>NW_026691615.1:1200000-1565272 GCF_020826845.1 Diceros bicornis minor
CTCAAAAAAAAAAAAAAAAACCCAAACTCCAATACATTTCAAAAAAGTAGACATTGCACTGGCCCTAATCTCTTGCTGCAAGTAAATGTAACTGGAAATTAATTTTTAAAAGCTTAACCAAACAAGCACGCAAGACAAACTCCTACCATGTGACAATTAAAAACAAAACATAACTCATAACTTTGGTCAATGACCATCTCAACACAGCAAGGATAGACTCTTAGAAGACAGTGGATATGTGGCTGCAGAGACAAATGCAGAGCCTTAAACGATTATCTAGAGAAATCACAAAGATGAGACAATGAATAATGAAACAAATCTATACAGGAAGAAGGACATAATAAACTAGCAGGGACTAACTGATTCAAAAACAAATAGAACTAACAAATTCAAGAGCTGGATCTGTTAGATCTGCAATGCCCAGTAAGGTAGCCACTAGCCACAGGAAAATTAATTCAGTTTCTCAGTCACACTAGTCAGATTTCCAGCACTCGTTGGCTACATGTGGCTAGTGATTACTGAACTGGACAGCACAGATAGAATTTTTCTGTCAACGCAGAAAGTTTATAGCACAATGCTGTTTCAGAAGAAAGTTTCTATAAAGTAGTGTAATTAAGAAAAAGGGGGAGTGAGAACAAATATTATATATAAAATTACTGAAAATGGAGATGTAATTTAAAATCCACTAAAAATCATAAAGACAGCTCTGGTAATACTTTTGGAAATATTATTAAAATAACTTCACTTACTGATTGAAGGGCCTATTTTATGCAGATTAGTCATTACCTTTTGGAAGAAATGAAGGCTGTGAATTTGCCCACCAGAACAGCTATGCCTGCATCTCATAAGTGTTGCTCTCTCGCCATCATTAATATCTAAGTAGCCTGTAAAACTTACATGGGCTCAATAAGCAGAAAACCAGAGTAGGCTGAAACTCGACAACTTTTAAAAAGTTATTGCTATAGTTAATTGCCTAAAATGTGTATGTGTTACAGACATAAATGAGGGGAAACTTAAAAAAAGTCCACAAAAAACAAACAAACAGGGGTCCATGCACCTTAGCAAGAGTGATTTGCAGGAGCAGGCTGGGGTGATTTGAGGAATGACTTAGCAACCACAAACACAATGCAGAAGCCCTGACATCTTGGATTCCACACCTCAAACCCAAATGTTTTGAGCACCTAGCTTTCCTGTCTGTAGTTCCTCTCGTGAGTCGGGTCCACCTGCGCAAGGTGGAAACTTGGGAGGCATCCAGGAGATAAGTCCACCTCCCTGATGGCTTCAGATGCCAGCCTCTTCCTGTGTGTGCCTTCTGCCCTCGCCTTCCTCAGCCATCCACCAGAGAGCCAGTAAATTGGCCCCCAAACGTGGATCTGTCTGGTGGTGACCATTCTGCTTGAAGCTCTCCTTTGGCTCCTCTGGTGGCATCAAGTCCAAGCCCCTCAGCTCCGTATCCTCCTGTCTGGCCTGATCTCTCATGTCTCTTCCCCTGTACTTTGCCCTTCATCAACTCTGAACTGTTTATAGTTCCCTGAAGGCAGCCCTGATGATTCATGCATTTGCATGTGCTGTCCCTCTCCTGCTGGGATAAAGCCAGTCACCAGATCCACCCCCCCCTTTTTTTTCCTATGAGCTTTATTGTGCGCCTACTGTGTACATGGTTGCAGTAATAAGACAGATAATGTCCTCTCCTTTACCGGGCTTCCTTGTCTCTTGTGTATCCTGGGAGAGCAGAGACAGTGTTTCCATCCATTTCTGCATCTCAGTGCCTAGAAGGGGCCAGATCCGGTCGGCCAGGGTGGGGAACAGGTGAATAAAACCCACAGTGTAACCCTGATGCCACACCCAGTCCCAGTATCCCTGGGAGCCCCAGGTTCGAGTTTTGGCCCTGCTGCTTGCTCACTGTGCTGGCATTAGCAAAGCAGCCCTTCTGTGCCTCAGTCTCCCCATCTGTAATGGAGATGGTTGTTTGAATGATTATTCAAATAAGAGCTTATTAACTGATATGGGTTGAACGTTGTGTTCTGCAGACGGAATATACATTTTAAAGTGTATTTCTGGGGGAGGAGGAGGCGATAGAATGAAGCCCATTCTCTGCCTCAGTGTACTGGAATTGCAAATACACGTGGAGCACAGAGGTTTGATGTCTTCAAATGCAGGGGGAATATTGGCTGGAGGGCACCCCAAAAAGTAGCTTGTACGTTTTCTTAAGAAGGTACTTTCCGAGTAGGGTGCTTGGTGTTCTGGGCGAGTGGTAGGTGGAAACGTTGGGGGCAAGGTCCGAGAGCGCACCCCCTAATTTGGGGGATTTTGCTGTGTGACCCAGGCGAACCGCTGCCCCTCTCTGGGCCCCTCCCGAGTGAGGCCTGGGGTCAGGGCGCCCCTCGCCGTCCTGGGCGCTGCCGCGCGGTGGCCCGATCTCCTCCCGGGCACACGCCCAGCTCCGCGCGCGGCCCACGCCGCCCGGTGGCCGCTCGGGGCGGCCCGCACCCTCGGCCTCCCCTTGTCTCGCACTGTTCCCAGGCCCGTCCTTGCAGGCGCGCCCCGCAGGGTCTGCAGCCTCGAGAGGCCCTCCCCCGGGGCCCCCGGCGCGCACCGCCCGGCGGTCACCGCCCGCGCGCCAGTCCGGCGAGCGCAGCCCCGCGCGCCCGGGGGCGGGGCCCGCGCCCCGGCAGCACGCCCGCCCATTGGCTGAGCGCGAGGGCGGTGCTGCGGCCGCCGCCACCGCCCGGCCCGGATTCCGCGGAGCGGAGCGCGCCGCGGGCTTTGTGCGGCGCGGATGCCCCTGGCTCCGGGGGGGCGGGGCCCCGCCCGCCCTGGGCCCGCCCCCCCAACTCACAATACTGACACAGAGACCTGGAACCGACCAATCCCGAGGCTGTCGTAGCGGGGAGGCCCTTTTGGGACTCCGCCCCCTTCCTGGCCTGCGCGCGCCGTATATCTCCGAAGAGATGCGCAAGTCGATGCCAAACGCATCTGGAAAGCGAATCCCTCGCGCGCTAGGGGGCCGCATCGTCAGAGAAGGGGAGAGGGAGCTCGCTTCCCTGCTTCAAGGACATGAGGTCCTGCGGTCGCCGCTTCTCGGGGAGCGCAGAGTGGAAAGGGCGTCTGTTGACCACCCAGCTCAAAAGTTCACCCCCTGCCTCCCAGCCCATCACTAAATCATTTACTAGATTCCAAAGGGAGGAATTGCCAGGCAACGTGCTGCCCGCGCCCCAGCGCTGGGGACTCGAACCTCCGCCATCGGGGTCTGGAGCGGGCGTGGGAGAGAGTCTTTGAATGGAAACAAAGTAAATTATTTTAAGGAGTTTATAAAATTCACACTTGCAGGGAGAGCCACGGGGCTCTGTGGTGAATGTGTCTGCCCGCCCATGACGCAACTGTTCCGTTTGGAAATTTCTGGAAAGCAGTAATTTTTGGAATAATAAATCTTGAGGTTTTTTTTTTTTTCTAAACTACAGGCTTTGGAAAGGAATGTAACAAAATGTTATTAACATATGTCGTGCTATGGAAACATTTAATAGTGCGGTTTTGGGGGGGGTTTGTTCTTACCATGTAGATTCTTAATTAAGCAAAACTAAACTGGTTTGAACTTAGAAAGGCAAAGAAAAAAAAAAAACGTGGCTGTGTTTTTGTACGCATGTCATTTACAACGCGGCGCTGCGTGCCTTTGTCTCCCACCATTCCAGCTTTTAACCTTGTTTTGGAGAAATTGGTAACCTTTATTTTGATGTACAAGTTTACAAGAGAAGTTGCAAGGATCGCACCTAGAGGCATTAGTTGTTTACATTTTAACCTATTTCCTTTATTATCTTTCTAATGTATTTATGTACACACATTATATACATATTAAGTTTTTTTCTGAACCATGTGAGTCAGTTGCAGGCGTATTGCCCCTTTGTCCTTAATTCTTCGCTGGGTATTTTCTAAGAACAAGAAAATTCTCTTATACAACCACAGTTCAATGACCAAAATCAGGAAATTAACGCTGACGCAATATTTTAATCCATAGTTTTGTATGTAAATCTCATCGGTTGTCCCAGTGTTGTTCATCAGTATTAGTATTTTTTTCCTGGCCCAGCTGCTAATCTAAGATCACACTTGGTATTTGGTTGATTTGACTGTTGACTTCGTAATAAGGCAAAAATGAGGTTAAGAGAACTTTTATAAAAGCCCTTAATGATAAGAGGTGTATTTGGGTGTGAAACTATTTAATTGATCAATAGCGTTTATGTGTTGTGTAGCAGAGGCTTTTTAAAAACGTGTTTTCAAATATATGTCAGTTTTAAACGGGTGGACACATACATAGTAAAAAGTTAAAAATCAAATTGTGCTGATATGTAAGGATACTGCTATGCACCCTCCACTCCATCCTCATTTCTCTCCTGAAAGGCAGTCATGGGGCACATTTCTTGTGGCCCTTCCAGAGGGACATATGTCCCATTTTTTTCTCTTCTCCTCATTTTAAGATATAATTTACATACAGCAGAATTCACCCTTTTGGGAGTAAAGTTCTGTGAGTTTTGACTGATATATACAGTCGTGTAACCACCATCACAGTTGAAATATAGAATAGTTCCATCATCCCCCCAAATTCCCCTGTGCCCCTTTGCAGTCAGTCTTTTCCCAGTTGCAGCCCCTGGTGACCACTGATGTGTCCTCTGTCCCTATAGTTTTGCCTTTTCCAGGATGTCACATAAATGGAATCATACAGTGTGTAGCTTTTGAGACAGGCTTTTTACATTCAATACAAAGCATTTGAAATTCATCCGTATTGTTGTGGATGTCAGCACTTCCTTCTTTTTTGATTGCTCAGTGGTGTTCATTGTATGGAGGTACAATGTTTATCTATTCCCCAGTCGAGGGGCATTTGGGTTGTTTCCAGGTTGAGGTGATTACGAATATAACCACTATAAACATTCCTGTACAGACCTTTGTGTGAATATATGTTTTTTCCCATTTCACCTGGGTGAACCCCTAGGTTGTGTGGTAAGGATAAGAAATATATATTTAACTTTATAAGAAACTACCAAACTGTCTTCCAAAGGGGCTGTCCCGTTTTGCATTCCCACTATATATGTCACTTTCCTCTTTCTAGAAATGAGTTGTATTCTTTAGATACTGCTGCGTGCCTTGCTTGTGTCACGTAATGCTATCTTGGAAGTCACTCCAACATCAGAATGCATGGAGCCACCTCCTTTTTTACAGCTGCATACTATTCCTTGATCCACAGTAATTTATTTACACAGTCTCCTGCTCTGGATCTTTAGGTTATTTCCAATCTTTTGCCATTATAAACTCAACTGGTTGATGTCCTGCAGGGTGAAGAATATCCATGTCCAGGTGTCTATGTGTGCATATGCTGTGGTGTCTTCGGGGTAAATCCTAGAAGCAGAGATAGTGGGTGAAATTGTGTTTGCCTTTGAAGCATCTCCCTTAAATAAGTTGGCCTCTCCGTAGATGTCTTTCTAGAGAATGCATCATTAGGTGGGGGATCATTGCTCTTGCTTCAGAGGCTCCAACCAGAGGATCTTGACGTAACTGCCTCCTTCCTGCTCCACTGATTTATTTAGAGCTCAGTTTCCAGTCTTCTCAGCAGGGTATAGAAAAAGCCACTCAAGGGGAAAGTTTCAGGAAGGTAGTGGCTGCTTCTGCTGGTGTAACCAGAGGCCAGGGGCTTTTGGCAACTTTAGGGAAGATCGGGAGGAAATTGGGGCCAGCAGCCCAAGCAACTTGGGGTGCGAACAGGGGCAGATGGACAGACAAGGAACTTGTGTGTTTGGAGGGAGAAGGACTGGCGTTTGCTGCCTCTGCGAGGTCTAGGAAGATGTTCCTTACACACACAGCATGCACCTGTCCTGGGATGGTCAGCAGCTCCCGAACTGCTTGGCATTTTCTCGAAAAGGCTACCATCCTCTCTGGCAGAAGCATCCTGGGGGGGGTGGCCCTCTGGGACTGGGCTGCAGAGACGCATTTAGTGTCTATTAGTTAGTAGGACCGAGGGCACCGGGAGAGGAAAGTCAGCCCCCTCCTCCATCGGGGCCAGTTTTTCATCTTGCACAACACGTGTTCTTCATAATTCAGCGGGGGGAGGGGGAGGAGGCGTTGGTGGTGGCGGTGGGGAGGCCACCCTGATCGGCATTTCTGCTAAATAAGATAAAGTACTTGGAAACAGTGGGGACACCCAGAGCTGGCTTGTCGTTATCAAAGTATAGTCTTCAAAAATTAAAAACACCATTCTTATGCCAAAACAAAAAAAACAAAGAAACAACCCTGCAAAAGAACACCTGTCAACACATTTATTTTAACCCTTAAGTGAGGGAACCAGCAGCAGGGTGTTAAAGCCAAAGCATTTGTCATCAGTGAAATAAGATTGCACAGTTAGATACGGAGAGGCTTAATGTCCTACGGGGCAATAAACCTGTCATTTTGGGGAGGTTGTTTCTTCTATTGGATAAAAATGATTTACAGCGTATCTGGCTATAAGCTGACACTTGGCTTCCCACAGCCTGCACTTTAATAGAAATAATAAAACAGTCACAGGTACATTTCACTGGGTGAGGGGTTGGCCAACCAGTCAGCCCGTCACCTGCTTGCCTTTTTTTTTTTTTTGTGAGGAAGATCAGCCCTGAGCTAATATCTGATACCAATCTTCCTCTTTTTTTGCTGAGGAAGACTGGCCCTGGGCTAACATCCATGCCCATCTTCCTCTATTTTATGTGGGACGCCGCCACAGCATGGCTTGACAAGCCGTGTGTTGATGCGCGCCTGGGATCCGAACCCGTGAACGCTGGGCCGCCGAAGCGGAGCGCGTGCACTTAACCGCTGCGCCCCCAGGCTGGCCCCCTGTCACCTGCTTTTTTTAAATAAAGTTTTATTGGACACAGCTGCGCCTGTGCCCCTGTACCTTTTGGTGGGGGAGTGGGGGTGCTGCTTTCTCGAGACAGGGACAGAATGGACTAATAGCCTGTGACGGAGACCGTGTGGCCCTGCGCTCTGTGACCCTCTACGGAAAAAGTCTGCCAGCTCCTGTGCGGGAAAATGAAGTAATTCCCAAGTGGGTCCTTTTCGACAGGGCTCCAACATAAGATTGAAAAGTCCTGCAGTCAAGCTCTCGCCTTGTTTGCGAGTGTTGGGTGATTTTTCCTAGCATTGTTGAGGCCGGAAGGCTTATGTGTTTGGGAAGTGTTTGTTAGCACTTTGCTGGCATCTCTTTTGAACTTAAGGGCTGACCCTCAGACGCAGCTCCAGCCCAGGAGATAGGCCCCTTCCTGCTCTCTCCTGTGAACTCCCGGAGGGTGGGGTCTTTGTGGGTCCTAGACAGTTGTTGTCAGCCTTGGATATTGCTTCCTGCCATTGAGAGTCCAAGAGATCCCTGTAGACAGATCATTAAGAATGATGATAAAATAATAATACCCACGGTAGCTCACTGATATCAAATCTACAATGTGTCTGTCAATGAATCCAGTGCATTAACCTCATCATCCCTTTTAGTTGTGAGGAGGAGTTAAGGGACTGTTATCACCCCCATTTTACAGAAAAGAAAACCGAGGCTGCCGTTGGTTCTTTAAGGAAGTCTTTACTGCGTGTCTATGGGGTGGCGGATGCTGCGTCACCACAGCTGAATGCAAGTCCTTCCTTGACTGCGTGGACCCTGCAGATGGCCATGTCATTTTAGACCCAGGAATGTTGGATTCAGGGCCAGAAGATCAAGGTTCCACTTCTGGCCCTGCTGCTCCTCAGCTGAGCCAATCTTCTTGCCTCTGTGGAGTGAAGATAATGTGACTTACCCCCGTCCCTGCTGGGGTCATTGTTAGAATTGAGTAAGAAGCTAATGGGTGGTATGTAAACCCTAAAAGATCTACACAGACATTGGTGGGTTAACCCCATCCTGCTCCTATGACAGCTGCTTCCTTCTTTCTGGATCCATGTAGAAAATCAGAATATGCACTTATGCATAGATGCTCCACATCTTGCGTGTAATTTTTCAGAGCGTTATGGAGCTCCTGCAACTGGAGGTTCTTGGACGACTTCTTGAGCCACTGGTTAAAAATTAGGGCCTTGGAACTGCTCCAAAGTCCTACCTTTTGCCTCTCCTTTGTCTAATCGGACATGTGTCTCCTGAGCTCCTGCTAGATGCAAGGGTCTGTCTTAGGAGTCGGTGTCATCGGAGCCAGTGCAGTGAATGGAGCAGACATGGCCCTGCCCACTAAGCTCCCCTCTACTTAGACAGTCCACAACCACCTAGATCGTTTTCAAGAGTGATAAGCGCCATAAGGAAAATGTAATAAGCTAATGTGTTAGAAAATGGTTTGTGAAGGAGGGAGTGACTTCCAGTGGGGAGGTCATAGTGGGGCTTTCTAAGGAGTTGAGACCTGAAGGACAAGAAGGAGCCAGTCACGAGAGGATAAGGGGTAGGGCGCTTCAGCCAGTCAGCACAGCAGATGCAAAGGTCCTGAGGTAGGACTGAGCCTGAGTGTATGAGGGACAGAAAGGAGGCCAGAGTGGCTGCTGCCTGTGGCTGAGAGGACTTGGAGAGGCCAGTAGGCACTAGACCACATGCGACCTGTGGGCCCTGGCAAAGAGTTTATTTTTATTCTCTAAGCTTCTGCTGTCCGACTCAAGAACCAGTAGTCACCTGTGGCTATTAAAATTAAAATTGAAATACAATTAAAAGTTTGGTTCCCCACCCGTGTGCACTCTTGGTAGGAATGTAAAATGGTGTAGCCACTGTGGAAAACAGTATGGTGGGTCTTCAAAAATTAAAAGTAGAATTATCGTATGATTCAACAAGTCCACTTCTGGGTATATACATAGAATAATTGAAAGCAGGGTCTTGCAAAGATACTTGCACACCCATGTTCATAACATTGCTCACAATAATCAAGAGGTTGAAATAACCCAAGTGTCCATTGACAGATGAATGGATAAACAGAATGTGGTCCATCCATACAATGGAATATCATTCAGCCTTAAAAAGGAAGGAAATTCTGACACCTGCTACAACATGAATGAAGCTTGAGGACATTATGCTCCGTGAAGTAAGCCAGACACAAAAAGACAAATACTGTATGATTCCACTCATCTAAGGAACCTAGAGGAGTCAAATTCATAGAGACAGAAAGTAGATAGTGGAGCCAGGGGCTGTGGAAGGGGATGGGGAGTCAGTGTTGGAATGGGGACAGAGTTTCAGTTTGGGAAGATGAGAAAGCTCTGGAGATGGATGGTGGTGATGGTTGCACAACACTGTGAATGTGCTTAATGCCGCTGAGCATTAACCACTTAAAAATGGTTGTGATGGTAAATTTTATGCTATTTTGCCACAGTTAAAAACAAATTGGTTCCTCAATTGCGCTAACCACACTCAACAGCCACAGGGGAGAAGTGGCTACCGTGTTGGACAGCGCAGATCGAGAACATTTCCGTCATCGTAGAAAGTTCCCTCAGACAGTGCTGCTCATATGTGAATGCAGCTTCAGGGGCCACTTCTGTTCCCTAGGTCGAGTTGGTGGGGTCCATTAGGGGCCGGAATGTTCGCTGCAGCAATCAAAGAGTCTGAGGTTTTGGGGTGAATAACACTCCCCAGCTTCCCAACTGTGTTTCAAACCATGCAGAGAGTAAGCAAGGAAAGCACCTCCGAGAAAAGGCTCTGCCGTGGCTGAGGTCTGTTCAGTCTCTCGGAAGCAATCTGTCCGTGGACGTATTTGCAGAGAGCCTGGGAAGGGAGGGCTGGTCATCGAGGCTCAGACCAGATGCCGAGCTTCCAAAATCAAGGGGTAATTAGGAAGCGATGAGTAGTGAGACACTGGGAGAAAGGGGATGTGTGACAAGTTGCTGGAGGAAGCCAGGATGGAGTCCAGCCTGCAATGGACAAGTTCAATTGCATCGAACAAGAAACTCTCTCCAGCCACAAAATCTATGCACAGCCTCTGCACCTCCGTCTGCAGAACCTTCTCTTTCCTTCCCCTTCATTGTTTCCTTCAGGCTTCAGCAGAAATGTCGCTTCTTACTTCTAGCACAATGCTTGTTGCAAATGCAATTACATATTTATGTGTTTAACTAATATGCATCCTCCATTAGACCATGTGCTCCCGAAGGCAGAGTCTGAGGCTGCGGTGGCTGCAGTATCGAGATCAGTGCAAGCAGATCTCTGTTGAAGCAATAAATACCCTTTGAGCAATTTGTTTAACCTTCTTGAGTCTCGGTTTCCCCATTTGTAGAATGGAGACAGAAGAGATAATAACGTATCTGTTTATACCAGCACTGCAGCTGCCGGCTGGAGTCAGCTTGCTAGAGCCGATGGTGAAATTTTTAGGAAATTTGCGAGCTGGTTGTTAAGCTGCTATTAAAAATTAAATGGTATAAACTTACAGTTAAATTATGTTAAAAACAAGGTAATAGAGGCCGGCCTGGTGGCGTAGTGGTTAAATTCAATGCGATCCACTTCAGTGGCCCAGGGTTCACGTGTTCAGATCCCAGGCACGGACCTACACCACTCATCGGCCATGCTGTGGTGGCGACCCACACATAAAATAGAGGAAGATTGGCACAGATGTTAGCTCAGGGCCAATCTTACTCACCAAAAAAATAAAAAATAAAAAAATCACCACCAACAACAAAAACAAGGTAATAAATATACAACACTCACGGCTTCCTAATTATCTCACTACATTTTTCTATTATTTATGCCTCTGAGGTTATTTGTTACTATTGTATCTATATGGTGGAAGTACTATTAATGCTGTGTTACAATGTATCTCTTACAAGCTCCATGTTAGCTTGAAATGGACCATGGTGGGAGTATTTACACCATGGCAAATGGCAAACGCTACAAGTCAGAGGCTCCCTGCCCCTCTCCCTGTGAGGGCTGTTAAATATTTACAGCCCCCCGCTGGTTTGCGGATGAAATGAGTTAATAGTTGTGCCTGGGACTAGCAAGTGCTGCAGAAATGAGGCGATTATTGTTGTTGTTTGGCTCTCACTCTCTGATCCAGAATTGCCGACTGTGCAGACAGGAATTGGGCAAAGCCGTTGACCAGCTGTTTTCTTTCTCTCTGCAGTTTGCCCGACCATCTGTAAGTCGCATGGCTGCACTGCTGACGGCCTCTGCTGCCACAGCGAGTGCTTGGGCAACTGCTCTGAGCCCGACGACCCCACCAAGTGTGTGGCCTGCCGAAACTTCTACCTGGACGGCAGGTGCGTGGAGACCTGCCCGCCCCCGTACTATCACTTCCAAGACTGGCGCTGCGTGAACTTCAGCTTCTGCCAGGACCTGCACAACACTTGCAAGAATTCACGGAGGCAGGGCTGCCACCAGTACGTCATTCACAACAACAAGTGCATCCCCGAGTGTCCCTCTGGGTATACGATGAATTCCAGCAAGTGAGTCCTGGGTGTGGGTTTAGGAGGGTGGCGGGCAGCAAAGAGGGGAAGGAACATGGGGTTGGTGATGGTGGTGCCGCCTGTTAAAACTGTGTGAAAAACCAGAGTTAATTGGCTATGAGTGAGGGAGCTGCTGATGAACAGTGATAAGCCTGGGTCTCTCGGATGCCATTTCTGCCTCCTGTTTTGGTCCGGGCTTTGGAGCAGGAGTTAACAAACTTTTTCTGTATGGGATCAGAGAGTAAATATTTTTGGCATCTTGCGCACCATGTTCAAGGCTCTCTGTGGTTCGCTTTGGGAATAGAAGACAGAAAGACAGAAGTCCTTGGTTTATCCTGGAACCCTTCACATGGACTGGACCGTCCCCACTGTTGTAGCTGCCTGACTGTTAGAACCAAACAGAGCTCAGGTTTTTAACTTTTTCTCCAATCTGGAGCCAGACCATATGCTGCGATTAGCCCAGAATGCAAGGAGGAAGAGCCTCGATTCCAGATTATTCTCAGGGATTTGTTGCTTTCTGAAGGACAGTGCCATCAAATCATTTCCTACTGTTTGGGTGAGAAATAGCAGGGTTTTCTCTCTTTGGCGGTGAGTCAGATTTCCTACGCACATCACAGAATTTTTGTTCCCGTTGTTAGCTCCTCACATGAGCTATTTCGGTGTCTCGGGGCTGTAACCAAGTTTAAAAAATCTGTTTCCTGGTTTTTGTATTGAGGGCTTGGGAAAAAAAAAACACCCCACAAACAACACAAAGACAAATCAGAAACAGACGCACGTCGAGGGGCCTTGGGCTGATCCGCTTACGTAAAAAATCTTCCTCTTCAGGCTTGAGAATTAGCCAAGCGAGAGTGTTCTGGTGGGAAATTTTATTTCCCCAGGTGGGGAGGTTGGGAAGGAAAACAATCTTTATTTTGGTTCTTATGAGCCTCTCTTCAAGTGTTTGTGAAACCTGCAAGTACAATATGTTTTGTTTTACTCGTTTTTGATAAAACCTACCAAGTGGCTTTGTTGACCAAAAATAGACCTCTATAAATCACCTTTGCACGCCAGACAGAGATTTTTTTCTTTTTTTTTGGCCAGTTTATCAGTAAGGTTGGGAAAATGACCCTATATTCCTTTTGCCTCATTTCTATTTTTTTTTCATGTTTGAAATGAAACACGGATGTTATCATCTTCCGGTGAGATGTTTGTTTATAAGACATTGGCTTTAAATAAAAGGTAGTTTTTCCTCACCATAATTGAGACCTGAGAAATACAGCAAAGCTCCTTTGATGTTCTCACTGATGGTGCAGTGGCCCCTAGAACTGAAACGCCAGGAAATTGACAGCAGGTCCTTGGATGCCTGGGACCTTTACTGAGTGGAAGAGGGCAATGTGAGGGATGCTAATTCCAACTTGTCATGGCAGTCTTTTACTTTGGAGGTTTAAAAGAAAAATTAATAGTTTTCCTTCTGAAGCTTTTATTTTATTTTATGGAAGACTCTAGTACGTCACATTTTCTAATAGGACCAGATATACTTTCTTCCATTCTTGTGGCTTGTCTGGGACATCATTCTTGATGTTTTCAGAGCAGAGGTCTGGAAATGCACATGGATTCATTCAAAGACCTCACCCTGTATGGTCACTCTGAGGTACCTGGCGGGAGCAGTGGGGTGCTCTTTACTGAGATGAGGAGGACTAGGTATTTGGGGTGAATGTTAAGTGTGTGGGGCATCCCTATGCCCTCCCCCTAGAATGCTCTGCCCCTTGATCTTCTTCTTGTCATCCAGGTCACAGCTTACAAGTCACTTCCTCTGAGAATCTTTCCCTGTCTGACCACCCGTCCAGCTTTGCCTTGGCACATTATTCAGTTTTAATTCTTTTCATGGCATTTACCACTAGCTCATATTTTAATCGTCAGTTTATTAATTTACCCCAACTAGACCATATACTTCACAAGCGTATCAGTTAGCTCTTGCTGCGTAACAAACCACCTCAGCTCTTAGCGGCTTAACATAGCACTCATTTATGATTTCTAAATGATTTTGTGCATTGACTGGTGGCTTGTCTGGCCTGGGTTGGGTCAGCTATGGCTGGATGGTATAGGATAGCCTCTCACATCTTAGATGGGCAACTGGGGCCTCTTTCCATGTGATTGCCCATCCCAGTAGCCAGGAAGGGTATGCCCCAATGTGCAAGTCCTTTGCAAGCCTCTGTGCATCACATCTGCTGATGTCCCACTGGCCAAAGCAAGTTACATCCTAGCCCAGATTCAATGGATGAGGAGCCCATTTCCACTTCTTGGTGGAAAGCATTGGTGGCCATTTGTAACCCGCCATGGGGAAAGTAGATTGTCTGTTTTGTTCACTCCTGTGTGTGCCTGCAGCTTAGAACAGGCATTGGCAAGGGGCCAGATAGTAAATATTTTCAGCTCCGAGGGCCATATGGTCTCTGTTTCAGCTACTCAACTCTGCCCTTATAGTGTGAGCGCAGCCATAGATGATACCCGAGCCAAAGGGTGTGGTTGTGTGCTGATAAAACATTATTTACAAAAACAGATGGTCGGCTGAATTTGTTTGGACCTTAGGCTGTAGATTGCCGACTCCTGGCTTACATTCTCACCTGCCGCGTCATAAGTGCTCGGTGGATACGTGTAGATCCAACAAAAGAACCCAGCCGTTTGGTCTCCATTCTGTCTCCACCCCAGCTGTTCTGAACCAGCTGGGTGTCCAGCAGCACGATTTGACACTGGTCCCCCCCGGGGTTAGCCTCAGACCCCATCATCTACAAGACTGCCCTCACTTCAGATGCCAGCCACACTTTAGGGGGCCCCAGGCCACCCACACTTCTGACCGACTCGCTGTACATTCGGGGGTTCCCACAAACCCTTTGGGTTCAATAATTTACTAGAATGACTCACAGAACTGAAAAAAAGCTATACTGTTTTGTTGTCTGAGCCTACTGATGGTAGCGCCCTCGGTTAGGAATGTCCACATCGCTGGCCCGGGCACACATCACTTATGTTGCGCTCCATGGACATTTCTCCTGCCGGGGCCCCTATTTGTGGCTGGGCCAGCTCTCGTGGGTCTTATTACAATCACAGGACACTTCAGCAAGAAACCATCAGGGAACTTAAAGGAACAAGATTTATTACTCAGAGATCCTGGAAGGGACACCCAGGGCCACACAGTGAGGTGATAGGTAGAGAGAGAGGGATGGAGCATGGACCTGGGGCTGTGTCTTTATTAGGGTCCGGGGGTGGAGTATCTAGGGTTTAAGTATAAGAGTGGAAATTAGGGTGCAGGAAGGGAGCAGTGGGGTCACTCAAGTGGTCAGTTATCTAGGTCACCCAGGGCTTTCAGAAAGGGGGGCCTTCATGGGTGGGGGCTGCCTCATTCCTCATCTGGTTGTTTTGCTGATAGCTGTGTCTCACAGGCAAGATATTTATTCAGGATGGATGTCTTGGGCTGGTCCAGTGCATAGTGCTTAAGTTCCCGAGCTCAGCTTCAGCAGCCTGGGGTTCATGGGTTTGGATCCCGGGCGTGGACCTACACACCACTCATCAGCCATGCTGTGTCAGCGACCCACATACAAAATAGAGGAAGATGGGCACAGATGTTAGGTCAGAGCTTATCTTCCTCACCAAAAAAAAAAAAAAAGATAGATGTCTTTTGAAGTGGATGCCTCAGCAGTCAAAATCTTAATGTCAGGCGCTTACACTACGTACGCTTACATTTACAGCTTTATTATGAAGGATACAGGTAGGGTGAGGTCTGAGAGAGTCCCAGTCACAGAGCTTCCATGTCCTCCTGGACTCAGGGGTGTCACCCTCCCAGCACATCCACGTGTTTGCCAGCCAGGAAACTCCACTGAGTTGGTGTCCAGAATTTTTATTGGGGTTTTGTTACGCAGGCGAGATCTATTGAATCATTAGCCACGTGATCTAACTTCATCTCCAGCCTCCCTCCCCTCTCTGGAGGTCAGGCGGCTGAAAGACCCAACCCTCTCATCACACATGTGTTTTTTCTGGTGACTAGCCCCCCATCCTGAAGCTATGTCAGACCACCACCGATCGCCTCATTAGCATAACAAAGATGCTCCTATCACTCAGGAAATTCCAAGGGCTTTTGAAGCTCACGGGGAATGGGGACACAGGCCAGATATGTTCTTTATTATACCACCATCAACAAGATCATTCTGAGCAAGTGCATACACAGAGGTGTGGAAATGACAGTAGCCACGAGGATACCACTAATGAAACGTGATCATCATAGTGATGACTAACAATTTTTCTTTTCTGTGCGCTAAGTGCTTTAGGTGGTCTATATCATTGGGTCTTCATGCTGACTGTGGGAGTAGGTACTGTTATTATTTCCATTTCACAGATGAGGAAGCGGAGACTTGGAGAATGTAATAGTTGGGAATCTTGAGGTTTTGTGCAACAGAAACCCAATTCAAACTGGCGTAGCAAGATTGGAGTTTATTGGTGCCTGTCACCAAGAAGTTCAAGGAATTGCTTTAGGTACAGCTGTATCCAGGAGCTCAAGTGATGTACACCATCAGTTTCTTTCCATCCTTGGCTTTCTTTCTCTTTCCTTTGGTTTTGTTCTTTTACCTGCTCCCTTGCCCCATGCTAGCAATATAGCAATACCCTCTTAGATACTCTGGAAGGAAGACAATTTCTCCTCCCAGAAAGTTCTGGCAAAACCCTCACTGGATGAACTTGGATATGTGGCCACCTCTGAACCCCCAGGGGAATGGAAGATGGTGCCCAGACTGGCCTGGCTCCTGTGTCCTGCCTGGACCTGGAGGGCTGTGCCAGCCAAGAACTGACCTCAGAGACCCCGTGTTGGGGAGGGCTGATTCCCAAAGGACTCCTGGGGCCTGTAAATTTGAGGACATCAGGCTGCAGCCAGGCAAAGCCAAAGTCTGCGCGTAGTCACCCTTTATCCAACGTGAGGTCGTGTCATAGCTGTGGTGACATCAAACCCCACACAGAACAGCAAACATCCTATCTCCTTGGAGTAGCCACGTGGGGGTGACAGCATCAGTTCTGCCACTTTGGCATCAGGGCAAAGTGAGTCCCACATCAGGCCCATCCTCTTGGTGTGATTCCCATCACCATGGCAACGCCGTGAGTCCCATCACTTTGGCATAATGACATGGGTCTTATCTCCACGAGATAGATGTGATCCTGTCTCCATGGGGTTCAGTGTGAATCTTATCGCTCTGGGGTATGGCAGGAGCCCTGTCATTTTGGAGTGAGAGCATGAGCCCCCTGATTTCACGGTAATGCTGTAGGATCCCCCCATCACAGAATAACGGCACAAGCCTATAACTTTGGGCAGTGGTTCTTTTGTGGGGGCGATTTGCCCTCTTCCCCCGAGGGGTAGGTGGAGCCACCCAGAACGGAGAATTCTCCAGCCCCAAGTGTCAACAGGGCTGCGGTTGAAGCACCCTGCCTGACGGTCTCGGGGGAGGTCTCATCACGAGGGACCCTGTCCAGCGTGCTGTCTGCCATGTGTGTGGTGTCCTGTGTGTCCTGACCCCTCTCTCTCCGCTCTTGCCTCAGCTTGATGTGTACTCCATGCCTGGGCCCCTGTCCCAAGGTCTGCCACCTCCTGGAAGGTGAGAAGACCATTGACTCGGTGACATCCGCCCAGGAGCTCCGAGGCTGCACGGTCATCAATGGGAGCCTGATCATCAACATTCGAGGGGGCAGTGAGTGCTGGGGGGGGGAGGGGGCGGTCTGCTGGGATCCACCTTCCCTGTGAGCACAGAAGGAAAACAGCCCCAACGCCCATCAGTGGAGTCACTCAAGTTTGCTGCCAAACTCCAAATTCACAGCTCAGTCCTGGCCCCACTCCAGCGAGATTCTGACTTTCCAAGTTGGGAGTCAGGAATTTACATTTTTAACAAGCAGGCAACATGCCGCATTGCAGGTCTGGGACCGTGTTTCCAGAAACACCATTCCAGGCGAAAAGCAGCCTTTGTTTATTTATTCAGCAAACATTTATTTGAATACTCACAGGGAACAAGGCAAAGTCCACACATGATGGATCTTACAAATAAACAAATCAACGTATCATGTAAACTTAGGCGGTGATCCACGCTGTGAAGGGAAGCAAAGCAGAGTAACGCAGGGAGCAAGGGTCGGCAAACTTTTCCTATAAAGGGCCGTGTAATAAATCTCCTCAGCTGGGCAGACAGAGGGTCTTTGCCAGAACTACTCAGCTCTGCCAGTGTAGAGTGAAAGCAGCCCTAGAGAAAGTGTGAACTAATGGGTGTGGCTCTGTGCCGATAAAACTTTATTTACAAAGCCGGCTGGATTTGGCCAATGGGCTGTAGTGTGCCAACCTATGAAATAGAGAATAAAGGGAGTTGCTATTTTAGAAGAGTTTCCGATTTGAGAAAAGATGCTCTGAATTGGTCATGGAGCAAACCAAGCAGATAGATGGAAGAATAATATTCTGGGCAAAGGACGCAGCCAGTGCAAATGTCCTGAGGCAGTTAGTATGTCTGGTCTGTTTAAAGGACTATGAGGAGGCCCATGTGTCTGAAGTAGGGCGACAAAGGAAAAGATGAGAAAAAAGCAGTGGTCACTTATTTAGGGACTTGCAGACCCTGTGGTAGGGACACTGGATTGTGTCCGCTCTATGATGCATTTTGAGCAGGGTATGTCAAAGTCGTTTTCAACCTGTAGGTTAACTTCTCCTCATGGGACATTATGGGAAGATTAAAATATTTCTGTAGGAACTCACTGGATATTCTCTCCTTTCCTTAGACAACCTGGCAGCTGAGCTAGAGGCCAACCTTGGACTCATTGAAGAAATTTCAGGATATCTGAAAATCCGCCGGTCCTATGCTCTTGTGTCACTTTCCTTCTTCCGGAAGTTACGTCTGATTCGGGGAGAGACCTTGGAAATTGGGTAGGTGGGCCTGATTCTGTGTCTGTGGCCTGAATGCTCACTAGGAAGTCTGTGCGTTAGAAAAACTCAGGGGTTTTAGCCAAGACATGGAAACAACCTAAGTGTCCATTGATGATTAATGGATAAAGAAAGTATGGTATATATACACAATGGAATATTATACAGCCATAAAAAGGGAGAAGGTCCTACTATTTGGGACAACATGGATGGACCTTGAGGGCATTATGCTAAGTAAAACAAGTCAGACAGTGAAAGACTAATACTGTATGATCTCACTTATATGTGGAATCTAAAAAACCGCAAACTTATAGACACAGAGAACAGATTGGTGGTTTCCAGAGGTGGGGAATACGGGGTGGGTGAAATGGGTGAAGGGGGTCAAAAGGTACAAACTTCCAGTTATAAGATAAATAAGTTCTGAGGATGTAAATACAGCATGGTGGCTATAGTTAAGAATATTATATATTTGAAAGTTGCTAAGAGAGTAGATCTTAAAAGTTCTCATCACAAGAAAAAAAAATTTAACCATATGAGGTGATGGACGTTAACTAAACTCAGTGTGGTAATTGTTTTGCAATATATACATATATCAAATCATGATGTTATACCCCTTAAACTCATACAATGTTATATGCCAATTATATGTCAATTTAACTTGGGGGAGGGAAGGAAAACATAGGGATTTTTCAAGCCAAAAAAATCCGTTTGGAGAAAATGCCTGGAGAAACCTTGACAGGAGGAAGGAACTCATGTTAGAATGTGTCCAAAGTCCAGCCAAGGAAAATGGTACCCGTTTTATAGTTACTCTTGGAAATCTCAGGGGATACAGACCAAACTTTGTGCCCTCCAAAGGCGCTGGCTGGAATGGAATAGGGCGTCTGGCTATCTGTTCTTCATTGTGAGTTGGAGTGCAGGCCTGACCAGGACTCCGTAATTGCTGCATCTTCTTGGTCCTCTAGAAATTGACTGTATCTGAGATTCTCATGTCCTCTGGTCCATAGGATTCTAGCTCTTCAACATATTCTCCCAGCTGCCCTGGATTTCTTTCCTGCTTCCTCCACGTGCCTTTGAGAGTTGGCATCCTGGGCTACCAGCCTCTGCCTTCCCTCTAGTGATCTCCTCCTACCTGGGCTAAGACCTCCAGCCCTGGCTTCTCTCCTTACCCTTGAGCCTGTCTCCAGCCGGGTGACCCCTGGGAACCTCAAATGCAACATGTACAAAATGGAACTCACCTCCCTGCCTCAGTTTTCCATCCTCATTTCTTGGATCTCCTCCCCTTGAGATCCTGCCAACACTATTTCAGTTAGTAAAACAACAGATATCCAGGTACCACTTTCCTTGGCTGGACTGTGTATTTCACACAGATAGAGACGGAGTCATAGGAAGGAAGTCTGAAGAAGGCCATCCAGTAGTGCCATCAAAGATCAAAGTTCTTTCCATCTTTGTGCTCCTCGTGGCCACAAGACGGCTGCCTCATACCCAAACTCACATCTGTACAACTGACAGGAAAAAGGGACAAAGGTACATGCCAATTGAGACTGTCTCTTTAAAAAAACTTGCCTGGAACCTCCCACACTCTCACCATCAATGTTGATTTCTGCTTATATCTCCTTGGTCAGAATTGGGTCACGTGGCTGCCTCTAGCTGCACGGGAGGCTGGGAGTGTGATTATCTACCTTTTCCAGTCTATATAGTAGAGGAAGGCAAGGGAAAAGGGAGGCTGTGAATGGCTTTTGAGAAGCCAATACACAGAATTGTCTAGACTACCTTCTTGAATCCCTCACCAGCTCATGTTGATTTTTCTGCCGTGAAACTGCCTTTTGCTGAAGCTCAGACCTTTCATTCAAATTGTTGCAGTGATCTCCTAGCTAACTGTCCTGGAACTAGACCAGCACCGCCCAACAGAAATATAATACAAATCACATATGTGACTTTAAATGTTCTAGTAGCCACATTTTAAAAAACTTTAAGAGAAATAGGTGAGATGGATTTTAATAATGCATTTTACTTAACCCATTACATCTAAAATGTTATTTCAGCATGGTATCAATATAAAAAACTATAAAGAAGATCCTTTGCATCCTTTTTTTTGTGTGCTAAGTCTTCGAAATCTGTACTGTTTGCTTCCAATACAGTCCAGAACGGCCCCATTTCAGGTGCTCAATAGCCAGAGGTGGCTAGTGGTTTCTCTATTGGACAACACAGATCTAGATGCTTCTTCTCCCATCTGTCATGTGCCAGTGGTCCACTAATAGTTCTAAGGCACAGATCTAATCAAGTTACTGAGCTGTTATAAAACCTTCAGTGGCTCCCCTCTGCCTTTCAAGGAAAGTCGCATGTTCTTGGTGTTGGTCTGGCATGCAATATACTAGAGGATTTGGCCCATTGCAGCTCTCCAGTCTTGTTCCCTGTCAACTGGTGGCCAGAGCAGGCTGCTTTGCTCTTCCCTGGGCTCAGCTCAGTGCCTCTGTGTCTTCAGTCTTTTCCCTCTCTGAAACCCGTATCTCAATCCATCACGGTCTTCCCTTCCCCACAAGACTGAGCTCAGACACCTTCCTGGCCAGGAAGACTTCCTCAACTTCCCCTGCCCCTCCCACCTTCCATTCAACACTTATTGAGTATGTGCCAAGCAAGTGGTTAGGATGGGGGATGTAGTGCTGAACAAGAGGAACTCCAGCCCCGCCATCTTGGAGACACAAACCGTTGAATGACTAGGTGTGTATGTGTGTTTCCCTAGAAACTACTCTTTCTATGCCTTGGACAACCAGAACCTAAGGCAGCTATGGGACTGGAGCAAACACAACCTCACCATCACTCAGGGGAAGCTCTTCTTCCACTATAATCCCAAACTCTGCTTGTCTGAAATTCACAAGATGGAGGAGGTTTCGGGAACCAAGGGGCGCCAGGAGAGGAACGACATCGCCCTGAAGACCAACGGGGACCAGGCGTCCTGTAAGTGGCAATGCCCTGGTCCTTCCAGCCTGTGGACCAGATAATGTGGCTACCCTCCCCCTTGCCCCACCACACTGACCCCCAGGGGGTCGTCACTACCCCCCAGTGAGCTAAACAACTAAGTGTGTGATAAGTTTTCTGAAATACTGAGGATAGGTGTTGTACTTATCATCTCTGTGCTTACTGCACCAAATACAGTGCTTGATACTGGAAGATGCTACATAAGCATTGAATGAATGAATGAATGAATGAATGACACCTCCTTATATATGGCCTTGCCTCAAACGCTATAGCACATCCTGCACTTGCTATAGCTGTGGACTGTCAGCTGACTGCATTCCTCTAACAGATTCTCTCTTGAAGGGATATCTGAGCATTGAGGTGCCAGAGCTTCCATAATACCCTCATGGGGAGTTGGTTTCTTATGGTGGAATGTGGTTCAAGCTGTGGCAATTCAAGGTCGGGGGGTAGCTTAGGGGCCAGCTTGCATTCCAGGCAGAGGGAATTGCTCTCTCCAAGGTGTTGTCTCTCCAAGGTATAATGATCTGCATGCCCTCCAAACTCACTTGGCATGTGTTCATTTCCACTGGAGTTACGTCTTCTGACGTGTCAGGCTTGAAAGTCCATAGGCAAGGCAAAATTGTGTCAGGACAAAGATTACTCTTGAAAGTCTCTTTTCCCAATAACTGCTGGCCAGTCATCCTTCTCACGTGGGCACCAACTGCGATTATTCACTTGAGCGTCTGGCCACGTAATTGACCTGCAGTAGGGGCCCGTTTGCATGACCAGTTCTTGCCTTCCAACAGCGGGAGAGGCACGTGGGTACAAGACCTGTCAAAGGAACAGCAGATTGACATCTCCCTTCTCATGGACGCTCTTGGAAATGTCGGATCACCTGCTTTGGGCTGAAACAAATTATTTAATACTGATACTGATTTTTTTTTTAACTTTCCTAGGTGAAAATGAATTACTTACATTTTCTCACATTCGGACATCTTCTGATAAGATCTTGCTGAAATGGGAGCCGTATTGGCCCCCTGACTTCCGAGACCTCTTGGGGTTCATGCTCTTCTATAAAGAGGCGTAAGTAGAAAGGTAGAGAAATGGTGCTGCAAGCTTCATGCTTGGGTGTGAGTGCTCAGATCTTCCCCTCTGGGGTAATTCTCCCTGTCGTGGAATAAATGTAGGCTCCTTTTACGATCTCACCAGTTGATGGGGTATGAAGTCAATTTCCTATAGCAGTATCCCATTTTGTTGCTTCTGTGTGTATCTCACCAGACATCCTCAAGAAAAAGCCATTCACTCTACCTAGTAGATTTTGTAAAATTTATTTTTTTCTATTTTGTATTTTTTCTGACATTGGAAAAATGGTGGTAAAACATACATAACATAAAACTGACTTTTAATTAGGTGTAGGTGTCCAGTTCGGTGGCATTAAGTACCTTCACGATGTTGTGCAACCATCACCATCATCCATCTCCAGAACTTTTTATTCGTCCCAAACTGAAACTCTATCCCCATCAAACAACACTTAGTCATTTTGAGTATACGGCTCTGCTGAAATTTGCAAGGAAGGTAATGGAAGGGGTGATAGTATTAATGTCAGTAATAGTTCCATCTCTCGAGATTTATTATGTTCAGACTGTGTGCCAAGAAGTCGCATTCATTCCACCACGTAATCTTATCAATAACTCTTGGGTAGTTGCTGTCATCATCATTCTCATCATCATCACTATTATTATTACTGGGCAATTGAGATGTAAGGGAAGCAGTCTCTTTCTCTTTGGCTGTTCCTGTGTCATTTTTCCTTGTGGTGTAAGATGGTTGGCGAAAAGGATACAACCCCATAGGATGTGACTTCCCCCGGCCGCATCTCTGCCATCTTCAGAGCGATAGTCACAAAATGGTAACCACCTTCTCCTATTTCCTCTTGAAAGCCCTTATCAGAACGTGACGGAGTTTGATGGGCAGGACGCGTGTGGCTCCAACAGCTGGACGGTGGTGGACATTGACCCGCCTCTGAGGTCCAACGACCCCAAGTCACAGAACCACCCCGGGTGGCTGATGCGGGGTCTCAAGCCCTGGACCCAGTATGCCATCTTTGTCAAGACCTTGGTCACCTTTTCTGATGAACGCCGGACATACGGGGCAAAGAGCGACATCATCTATGTCCAGACAAATGCCACGAGTAAGCGTTTCTTGTGGATATGAGTTTGTGCATGAATGGGATGTCTTGCCTTTAACAGGCTGACGTGGTGATGTTGTGTGAAATGCTCTTTTGCATAATTATTGGCTTCTCAAAGAGCCGAGTGTTGAGGTTTATAATCTCAGAAGATGAGGCAGTAACGATAAGACACCTGGGGGGACTAGATATTTCCTCTTCCCATTATGGAAAATTTTCAAATATTCACAGAAGTCAACAGAAAAAATGAGTCCCGTGAACCATTTCCCAGCTTCAACGCTGATCAATATTTTGCCATTTTTGTTTCACCTCTGTGTCCCTTCTCTCCTTCCCCGTTTTTTTTTTTTTTTTTCCGGCACGGGGAGCTGGAGTATTTCATAGCAATTGAATTATATTTTTATGAAGTCTAAGTCCTTCTCCTATAGCAATAGTTCTCAACTGGGGGTGATGCTGCTCCCAGGCGACATTTGAAGATGTCTGGAGATGTTTTGGTTGACTGAGGAGGTGGGGCTCCTGGCATCTGGAGGGTGGAGGCCAGGGTCCTACAAGCCCCAGGACGGCCCCCACGACAGAGAATTATCCGGCCCCAAGTGTCAGTAGTGCTGGGGGTGAGATACTCTGTCCTAGAGGATAGGGTCCAAACTTTATGAGCCAGCCTAGCTTTTTTGGCTAGTGCCTTCTCGTTTTGTATCCTCCAACAATATCAAAGGACTTATAGTTTCTAGAAACTTCCAGCACCTGGGCTTTTGTACACACTGTGTCCTCTGCCTTGAGGCCCCCAACCTCACGCCTCACCAACTCCCTCAGCCACCTCCATTCTTGAGGGGAAGGTTTTGTGGAGCCCAAAGTTGATGTGTTCTGGGGGGTTTTAGATGAGCTGCCATCTCAGTGATATGATTGAGTGGCATCCAATTGCTCAAATGTGCCCAGTGACTGGGCTCAATTTGGGACAAATGTTAACTGGAAAACATGAGTGTATTTGTCTCTTCCACCATCCTCCCTTTCCCCAGCGTCTTTCCAGGGCCCAGGACAGAGAGAGCTTGACACATAGTTGGAGCTCCATAAATGATTGTTGCATAAATGGATGAATGAATGGCTGCATAATCTGTGGTAGGAATGGACTGTAATTTTGTAACTCATGCCCTTCCTGGGTGAGCGTTTCATGTGTCTCCAGTTTTCTCCGAGGTAAAATAACACTGCAGCGAACATCCTCATGATTTCTCTAACTGATGTGTCCCCTCTCATGCCCACCCAACAGCTTGCACCATCCTCCTCACAGTGGACCTGTTTCCTTTCTCCTTTGCAGACCCTTCTGTCCCCCTGGATCCCATCTCTGTTTCTAACTCCTCATCCCAGATTATTCTGAAGTGGAAGCCTCCCTCTGATCCCAATGGCAACATCACCCACTACCTGGTTTTCTGGGAGAGGCAGGAGGAAGACAGTGAGCTGTACGAGTTGGATTATTGCCTCAAAGGTGAGTGCAGACAGATGTGTGGGAGCCGCCGGTTTTACGAGCACATCTGATCCACTTTGTTCCGCTCCCAGGAAACATCTCTCCCCTCCCATTTCCCAGTGTGTGTACACACGCACGCACACACACTCCGTTCCATCTCATATGAAAACACACACGTTTCTAAGCATCACATGAGTTCATGTCTGAAGACACGTGTCAAAACCAGATACTTCTCATATCTTGGCACCATTTTCCTCTGGAATTTTCTCCTCCTCCTCCTCTCCCCTCCCCCTGGTGGGGATGAGCTGTATTAACCCATTCAAGGCTTCTGTGCTCGACTAGAAACACAAACGAGCCTGTTCAGAGGTTTGACAAAGTCAGAGAAGAATTTTAGCCCCTAAATTTAGACCCTTAAATTTTAAGGATCGGAGACAGCAAGGAGCGATCATCTATTCCCTCCTGTGCTTCTCATTAAAAATTTATACTAATGACCATGTTTTTCTTCAGTCTTTAGTCTTGTTTGCTTTATGGGCTTCCATCCATCTGCAGGAAAATGGAAAAATATTTGCAGCCTTGAACTAGTTTGTATAAATTAGTTTAAAATTATTTAAAAACTGGGTTTTAAAAAGCCCTATCAAACCAGAGAAACAGAAGTCATTTTTTTCTGTAGTTGTTTTCTTTGTTTGTCTGTATTTGTTTTTCTTTAGATTTTTTGAGTTAGTGGTAACCTCAGCCTCTGGTCTTGGGGCTGCTGGCAAGGCGTCCATGAGGCCAGAAGCCCGAGGTCCCCTCTTGGCTGGACCTCTGACCTGCTGTAGGGCTTTGGGCAAGTCACCGGGGTTGTCCTCAGCCGCCTCCTTTTCGGGAGAAGGGGCAGGAGGCCAGATGATCTCTGGGAGCTGTCCCAGCTCTAGGATCAGGTGCTATATGTATGCTGTGACCTCATCCCCTGCCTGAGCCGAGGGTTGCAAACGTGATTTATCTCCTCGGATGCTTTATATAACTCCAGAGCAAGGCTCAGCCTGGAGCTGTTGGCCCTGCCTTCGAGTCACCGAAACCACCAGCTAGAACCGCCACCAGCAGCGGTACAGTCAATGCCTGACTCTTTTTTTTTTTTTTTAACTTAAAGAGCAATAACTTTTATTCTGGAAGTCTAAATCGATCATTACAACGTGACTATTTAAACATGGTTTTATTTGTAATGATCACAAAGGTTATGGAATTAAAAATAAACTTACTAAGGACAGATGTCGTGTGATCTACTCACAGGAGGTCCCTAGAGGAGTCACATCCACAGAGACAGAAAGTAGATGGTGGGGGCCAGGGGCTGGGGGAGGGGGATAGGGAGTGTTTATGGGGACACAGTTTCAGTTTGGGAAGATGAGAAAGTTCCAGGGATGGTTGCACGATAATATGAATGCACTTAATGCCTCTGAACTGGACACATAAAAATGGTTAAGATGGCAAATTTTATGTTGTGTGTATTTTACCACAATTAAAATACACACACACACACACACACACACACACACACTAAATAAATTGACTAACCGTGACCAGTAGTAGCTTCCTTTGGTATGACTAGTGCCTTTTTTTTTCAGCTTTATTGAGGTATAATTGGCCAGGAAAATTGTAAGATATTTAGAGTATATATTGTGGTGATTTGATACATGTACTTGATACATGTATTCTTCCTATATAGTTAATTAACACATCCATCACCTCACTTATCTTTTTTTTTTTTTTTTTTGGTGAGAACATTTAATTTCTCCTTAATGTTTCAATTATATTTCAATTATATATAATTTCAATTATATATATTTCAATTATACAAAATTTCAATTGTATATATTTCAATTATACAAAATTTCAATTGTATATATTTCAATTATACAACACAGTCTATCACCTATATGGCTTTTTTTATTGTGGTAAAATATACATAACATAATATTGACCATTTTAACCATTTTTGAGCGTCCAGTTCAGGGCATTAAGTACATTCACATGTTGTGCAACCATCCCCATGATCCATCTCCAGAACACTTCATCTTCTTAAACTGAAACTCTGTCCCCATTAAACACTGACTCCTCATCCCCCTCCCCCAGCCCCGGGCCCCCACCATCCTACTTTCTGTCTCTATGGATGTGACTGTCTTAGGTTCCTCATTATGCTTTACAGTATAGTCACAGAAATACATGGGACACCAAGTGTCACACAGTGGATGCTAGAAAGGTAACAGGGGTCAGGAACTATGTCTGTACCTGAGCAAAAGTCCCTTCGTCTCTAGAAAATTGTCAGGAGCCCCCCTTACTAAGGAAATCCTAGTTTTTCTTCCATCCGTAATGCCATCAGTATCCCCTCTAACAGTTAGCCAGCCAGGTTATTCCGTGTCTGTTAATAGACTTTAAGAAGTATTTTTAAGAGTCTCTTGCAGGCTTTCAAAGCTGAATAAATACTTGGGCTTCCGAGTGGATACTCACTATTCACAGGAAGGTACTTAGAGCTCATTGTCTACCGAAGCCATCAAAGGGGAGAGGAAAGAGCGGAACTTCCTTTGCTCAATAGACACTAATAGGCACTGGGCACAGAGGGCTGGCGTCTGGAAAGGTGAATCGAGCGGCGTAAGGAGTAGCGTGCATCCTTATGGTTGTACCGGAATTGTGGCTGTGCTCCTGCAACAGGTAGCAGGTGCTCCCAGGGGTTGGACCTCAGGGGTCAAGACACGGCCAGCCGTGGTAGTTAAAAAACGCTTCGATATTTTTAAGATCGCTACCTTGAAAAGTTGGTGTTCTTTTCTCTTTCTTTTTAAATTCCCTTTTCTGCGCATATTTGAAAATTTTCTCCCTGCAATCTCCCGTCACGTCTTTAGTTAAGGGTTCCTCTATCTCGGCAGTGGTGTTCCGTGTGGAATTCTGCTCTGCCCTCCCGTCACTATATTTATGTGGTTGATTGATTGATGGATTCATTCGTTCATTCATTCAGCTGTGACTTGGCTCCCCCAGTCCTTTTCTAACCCCACCTCCCACCATTCTCTCCCTCAGCGGCTTCTAGCTACATGGGGTTCTTGGTGTTTTTTGACATGCCAAGGAAGTCCCTACCTTAGGGCCTTTCCACCTGCTTTGTGCTCTGTTTCAACTGCTTTACACCGAGATATGTGCACGGCTCATCCTTTACTTAATTTGGGACTGCTCAGTGGTCACTTTCTCCAAGACCAGCCCATGAAAAATAGCATGCCCAGACAACCTCTGTCCTTTTATCCTGCCATCTGACCCATGGCGTATGTATTTATTAGTTTATTGTGTATTCCTTTCCCCTCCCCGCATCCACTAGAATGTAAATTCCATGAGGATAGTGCTATGCCTAGTTACCTTCCAATCTCCAGCTCCATGGGGTTATGGTGTCTGATGGTGCACTTTGACATGTACCGACATGTACCTTCAAGTGACACTAACCGGACCCTCCAGTGAGAGGTCTTTTTTTTTTTTTAATCGAGGTAACATTGGTTATAACATTTTGTAAATTTCAGGTGTACCTCATTCTATTTCTGTACAGACTACACTGAGGTCTTATTTCTCCCAATAGAACTTGCCCCGAGCTCTGCCCCTTGTGCCCAGCCCCTCTGAGAAGACCCCTTTGCTCTGTGTGTGGGGATGGGGTGGGACGGGGGAGATTTGAGCCTACTTGCTCTGTCTTTCTCCAGGGTTGAAGCTGCCCTCCCGGACCTGGTCTCCACCCTTCGAGGCTGAGGGTTCCCAGAAGCACAATCAGAGTGAGTACGAGGAATCCACCAGTGAATGCTGCTCCTGCCCCAAGACCGACTCGCAGATCCTGAAGGAGCTGGAGGAGTCCTCCTTCAGGAAGACGTTTGAGGACTACCTGCACAATGTGGTTTTCGTCCCCAGGTCAGGCGTTTTCACTGGCTTGGGGTTAGGGGTCATTACTCAGGGAACAAGACTCAGAGGGGACTCAGAGGGTGGGTGGGTGGAGGAAGAGATCTTGCGATTTCAACAAAAATCTTACCAGGAAGAAGAAATAATCACACACACAAAAAAATGGGGAAAATTTTAAAAAACTCAGCATTTGCTTTTGTACGTCTCTCAAACTCTTTACTCCAGCCTCTCGTCCCCATCCGAGTTCTGAAATGGACTCCGTTAGATTATTGAGGCACATCCTGAGAAATGCCTGCCTGGCCCCATCTTGATTTATCGCTGAGTCTCAAGCTCAGCGTGTTCTCTTTTTGTAATCTGTGTAACCTCATCTTTCCAGAACTTTCCATCGCATCTTCAAAACCTGGAAGCTTCTCCTATTTAAATATATTGAGTTTCCTTTATGAGTGAAGGGACTTGCTGATGTATGAAACCTTCTTCTCATCCTTCTGGAACTTTCCACCACATATTCAAAACTTGGAGCCTTCTCTTCTTTGAATATGTTGAGCTTCCTTTAGTGAGTGAAGGGACTTGCTGATGTATGAAACCTTCTCATCCTTCTGGAACTTTCCACCACATATTCAAAACTTGGAGCCTTCTCTTCTTTGAATATGTTGAGTTTCCGTTAGTGTGTGAAGGGACTTGCTGAGGTATGAAACCTTCTTCTCGTCCTTCCAGAACTTTCCATCACATCTTCAAAACCCGGAGACTTCTCATATTTAAATACGTTGACTTTTCTTTAATGAGTGAAGGGACCTGCTGATGTACATCTGATCTACTGAGAGGGTTTGCAGTAAAAATTACTCTAGCCTTTTCATCCATCATTGCCTTTCCTGCAAGCAGAGACCCTTAGGTAAAAGGCAAGTTTCTGTACGTCCCAGGTGATATCACCTCTCTCGGTGTCTCAGTTTACTTCTTTGTAAAATGGAGATAACAGTTCCTATCTTTTAGGATTATGAGATCACATGAGTCATACACTATCCACATTTGGAGCTAGATCCTTCTCTGTCGTGGGGGGCCGTCCTCTGCATTGTAGGATGTTGAGCAGTATCCTTGGCCTCCACCGACTCGATGCCAGTAGCCCTGTGTGCATCATATTAGTTCATGAATCTTTACAGTAACCCACTGAAGCAGTCGCCGTCTGCTTTTACGGGTCCAGAGACTGTGCTTCCTAGCTGGTGAGAGACTTGCCTCAGGTTTTGGCAGCAAGTGTGCCCTGTGGGCTTTCAGCCGCCGCCTCCCTCTCTCCCCTTAAGATTTCAGCACTCGGCTACCCAGAAACATGTGATACAATTGGCCGTTTCCAAAGTGGATGGAAACCCCAAAAGGTTTACATTGGAATAAAACAACATTCTAAAGTGGGTCTCTTCAAATGCCCACCACTGCTCCTCATCTGAGTTGACATTTCCCCAGAACATCAATATGGAATGTTTCTTTTTTCCTTTCTTTCTTGCATTTTTCCGTCATGACTCTGAGTCCAAAAGAGCGCTAAACACTACAGCCCAGGTGTTGAGGCCGTTATTGTTTTATCCGTTAAAAACAAAACGTGCGGGATTTGGGGAAATGGCTGAGTTGGTTGTGATGTTTCAATGTCCTCAAGTCTGACATCCAAGAGGAACCCCAGATGGCCAGGTCTCTGGGGGGCATTTTCTCTGATATTTGCCCCCTCTCTTGCTGTGTTCTCCGCACCTCCTGGGGAAGATGTGGTTCAAGCAATGGGGAAAAAGTGGTCCATGGTGCTGGGCAGGGCGCCCTTGGGCTGCTCAGAAAGAATGTGGCTCCCAGGGTGTCAGAAGCCAGAGGTCTGTCTGAAGAAGTTCTGTCTGTCCTCAAAGTGGTTGGTTTTGTTTCCACAGAAAATCCTCTTCAGGCCCTGGTGCCGAGGACACTAGGTATGACTCACCTGTGGGACGGCCACGTGGCCCCTGGTGGCTGCTCAGCGCAGGGCCAGGGGGCCAGGCAGGGCAGGAAGCATGTCGTGTGCCTTCGAGACCCCAGGGGCTTCTGTGGCTGGATGCATGCAACGGGCTGCTCTGCCTAGAACGGGCGCTTCACATATTCACACGTTCACTGCCTTCACCCTGAAAGGGGATCTGGGCATGAACTCAGGGAAAAATCTTAACTAACGCACTCTTACTAAAACATAGAATCGAGGGAGTACTTTCTGGGCACCTCTGAGATGCTACACAGTTGCCTCCGTGCATCCAGTCACTAAACATTTGTTTATCAATGCCTACCGTGTGTGCAGGACTGTGCCCGGCACCCAGAGGCTAAACCACGTGCGGCAGCTAGAGGGGAAGACTGATCTGGAAGCAGAACGTTTTTATTTGGGGTGACGTGTGTGGGACCACAGATGTGAGCAGAGATATGCCCCTGAATTCCACTTAGTACAGTCAGGCACGCTTCCCTTTGACTGGTGTCTTAAAGAATTAAGGAGCAGAGGACAGGAAAAGAGAGCTGGAGGACCAATCGTGGGCTCTTGGGAGGAAATAGAGGGGAGACTGGACAGGCGGCTCGGGGCCATGCAGAGGGACTTTATTCTTTAAACAGAGCGCTTATTTATTTTCAGGCGTTATGTGCGCCCCCGATCTGCCCTCTAGTGGCCGTTTGGAATATAATCTTGTAGTAAAGAAAACCCTGGAAATTTGAGGCGCTAGTCCAGACCAAGGTTGACATTTGGGGCCAGATCATTCTCAGTTGTGGGGACTGCCCTGTTATTGTAGGATGTTTAGCAGCGTCCCTGGTCTCTTCTCACTGGATGCCAGTAGTACACCTGCCCCCCAAATAGGGACAACCAAAAATGACTCCAGACAGGCCAGATGTCCTCTTGGTGGCAGGGTGGGGGACAGACTCACTCCTGGTTGAGAACCACTGGTCTAATGTGAGGTCGTGCAGTGATGAAATGCTGTGTGTGTAGAGAGTGGAAGAATCAGCTGATGCTTTGTTATCGGGGGGTCTTTCTCTTTGTGGTCTTTTGGGATCTGATCCTTTTGGTATACGCGTTTTTGGCCTGTTTGATGAGACCATTAGAAGTTTCCAGTTGTTGATATCAATTTCTCAGAGTATTTCATGAGGCACCAGTGTCTCAGTCATTTTTGGAAGGTGCATTTGTGTCTCTACAGAAATGTTCTGAATCTTGCTTATGCGGATATATCTTTGGTTTCTATCCAAGAATGTCATTAGTCTTTTCGTACAAAAAGACCACAAAGAAAATCTTAATGAGTACCCCCAAAGGAGAGTTTGTTTTCTGATTACAGTGCAAGGAAAACTAAAAGCAAACTTCACAAGTTTGAACAGACAGCTCTACTTCTCTGGGATTAAAAGTCAATCACTTAGAGATCTATGTCTGTTGGGTCGACGCAGAAATGGAGACTTTTGTTAAAGTCTATTTGGAAAAGAGTAAAAGTGTGAATATCATATACCTTAACTTGTAGAATGCTGTGAAAGCTGGGCTTTGATGCAAATTAGTAGACTTGAATGATTTCATACGTTAAGAAAAAACTTAAAAAGGTAAAAATATAAATGTATTAGGGAGGGAGGGAAAAATCAATATAGCTAAACTTGTAAATATCAAAGAAAAAACTATAAATAATGAGACGTAAAGAAGGTGATATAATAATAGGGTCTAAGGGAGATTTTTATATGTTGAATTTTCTGGATAGTCATGTGCTGTTCAGTTAGAAACGTTCACTGTGGTTGGAAATTTTAACTTGCCTGAGCTGAAGCGAGGAGCAGCAGAAAAATTAAATATTTTAGTAACCTTGGAAAAAGACAAAAAAAAAAAAGTGTTAATTAATTTCCTCAAAAAAACGGCCCTGGGCCCAGCGAGGTTTGCAGGTGAGTTCTTTCGAACTCTGAAAGAGCAACTATTTCCTGTAATATAGAAGCTTTTCCAGAGTGTAAAAATCTATAGAAATCTTCCTAGTTCATTTTCTGAAACTAACATAACACCCCTTAGCAGAACCTGACAAAGATACTACACTGAAAGAAAACCCAGGACCAGCTAATATGGGACTTCAGATCCAAATGTCCTAAATGAAACACTGGGCTGGCAATACTGTTTATTTCAGAAGTGCAAGGATGGTTTAAGATCAGGAGATCTGATAATATAATCTAATTCATCAGTAAGGAAAATCATATAATAATCTCATTTGATCACATTAATTAAAAATTCCTAATTTAGAGAAACAGGAAAAAAAAGAGATGTTTATAAAACTAGGAATGGAATACTTCTGCCACAAGATAAATATTGCCTAGGTGAAACCAAGAGCCAAGCTAACATCATTCTTTATTTATTTATTTATTTATTTATTTATTTGTGAGGAAGATCAGCCCTGAGCTAACATCCGTGCTAATCCTCCTCTTTTTGCTGAGGAAGACTGGCTCTGAGCTAACATCTATTGCCAATCCTCCTCCTTTTTTTTTCTGCAAAGCCCCAGTAGATAGTTGGATGTCATAGCTGCACATCCTTCTAGTTGCTGTATGTGGGACGCGGCCTCAGCATGGCCGGAGAAGTGGTGCATTGGTGCGCGCCCGGGATCCGAACCCGGGCTGCCAGTAGCGGAGCACATGCTCTTAACCGCTAAGCCACGGGGCCGGCCCCAAGCTAACATCATTCTTAAAACCATTCCAGTTAGAGTTGGAAGGAGCCCAGTCTCGTCGTTACTAATTAACATTTCTCTGGTATCTAGCCAGATGTTCTAGTGCAAGGGTGGGCAAACCGTGGCAGCTGCCTGTTTTTGAAAGTTGAGTAGCTGTGACAAAAGCCACATGTCCCACAAGACCCAAAATATTTACCATCTAGCACTTATCAGAAAAATTTACTGACCCTTTTTCTAGTGTGTTCCTTGAAAATCCAAGAAAATCAACTATGAATGAATAAGAGTTCAGGAAAGTAGTTATAATATAAATAAACAAAAAAAAAAATCAGTAGATATACCAGCAATAATTAAAATACAAAACAGAGGAAAAGATCCCTTTCATAATTGCCGTAAAACTTTAGTAACCCCATCTAGAGTTATCTGTAAAGGAACAAATTAAAAAATTTGCTGATGTATAAAATTTTGCAGATAAATAGGAAAGACTGTTTCAAATCATTTAAAGAAAACTCACTGGCCAACAACGAACCAGGGCAAATTGTGCAATACGGTTGATAAAGGGTTATTATCCTTAGTGAATAAAAAACACAGGAGTAAGAATGAGGAAAGCACAGAGCTTCACGGAAGAATAGGATAAGGATGGACAAGTTCCAAGAGGAACGCAAAAGAACCGGTGAAGGGAAGAAGAGTTCACACTCAGCGGTACATAGAGATGCAAATAAAACAGTAGAGTGGTGCCTTAAAAAAAAATCTCTCGGGGGGCTGGCCCGGTGGCGTAGCGGTTAAGTCCAGCATGCTCCACTTTAGTGGCCCAGGTTCTTGGGTTTGGATCCCAGGCGCGGACCTAAACCACTTGTCAGCCATGCTGTGGCAGCATCCCACATACAAAATAGAGGAGGACTGGCACAGATGTTAGCTCAGGGCTAATCTTCCTCAAGTGGGGGGGGAAAAAAAGGAAGATTGGCAACAGATGTTAGCTCAGAGCGAATCTTCCAGATAAAACAAAACAGCAACACCAAAATCCTTTTAATCCTCAGTGTTGCTGAAGTTATCCCGAGGGGCAGCTCCATGGGCTTCTGGTGAGACTCCAAGTGAATAAAAAGGTTCCATGTTGCAAGTTAGGCATATGTATCAAGAGCCATAACCTAGTGATTTCTCTCCTAAGAATCTACTTTTAGGAACTAATAGGACAATCAGACAATGATCAAAGCAATATTTATAACAGCAAAAAAAAAAAAAAAGGAAAACTTACGTTAAAAAAATAGGATGACTTTGTAAATTATGGCTCATTCATTAAATGGAATATTTTACAGTTTTCTGCAATGAGCATGTACTACTTTCTTAACCAAGAGGGAAAACCCTCACACTGAAAGAGAAAAAATGTAAATTCTGCCCTACTTAGGACATTATGTTTTAAGGAAAATATTTGATGAATGCTTCCAATATAACAAGTGAACGAAGTGGGTTATAAAAATGGCTTGATCCTCATCATACCCATAGATAATGTTTCTAGAAAAAAAAATGCCCACAGAACACAGTGGGCAGTGGAATGGCGAGTAATTTAAATTTTCTTTATACTTTTTTGGCATTTATAAATTTTTAGGCTATCAACATTTATTTCTTAAGGAGAGAAAAAGTGTGTGAGCTGCTTAGAGTTTTTTGGAGTTATTACCGTTACCAAGCTGAGTGATAAGATTCCTTTACCAGGAATTGGAGTTTAATTACTCAAATTACTTAAGCCCTAAGCGGTCTTAAGAATTGGAAAATGCGTTTCTCCTGTTTAAACTGATGATGTTGTCAGCAGCTTGGGTCATTGGGCAAATGCCATTTGGCAGGGCTTCCTGAAAAGCTAGACTCTTACACGCTTTTGGCATCTTATTTTTAACACTGACCCTGGGTGACTTCTTAATTTGCAAAATGAAAACCTGAAATCAAGCATGTTGAGAGGAAAATTGGTGCGTGCCTACTATAGATGGTCCTGGAGCCCCCTCCACACCTTCTTGGGGTGGGCCTGCCCTGATACTTACGATGCTTACAAGGGCGTCTTGAAAGCTGCTCTGGATCGTAATTCCTGGCAATTTGCGTTTTAATCTACATGCTCCCCTCAAATCTCACTGCACCAGTCTCATTTTAAGTCTTTTATTCTCCAGCATGCTGTTTTTTAAAGATGGTGATTGGGTGACCTTGTGTGTCCTACTGCTATTACAGGCCATCTCGGAAACGCAGGGCCCTTGCTGACGTCGGGAATGTGACAGTGGCCGTGCCCACGGTCCCTGGTCTCCCTAACACCTCCTCGACCAGCGCGCCCACGAGCTCAGAGGAGCGCAGACCCTTCGAGAAAGTGGTCAACAAGGAGTCACTGGTCATCTCCGGCCTGCGCCACTTTACCGGCTATCGCATCGAGCTGCAGGCTTGTAACCAAGATTCCCCCGAGGAGAGGTGCAGCGTGGCAGCCTATGTCAGTGCCAGGACCATGCCCGAAGGTGGGTTGGCACATCTTTGGGCCGGGAGATCCAGGCTGATCAAGGAGAAGCCCTCCACTCTGTAGGCAGCATATATGTGTACTTAAACTTATTTGCCTTTATCATTTTTAATTTTTTCCCAGCTTTATTGAGATGCAGTTGACATACAACATTGTGTAAGTTTAAGGTGTACCACGTGTTGATTTGATACCTTTATATATTGCAATATGATGACACCATAGCATTAGCTAATACCTCTATCACGTCACATAGTTACCATTTCTTTTTTATGGTGGGAACATTTAAGATCTACTTGCTAGCAACTTTCAAGTATATAATACAGTATGATTAACTGTAATCACCACGCTGTACATTTGATCCCCAGAACTTGTTCACCTTCTAACTGGAAGTTTGTGCCCTTTGACCAATATTTCCCCGTTTCCCCCACCCCTGGCCCCTGGCAACCACCATTCTACTCTCTGTTTCTATGAGTTGGGCGTTTTTAGATTCCACATATAAGCGAGATCATGCATTATTTGTTTTTCTCTATCTGACTTATTTCACATAGCTTAATGGCTTCAAGGTCCATCCATGTTTGCCTTTATTATTTTTTAATTACAGAAGTCATACATAGCCATTACATAAACTTTAGAAAATACACACAAGCCATAAGAAAAATAAAGTAAAATTAAGAAATGCATATATATTGTGTATTAGGGTTCTCCAGAGCAACTGAGCCAACAAGATGTGAGATAGATAGATGGATAGATAGATAGATAGATAGATAGATGTGAGATAGGTAGGTAGATAGATAGACAGACAGACAGACATAGATATGTAGACAGTTCGTGAGGTGGGTTTCATTGGTCCACTCTCTGACGAGGGAAATGAGGCACAAGAAAGTTATATAACCAGCTGAAGGTCCAGGGGTCAGGTCCCTGCCTCTAACCACTTGCTTCCTACAGCCAAGGCAGACGATATTGTTGGCCCCGTGACCCATGAAATCTTCGAGAACAACGTTGTTCACTTGATGTGGCAGGAGCCAAAAGAACCCAATGGTCTGATCGTGCTGTATGAAGTGAGTTATCGACGATATGGCGATGAGGTAAGCTCCTTGACGTGTGGGCATGTGCCTTCAATGCTGTCATTGGTATTTCCTTCCTCTTCTTCAATTCTGACCAAAATGCTTCTCTCATTAGATGCTTTGACTTTAGGGCCCAAAGCATCGATACATAACTTTCCAGGGAGATGGGTCAGAAATGTCAACCCACAAACTTATTTCTTTCTCCAGTGTCTCACGTTACTTTTCAGCTCTGTCCTACAAGTTGGATGATGGTGGCCTGCCTTTGTGTCCCTCCTGACATGGGAGGAGACTCATTTCACTTTAGAGAGAGTTATCTGAGTCTGGGAATAAATCACTTCAAACCTTAATAAGTGACTTTTTGTTGGGTGCCTCTCTTTACTACCAGACACTGTGCAGGGTGAGGGGTGATTGCAGAGATGCACAAGAGTTGGAATCTAAGAAAACCAAAAAGTAGCTAAGCTACTCCGAGGGCTCACTGTGTGCCCCGTGCATGTTAAGTGCTTTACACACAGTATCTCATTTATTGTATTTTATCACGTCTAAGATGTGAAAGAGGCCCCGTTATTTTTATGGACTACTAAGAAAGAAAACAATTCTAATTGTAAGATGGCATTGCTTGTAAGATGCATTCCAATTGCAGAAATGTCAAAATGTAAAAATAATATGCCTCTTGGGACCGATGAAGTGCAATAAATCATCAGAATAACCCAATGAGCTTAGTACTGAGGCATCCAGAAGTTAAGTTGCATCCAAGGTCCATAAGAATAGAGTCAGGAGTTAAACCCAAGACTATCTGATGGTCTAATCCAGAGGTTGGCATCTTTTTTCTGTAAAGGGCTAGAGAGTAATCACGTTTGGTTTGCAGCTAGACGGTCTCTGTTGTTGCAAATACTCACCTCTGCCGTTGTAGTGTGAACGCCGTCATATAGATGATATATAAATGAGTGGGTGTGGTTGTGTGCCAATAAAGCTTTATTGATAAAAACAGGCACCAGGCTGGATTTGGCCCAAGGACTGTAGTTTGCCGGGCCCTGCTCTGAGCCACGCCTGTAACCATTGTGGGGAAGGTCTCCATCCCCAGAAGGGTTTGGGGTTTTCTCCTGCCAGGAGAGGCGCTGCTGGGACTTGGACCTGATTGGGGACAATTCTCCCCTCTACTGGGTGACGTCAGGCAGATAAATCAGTTCCTGTCTCTGGGTTTGACCCAGAAGGTGTACCATGCTTGACTGAACCCTTGTCCTGCCCCAGGCACTCCTCTGAGCCCTTTACAACAATCCATTTAAACTTCATCGTCATGCTGCCACGTGGGATCTCGTTAGTGTTTCCATTGTGGCTGAGAGAATGGAAACTCGGGGAGCTGAGTGGACTTGCTCAGGGCCACACGCCCAGCACTCAAACCCCAAATGTTGGCTCCAGGGTCTACCATCTGCAGTTGAGGGTGATCATGTAGGTCATAGAGCATTTTCTATAAATAGCCAGAGAGTCAATATTTTCAGCTTTGGGAGCCATACAGTCAGGCTCAGGCGGAAGGATGAAATGTGAAATCATATGATATTTGTCTTCCTCTGTCTGACTTATTTTGCTTAGCATAATACCCTCAGGGTCTATCCATGTGGTCGCAAATGGCACGATTTTGTCTTTCTTATGGCTGAGTAGTATTCCATTGTATATATATACCACATCTTCTTTATACATTCATTCATTGATGGGCACTTAGGTTGCTTCCAAGTCTTGGCTATTGTGAGTAGTGCTGCAATGAACATGGGGTGCATATATCTTTTTGAATTAATGTTTTCATGTTCTTTGGATAAACACCCAGCAGTGGAATAACTGGATCATATGGTATTTCTATTTTTAATGTTTTGAAAAATCTCCGTACTGTTTTCCATAGAGGCTGTACCAGTTTGCACTCCCACCAGCAGTGTATGCGAGTTCCCTTTTTTCCACATCCTCTCCAACGCTTGTTATTTCTTGCCTTGTTGATTATAGCCATTCTGACGGGTGTGAGGTGATATCTCATTGTAGTTTTGGTTTGCGTTTTCCTAATAATTATGATGTTGAACATCTTTTTATGTGCCTGTTGGCCATCTGTATATCTTCTTTGGAAAACTGTCTGTTCATATCCTCTGCCCATTGTTTGATTGGGTTGTTCAATTTTTGGTGTTCTTTATGTATTTTGGAAATTAACCCCTTATTGGATATATGATTTGCAAATATTTTCTCCCAGTTGGTGGGTTGTCTTTTCATTTTGTTGATGGTTTCCTTTGCCTTGCCGAAGCTTTTTAGTTTGATGTAGTCTCATTTGTTTATTTTTTCTTTTGTTTCCTTTGCCTAAGGAAACATGACATTCAGAAAGATGCTGCTAAGGCCGATGTCAGAGTTATTGCCTATATTTCCTTCTAGAAGTTTTATGGTTTCAGGTCTTAGATTCAAATCTTTAATCCATTTTGAGTTAATTTTTGTGTATGGCGTAAGATAATGGTCCACGTTCATTCTTTTGCATGTGGCTTGTCCAGTTTTCTCAACATCATTTATTGAAGAGACTTTCCTTTCTCTATTGTCTGTTCATTCTTGGCTCCTTTGTTGAAAATTAGCTGTCCATAGATGTGTGTTTTTATTTCTGGGCTCTCAATTCTGTTCCACTGATCTGTGTGTCTGTTTTTGTGCCAGTACCATGCTGTTTTGATTACTATTGCTTTGTAGTATATTTTGAATTCAGGGAGTGTGATGCCTCTAGCTTTGTTCTTTTTTCTCAGAATTGCTTTTGCTATTTGAGGTCTTTTGTTGTTCATACACATTTTAGGATTCTTTGTGCTACTTCTGTGAAGAATGTCATTGGGATTCTGATCGAGATTGCATTGAATCTGTAGATTGCTTTAGGTAGTATGGACATTTTAACTGTGTTTATTCTTCCAATCCAGGAGCATGGAATATCTTTCCTTTTCTTTATGTCTTCTTCAGTTTCTTTCAATAATGTTTTATAGTTTTCAGTGTACACGTTTTTGTGTCAGCGTATGTTTTCAGTTCTCTTGGGTCTCTTGGAATTCCTGGGTCATCTGGTAACTCTACCTGTAACCTTTTAGGGAAATGCCACTCTTTCCCAAAGTGGCTGCACCATTTTATATTTCCACCAGCAGTGTATGAGGATTCCAGTTTCTCCACATCCTTACTAACACTTGCTCTGGTTCGTCTTTTTTTTTTTGGATTCCAGTTTCTCCACATCCTCACCAACACTTGGTCTGGTTTGTCTTTTTTTTTTTTGTGAGGAGTTCAGCCCTGTGCTAACATCTGCCAATCCTCCTCTTTTTTTTTTTTTTTTTTTGCTGAGGAAGACTGGCCCTGAGCTAACATCCATGCCCATCTTCCTCCACTTAATATGGGATGCCGCCACAGCATGGCTTGCCAAGCAGTGCGTCGGTGTGCGCCTGGGATCCGAACTGGTGAACCCTGGGCTGCCGCAGCGGAGCACGCGCACTTAACCGCTTGTGTCACGGGGCCAGCCCCTGGTTCATCTTTTTGATTATAACCATGCTCATGGGTGTAAAGTGGTATCCCATTGTGGTCTTCGTTTGCATTTCCATGGTGGCTCATTTGAGCCTGAGTTTTCTGTCCTTTCCCAAACCAATGGGACTCTTAAGCTTCAGGCAGTCAAGGTCAGCCTTGGAACGGGTATTGTTGAGGATGGGAGGCAAGAGCCACTCAAGCGGAAGCCACTGCAGACCCTCCTTGATTTTATCCTTGCTACTGTGACCAACGTGTCCCCATTTGCCAGGAACTTCCCAGGTTTGAGCACTGAAGTCCTACCTACATCCTAGGAACCCCTGGGTCCCGGGTAAACCACGACAGTTGGTTACCCAGTTGGCATTGGTCCTAACCCTAACTTCTCCCAGCTGCCTTCGATTGGCCTGCCTCTCCTGATCCTGGAGCCAAGGGTCACCAGTAGGAATCCCACCACGAATCCCCACCATAGCCTCTGCCCTGCACAGCCCGACCCCCATCCCAGACAGACCAGCCCTGTTCACCTTTTAGAGGAGCAGAGAGATGGGGGGAAATGAGGAGAGAATGAGAGGTTACAGTCACCTTTTAAAAAACCTTTTTATAGACAAGACTGGTCGGTTGTCTTTACCATTTTCCTTAATTGCCTAGCGTCACTTTGATAAAGTAAAAAGTAACGTCAAACTTTTTTTTTTTTACACCATTTGTACTGTTGATTTTACAAAATTCTCTCCAGCATTTGGTGGGAGGTCATTTTTTTTTTATTTGCTAGTTTAATAGACAAAATCACCTGTGGCTGCACTGCTTTTGAATCTCCCTCTCCTTGAACCTTGCGTTAGAGTCCTTTGTCCCCTCGCCACATCGCTCCCTGCCCTGGGAGAGACCCTGGCCCCAGGGGCCAGGGCCTCTCCAGAAAGAGCATCGGTTTTCAATTTTCATGTGCTCGTATCCTTTGCCTCAGTGTCTTTTGCAGTTTTCAGCTTTTTTTCCCCATTTGCACAAGCGTTTATGTAATTGGCTTCTTCACTCTTGATCAGGTTTTTCTTCTTGTTTCACTTTTCCTTTTGGCGTTTTTGGTATGTCTGGAGAGAGATGCATCAGGTTCTAGTTCCTTCCATCATGTTCTCTTCTCGGTCCCTACCCTTGGAGGCATCCGGGGTAAATGACTGGCGTTGGAGGGTGCATTTCCCCTTTGTCCCCGATAGCAGCTACCTTTGGTTTCTATATTTGCTTATTTATCCCTTTCTACTTGGTGACTCATTCTACTTGGAAGGACCTTTGGACTAGAGTTCCCGCCCCCGCCGCCAGCCGGGTTTGTTTTCTTGCTGTTATTGTCACATGATAAGCACGGGAGTTTTTACATTTCTTTCTCTCCCCACTCCCCCCTCAAGTTTTCCAGCCCGGTTCTCTGCATGCACTATTAGCTTGGAGCTGTTTTGGAAAGTTTTCAACAGTGGCCCGAAGCTTGCAGCTTCCCTGGTCTTATTTTCCACTGAGGCTCACGCCTCTCCTAAAAAGCTCTGGGTTTATCTCTTTTTACATGTTTATTACTGGGGTGTGTCTGTTTTCTTTCTCCCCTCTCGTTTATCACTTAGGCAGATCCCCACTTGCTAATGATGGTGAAAGAAAGCAAATCAAATCAAAAGTCTGCCCCAGGGGAAGGAAGGAGTTTTTTTTCATTAGTCCTTAAGATGTGAAGCCGGTGTATCTGTTTGGTTCTGACCAGGCAGGCAGACGCCAGGTGTGAGGGCAAAGCCTGAAATGCAATTTAGGCAATGTCTTGTTTCTTTCCCGCCCTCCTGGGACTTTCCGGAAGCCTGGTGAAAATATCCCATGCGATTTCAGGAAGAGTAGTATTTCACGATGCGTGTAAATCATATGAAGTCCAACTTCCAGGGCCCACAATGTTTCGTGGGCGCAGAGCCCCACCGTGCATTTACAGATGTTAACGGATTCAGGATCCGTCTCTGGCTGCTTTTGCACTATGATGGCAGAGTTGAGTTGGCGACAGCGACCATCTGGGCCCTTGAAGCTGAAAATATTTACTCTCTGGCCCTTTACAGCAAAAGTTTGCCGACCTCCGCCCTAAGCCTCAGTTTCCTCGTCTCTAAAATGAGGCTGAGCCACGGGGTTGCTGTAGGAATTCAATGAAATGATCCAGGTCAACTGTCTGGCTTGTGGTTTAGGAAGAGTTGGCTGTTGTCAATAATGATAATCTCTGAGTCTGTTTCCTGTCGGTAGAGCTAAGTTTCTAGAATTCCGAGAGTCTCTAAGTTGCTGGCGCGTCGCACTCTGATTGTGCCATATTCCCTCTGTTTCATTTCTGAGCGGGATCCTGTCTTTGATATTCCTGCCTGGGATGGATGCTCCAGAATGTACGAAGCACAGCACCCCCTCCTCCTCTCTCTCTACCCCTTGTCTTCCAGGAGCTGCACCTCTGTGTCTCTCGCAGGCATTTTGCCCTGGAGCGGGGCTGCAGGCTGCGCGGGCTGCCACCGGGGAATTACAGCGTGCGAGTGCGGGCCACCTCCCTGGCAGGCAACGGCTCCTGGACGGAAGCCACCTATTTCTACGTGACAGACTATTGTAAGTCTCCACGGCGGCTTTGACTCATTGGGTCTGTGATTGGGGCCGGGCATGGCAGAATATTTCAAAGGATGGTCGGGGAAGCTTGGAGGCTGTGCGTGCTGGCCCTGGACTTCACATCTAGGTCCCCTGGATGCCACTGTGTGACCGGGGCAAGGTGCATGCCCTCTCTGAGCCTGCACTTCCTCATCTCATCAGTCCATGGGGATAATAACAGGATCCACCTCTGGAGGTGGAAGTTTCAATGACATCATAAATTTGAGGTGGCCAGCACAGGGCACAACTGATAGGCACATTATTAGCTCCTGTTACTAGTGTTTCGATCTTTGGTGTTAGATGGGCCATGCCCCTCAATGGGAGGAGGTGAGAGCTTCTCTACTCAGCCTTGGACATGCTCTCGACTTGCAGGCAGTAAGTGCTGCTGTTGGGTGAGCTGGACACACTGTGGACAGTAGGGTGGGGAAAGGTGAGGAAGGCTGAGCTGGTCAGGGAGTGCTTCCTGGAGGTGGTGACATCTTGGCCAAGACCTGGAGGAATGTATAAGTGGGGGCAAAAGAGATAGTCAGCCTGGGACGTGGTAGGAACTTAGACACTCGAATGAGAGAACACACAAATGACTTGGAAGGAGGGAAGATTCTAGACCAGGAAGAGCCTGAGCTTGGGAAGGGGGGGTGAGATGGGCCTTCTGCTTGGCTGGCTGGATTTTCATGTACCTCATGTGGTGGGGGTGCAGAAAGTGGGAAATGATTCTTGCTGGGATGGTCTTGCGAGGGTCAGGACTTGGATGAGTATAATGACACCAACTGTGTGTACCTTCTGATAACTACCCACCCATTGGAGTTAGCAGATCCCCCAAATTTAAGAGCACAGCTCCCAATAAGACTGCCCTCGCTTAAGAAGCCAGACACAAGTTTGGGGGTTCTCCTGGCCACACACACTTCTGACCAACTGGCAACAAATTTGGTGGTTCCCATGACCCCCTCAGATTCGATCATTTGCTACAATGGCTCACAGAACTCAGGAAAGTGCTATATTACAATGACAGTTTTATTATAAAGGATAGAAGTCAAGACCACCCAAATGAAGAGAGATGTAGGGTGAGGGCCAGGGCGGTGCTGGACACAGAGCTCCTCTGTCTTCTCCCCGTGGAATCAGGACATGTCACGTCACATTCATATTGATGTGTTCGTCAACCAGGAAGCTCCTCTGAGCTTTGGTCTCCAGAGTTTTTATTGGAGTTTCATTACATAGGTGTGATTGATTGAACCACGCTCGGTCTTCCAGTGACCAGCCCCCATCCTAAGTCATCTCATCTCTTAGTATAAACTCAGGTGTGTTCCAAAGGACTCATCAATGACAAAGACACTCCTATTACTCAAGATATTTCAAGAATTTGGAGTCTCTCTCTTGAGAACCAGGAACACCATGAATAAAATTCGAAGGAAAATATCAAAGTGGGAAAATATGTGTAAAATATGTGTATCGACAAAGAGTTAATATCCTTAATACAAAATGAATATATGTGTTATATGAGTAAAAGATATACGTCTTAACACAAAAATAAGCAAAGGACATAAATAGCCAACTTAAAAAGAAATATGAGGGGGCCAGCCCGGTGGTGCAAGTGGTTAAGTGCGCGCGCTCCGCTGCGGCGGCCCGGGGTTCGCCGGTTCGGACCCCGGGCGCGCACCGACGCACTGCTTGTCGAACCGTGCTGTGGCGGCGTCCCATATGGAGTGGAGGCAGATGGGCACGGATGTTGGCTCAGGGCCGGTCTTCCTTGGAAAAAGGAGGAGGATTGGCATCAGATGTAGGCTCGGGGCTGATCTTCCTCACACACACACAAAAAAAGTATGAAAAATAGAAAACATAAGAAAAAATGTCCAACCTCACTCAAAACTACACCAAAAAAAAAAAAAGGAAATTATAGCAGTATATAATTTTTAACTTATCAAATTAGCAAGGTTTTTGTTTCCGTTTTTTAGTTACAGTAAGTAGTGTTGTACAAGACTCGTGCAGATGCTGCACATTCTTTTTCATGGTTGGCGAGTGGTAAAATATAGTTATTTGATAATATGTATCAAAAAATCTCATAAAGGCTCCTACTATTCGAGCCAATAATTCTGGCTCTAGAAACTTATTCTAAGGAAAGGAACAGAAATGTACAAAAAAGATACATGCTCAAGGAAATCTAGCACAGCATTACTAACAATAGCAAAAAATCTGGAGAATTAAATGTTGCACACATTAGATGACTTGAAAAACATTCCTTGTTATGTAACAGGGAGGCAAGCATGCACCCCAGGTGTAAAATTTAAGGAGGTGTTCACCCTCAGGGGCTGAACCGGCCCTTGCAGGACCCAGAGCAAGAGTTCCTCTCAAATTCTGCACCCCGGATGCTTCACTTCCCTCACCCTAGTTCTGGCAGCCACTGGAATCTGAGGAATGAGCGGGAGTGTGGGGTCTGGGAAGCAGAGATGGGCGGTGCATCGTGGCTCTCAGATTCTGCCCTGAGACACGCTGAGTCCTGACCTCTTGGTGGCCTCCAGCTTCCCCACTCTTGTGGAAGAAGGCAGGGGGAGAGGGACACGCAGACAGCCGCACCTGACCAGATGGTTTCCATTTCTCATGTCCCGTTCAGTCACTGAGTATTTGTGGAGACTTTCAGTGTGCCAGGAGCCACCGGAGATGGGATGAGGCAGTTTGCTGTCAATTCAGGGAGGTGCAGGAGGTCGACGAGATATCTCAGGATAGAACTGGCCACCGGAGGCAGCATGGGGCAGTGGTTAAGAAGTCGCTCAGATTGCCTGTGTTCAAATCCCTGCTCCACCGTGAAACAGCTCGGGGACTTTGGGCAAGACCCCTCACCTCTCTGAGCCTCTGTGTCCCAATCTGTTAACTGGCGTTAGCCACAGTACCTCCCACCTTGGCTTGTGTGATGATTAAGTAAGATCACCCATGCAAAGCACTTCAAATACTGCCTGGTGTTTAGTCAGTGTTCAGTAAACTGCTATTTATTAAAGACCCAAAGGACCAGGTTCCTTCTCTGACTTCAGAATCCATTTTCTTCCTTGGCTTGGAAGAGTCTGAATACATGGGCGTGTTAATGATTACAGACAACTCAGCTTTGCCTGTGACTTTTAAAAAATAAGAGGCTGCATGACATTTCTTCAGTGGGTTTAAAAGGGTATTTTTGGAGAGGACCCCCTAGCACACACAGGGCACTTGCCAGTGAATTTTTCATCTGCCAGAGGTGCTGTTGAAATTAAGATAGGCAGGGTCTATTAATTATTATTTTAATTAATAATTATTAATTATTTTATCATTATTTTAATTAATAATTATTATTTTAAAATTAATTAATTAATATTAATTTGCAGGGCCCAGTGCAAAACGAAAATGCAGGGCCCCTTGTTTAAAAATTATTAAGACTTTCAAGACAGTGACAGAGGAGCATTAAACCAAGAGCAGGACTCTTCTGAGTGCGGGGACCTGAGTGCGGTGATGGCCTGGGTTGCATGTCTATGAAGCTGGCCCTGGGTGGGTAAGGGAGAACGCTGGCAGCCAGCAGTGGTCTGGGAGTCAGGAGGGTGCTTCCAGAATACAGACCTCTGAGCCCACTCCCCAGCCCTGTGGAGACCAGCAGAGAGAGGCTCAGGACAAGAGCGCAGGGACCAGTGTATGTGGCCCACTGTTATAGACATAGATGTGACTTTTGATGCAAACTTGGATGTGAACACATTTTAATGTGAAACATGTATTTTCTTATTCTATTTTAGTAGACGTCCCATCAAATATTGCAAAAATTATCATTGGCCCCCTCATCTTCGTCTTTCTCTTCAGTGTTGTAATTGGAAGTATTTATCTCTTCCTGAGAAAGAGGTGAGTGTGGTGGTGTGCTGATAAATGGTTAACAACTGGCTCTCCAGAAAAAAATATGCCTAGATATAGATAGAGCTACTTCTAAGTTTATTATAAATTTTACTGATATAAAGGATGTGTAGCATGCAATTTGCAGATAACAATTGTAGTACACTATACAATACTCTTTATTGTCAATTCCCTCTAGCCAGTTGATTTTCACCAAATGCTTTCATCGATTTTTTTCTCCTGAAACTTTGTATCTATAGCCAACCAATGGTTGCAAATTGACGAGCGAGTGTAGTTCCAACATGAATGTTGATTGATATTGTGTTTACGTTAAAGAGTAAGACAAAAATGAAATAAGACATAAATGACAGGAGTGACTTTGCTGAGTCAGGTAATAATTCTTAAATACTGAAAGAACATTTTCCCAGTTTTTCGTGCCATTTGCAATGCTGTGGCTACAGAGATGACACAACTTTAAGTTTAATCTGCCTTGTTAACATTTTTTCCATCACTTTCTCAAGCCTGGATAAACAACAGAACAGTAAGTCAATTCTTGGTTGGTAGTGCTTGCCTAATTCCATGGTGTAAATATTCCCACCATGGCCAGTTTTTAGCTACAGACATGATGTCACTGAGCACAGAGTTGGGAAGACGTGTAAAATCATTCTCTTGCTCTGAGTCATTTCTGCCACATGGATACAATAATGTAAATAAATGAGGTAATGTAGATAGCCTCAAGAGCATTGATCTTAGTGAAATGTAGTACCATGCTTAGGAAGTAGTGAATTTTGAATATCTGTTACCTTTGCTTTTAATATAATTTAATTGTAAGCCTATATAATCTAATTTTGAATGATGGTTGTTTTTAACAACTGGCTTGCAAGTTTCCAGGAAATTTAACAGTTGTTTCTCACAAGCTGGGTCCAGATGGCTCCAGAATAGCACTGGGTGAGTGGCTTTTAGGTGTTGCACGGACAATCATCAATTACGGTTTATGGGGTGAGCGGTCCCATGTTGATGCACTTAAGTAGCCATCTGATGGGTTTCCACTCAAAACGTAAGGGTCCCCCCATCCTCACCCCCAGTCTGTATCTAGGGTTACGTGGATGCTGCTGATAAGGGCTGCCATTTGCCTTGGGGAGGTCTGTAGCCTCCTGTAGAGACCCATGAAGTCCTTTGAGAATCTCAAGCTGGAACCCCTCATTTTTCTCATCCAGGCAGCCAGATGGGCCGCTGGGACCTCTGTACGCTTCTTCAAACCCTGAGTACCTCAGTGCCAGCGATGGTGAGTACCATCCTCCCCCCCGTGGGCAGTCAGAATCCTCTGTTTGGTTTCCTTTGCCATCACTGTCCAGTGAAAGTCAAGGGTTGACACCACAGGAGGCTGAGACCAGCCTTCTTGTTCATTTGAGTTTGCAGACCTGCCCCTTGCTGCAGAAACCCTGTTACTGGGAGCAGTTGGATACCTGCTGTCTGGCATCGGTTTGGAAGGGCTGATCTAGCTGGTCTGGGACCTGTGGGCTGGGCTGGGAGGCAGAGAAACTGGTGCCCCAGCTGTGGGGGTGTGGAGCCGGGGGCCCGTGCCAGAGAGAGTGCTGAGGGTCAGAGCCAGAAAGCCGTGTCCAGGGTGGGACACAGCAGGTGGGACTCAGAAGCCAAAAGGAGAGACCGGGGATAGCGGGTGGGGAAGACAAGAACAGGGACAAGTCGGGGTGGGCAGGAGACTGGGTGCATCCCAGCGACACATCTGCTGTTGGTGGTAGCCGAACATGGATGGGATGCTGATGCTGGCAGCAGGAGTGTAGGACAGACACCCATATTTCCCTTGATTGTACCAATGGGCAGTGAGAGACTGCTGTAGATAAGGCTTGGCTGTTCCTTCAGAGGGGGGAGGCTTCTGTTGCATTACAAGTTTCTAAAGTGCTTCATGCGGCAAAAATGAAAAAGTGACTTTCAAGGCATGAACACCATTGCCCAGTGGGATGCTGCCTTGGGATACAGGGATCGTGTTTTTAAGGGTGCTCGGGATTTGTTTTAATCAGGTGTGATAAGATATGCAGACAGGGAAGTGACTGTCATGAAGGCAGAAGTTCGTTATATTCACAGATTCCCCAGAAGCAGGAGACCAGGCACACCACGCAGGGCCACATGGGGAAGCACCAAGGTGTGTCAGGAGGCAGAGAGGGGGGAGAAATGAACAAGAGCCTTTATTGTGGTTTCTATGGGAAGGAACAGGTGGGGCAGGGTAAGCAGGCTTGGGATTGGCTAGTCTGAATAATTGCATCGGGCTCTGGGATGTAGGAGCTTTCCCTGGTCGTCTGGTCCCTGGCCCTGGGGTGATCAAGTCAGGGGATAGTGGCCCAGGAGGTGGTTGGGGTGTGGGCTCTGGATTGGTTGGTTTGAAAGGAACACTCACAGGCAAGATCTTTGCTGTCTCTAGGAACTGGCCACCCTGGGAGGGACAGTCCTTCCAGGGGCTTTGATGTTAAAGCATCAAAATAGAAAAACTCAGAAAGGTGGTTATTCCAGGTGGGAATGTCTGGAGGGAACAGGAATGGAGGGAATGAATATTGATCAAGGAGCCTCCTCTCTCCGTTTGGGAATGGCGTTGTTGCTGCACATTAGAGATGGGGAAGCCCACTCAGGGCTTCTGTTGGGTCCTGTGTTAAGGGACGAGGCCAAGGATGGCTGCTCATGGCTGCCTCTCCACCCTACCATCCTGCTTCCTCTTGGCAATGTATCCATGGCTGAGGGCACAAGCGTGCCCAGTGAAAGCTGCAAATTGGAGCTCAAAGGTCACTGAGCATCTGTGAGTTCATGTGGGTGCAGAGCTCTTGTCTGATCCAGTGTACTTGCATGAGCCATTGCTGACTGCATGGTCTGCTAGAGTTGCTGTCACAAAGTACCACAGACTGGGTGGCTTAGAAAACAGAATTTTATTTTCTCACAGTCCATGGAGGCTGGAGTCTGAGATCAAGGGGGTCAGCAGGGTTGGTTTCTCTTGAGGCCTCTTTCCTTGGCTTGTAGATGGCTGCCTTCTCCCTGTGTCCTCATATGGTTTCCTGTCTGCGTGGGTCTGTGTCCTAAACTCTTCTTATAAGGACACCAGTGAGATTGGATTAGGACCTTCCCTAATGACCTCATTTTAACTTGATTTCCTCTGTTAAGACCCTTTCTCCAAATACAGGCACCTTCTGAGGTTCAGGGGTCAGGACTTCAACGTATGAATTGGTGGGGGTGGAGGGAAACCAATTCAGCCCCAAACAGTTGCAGAGGAAGGCAGGAACCATTTTGGCTTTTCTTACGAGGGCTTCATGCATTTGTCTGCGAATCATTTACTATGTAACAAACCACCCCAAACCTAGTGGCTTAAAACAACTAACCATTTACTAGCTCATAATTTGGTGGGTCCACCACCTGGGCTGTGCTCGGCTGGGCAGTTCTTCTGGTCTCACTCACACCTGCCGATCAGCTAATGCTAGGTGGTCTCGGATGGGCTCACTCACATGTCTGGTGGTTGGCAGGCTGGGCGGTACCCCCAACCGCTTGGCACTTTGCAGAAGCAACAGCCTCAGATGGAAAGTAGCATCATTTGGTAGTGGGGCTCTGAAATCAGACGGAAAGGATGAGGATGCAGGCTCAGCTGACCACTTACCAGCCAGCACCCTGGACCAATTGTGGCTCCTTCCTGAACCTCTGTTGTCCCCTCCATGAGAGCAGAGACCCACGCCTGTCCTGTTCTCAGCTATGTGCCCAGTACCCGGCACAGGTGCTGGATCACAGAAGTCACTTAATGAACATTTGTTGGGTGGCTGGGTGGGAGGTGGCTGGGAACCCCCCAAGGGATCCGTGGAAGGTGCTGTGTAGATAAGTGAGGAGTAGTGTTTCCCTGCTCGGTGTATGTGCCGGACGAGTGGGAGGTGCCTCGGGAGAAGATCACCCTCCTGCGGGAGCTGGGGCAGGGCTCCTTCGGCATGGTGTATGAGGGCAACGCCAGGGACATCGTCAAGGGCGAGGCGGAGACCCGCGTGGCGGTGAAGACGGTCAACGAGTCTGCCAGTCTGCGAGAGAGGATCGAGTTTCTCAACGAGGCCTCGGTCATGAAGGGCTTCACCTGCCATCATGTGGTGAGTCCTGCGTTGGCCCCAGGAGCAGACAAAGGCTTCCTTGCATGTCCATTCCCCCGTCCCGCCTCCTCCATCCCTCATCCTCCTATTGCACAGAGCGTGAGGACAGCGGATGTGGACTCCCTGCCCATCCCTACCCTGCTAAACATCCTAAAGGTGCAGGGGAGGGTCCCTCCCTTCTTCCTTCTCCAATCCCATCCTCTCCCACCTCGCCTGGAGCCAGACGTGCTGTCCCATTGCTTTCCAGAATCTTCTGTGTCTTCCTTTTTCCTGCCTCCTTTGTCCAGCCCGTCCCTGCTCCCGCTCAAGTCAGCACAGACTCTTCCTGCCCTTCTGCTCCCACAGTGGTCCCTTAGATTCTCTGAGCCTCGTGTCCCTTATCCTTGCCCCACACATATTAACGGAGCACTTGCTCTGTGCTAAGTCCCCTTCTCATCTCTGTGACGCAGCAGTTTCCTGTCCTCGTGGAGCAGGTGGAGACAGACTCCGAACCCAACGGGCTAATTATGTAGTTCATTAGGAGAGGCTGCTATAGCAAGATGGAAAAGGGGAGCAGAGTGGAGGGATTGGGAATTCAGGAATGGGGAAGGTGTATTTGAGCAAAGACTTATGATGTAAGAACTGAGCCGTGCGTACATGTGAGGGAACAGAATTAGGCAGAGGGAACAGCTAAGGCAAAGGCCTGGAGGTGGGAATGTGCCTTGTGTACTCGGAGACATCGAGGAGATATCTAAGGATTTGCCTTGGTGTGTTGCTGTATGTGGGCCGGTCTGTCTGCTGTCCCCCTGCCGCACTGTGAATCTTGAATTCTCCTTCCTTTCTGGCAAGGTGTTGACGCTGGCTTTTGAGTCGGACAACAGACCAGGGCTTATCACCCTCCACCCAGAACCAGGGTGCTGTGTGTGATGTAGACACCAGCCAGGGAGACCTCGGTGAGTCAACATCTTCCCACAGAGGCTCACCCAAGAACCCCATGCTTGCTCTGCAGGTCCGCCTCCTGGGGGTGGTATCTAAAGGCCAGCCAACGTTGGTGGTGATGGAATTGATGGCTCATGGAGACCTGAAGAGCTACCTCCGTTCCCTGCGGCCGGAGGCTGAGGTGAGCTGCCTCGAGGTACCCGGCAGGGCATCCGCTCCTGGCTGTGGGCACTGGTGTTGCTGAACACGACCCCATGTTTCGACTTTAGAATAACCCCGGTCGCCCTCCCCCTACCCTGCAAGAGATGATCCAGATGGCTGCGGAGATTGCCGACGGGATGGCATACCTGAATGCCAAGAAGTTTGTGCACCGGGATCTGGCAGCTCGAAACTGCATGGTCGCCCACGATTTTACCGTCAAAATTGGAGGTTCGTCTGGCTTTCTGCTTTGAAATGGATGGCCTGGGCCAAGTTTAATGTCTATGATGTCGTTAAATCCTTTCCAGTAGTGTAAAGGGGCGGGATTTTGGATGGAGGCCGGATCCTCACATTGTAATAATTGCATTTGCTCATTAACTCACTCATTCGCTTCTTTAAGGAATATTTGTGAACCCTCTGTGTGCAAGCCTCTGTAGTAGGTGCTACAGGTGCACTGACGAATAAGTCGCCACCATTTTTCTGCCCTTACGCGGCTTGCAGCCTTTATCTGCACCATCCAGCACAGTTACCACTAGCCACTGGTCACATGTGGCCATTTACATTTAAATTAATTTTAAATTAACTGAAATAAAATAAAATACTCAGTCCGTCAGTCGTACTGGCCACATTTGAGGTGTTCAGTAGCCATCTTGAGCCATATGGGACAGTGCGGATATAAGCCGTGTTCATTATCACAGAAAGTTCTACTGGACAGAGCTGTTTCAGATGAACAGTAAAAGAGTTAACCCTTTTAGAAACAAGATAATGAAGACTGGGAAAAGAGCGTTGAAGAAAGCAAAGAATTCTATGATAGAGAGGAGAGGCCTCCCTCTGCAAGGAGGCAACATTTCAGCCAAGATGTGCAGGATTAGGAGTTGACCTGAGTGACAGCATCCTAGGAGGAGTTACAGCACATGCAAAGGTCCTGAGGCTGGAAGGATGGCTGATGTATTGTGAATATAATGAGTGTAAAGGGGAGCAGAGCAGCATGAGATGTGAGATTAGGGAGAGAGAGACAGGAACCAGACTCGGAAAGGCCTTGCAAGTCCTGGTAAGTCATCAAGACGTTATCTACACAGCCAGGGCGCAGCAGGAAGTGACGTGATTCTATTTATGATCCAGAAAGACCTTATCCTACATTAGCAATGGGAAACAGGAAGTGACATGATCCTATTTATGTAGCTTCTCTTGGGCAGTGGGCTGTCAGGGTCAGCATGGAGGGAGGGTCCTGTGGGTGAGAGATGGCGGTGGGCCTTCATGGGGCCAGGGTGATGGACAGGAATAGATGGATTAGAGAGGGATGTGGAGAGAGAGTGGGCAGGACTTGCAACTGTCTTGGATGTAGAGTTTGAGGAAAGGGGTTGTTCAAAGGAGGACCTAACACTGGGAGGCTGGGTGGCTGGGTGGTTGATGGGGCCATTTCCAATGGGCAACAGTAGGTTGGCTGCAGAGAGTCAGAAGTTTGGTTTGGGATGCCTGTGAGGTCATGGGTGGGAAGGAAGCCTTTCCAAGAATGGGATTCCCAAGCTGCAGGTTGGAACGTCGCTTCTTTGCCACTTGGTGGTTCCTTTTCCTTCCCTTTAAATGGTGGCCCATCCTCTCCCTCCACATCCCCACGAGTACCCTCAGAATCCATTCTTAGTGGATTTGCTGGCCACCCAGGTGAGCACACACCTGGGGCAGGTGAGCCCATCTGAGGGCTCTGTGAGGGATGGACACTGGGCCACAGGCTCAAGGCTAAGAGCACGTGAACTGTTTGTTGTCAGACTTTGGAATGACCAGAGACATCTACGAAACGGATTACTACCGGAAAGGAGGCAAGGGTCTGCTCCCCGTGCGGTGGATGGCACCGGAATCCCTGAAGGACGGGGTCTTTACCACTTCTTCCGACATGTGGTGAGTCGTGCGTGGGCCGGCAGACGGGATGCTGGGCTTGAATTCCAGGTCGCTCTATAAGTATGACCAGCAAGAGGGGGCCGTTAAAACCTGCCTTCTCGTGGCTTCTCCATCAAGACGATGAAGAGAATGTCACGTCTGAGGACCCTCACACAGCTGCCATTACATTCCTATTGAGACTAATCTTACAGGCATTTCTGAACCGCACCATGAATTGTTTAATGCACTGGCCAATCAGGTTCTAGTAAACCAAGAAGGGGTGTGTGTGTGTGTTTTAACGGCTTCTTTGTTATTACTCTCAACTGTCATTGGCAGGTCCTTCGGTGTGGTCCTTTGGGAAATCACCAGCTTGGCGGAACAGCCTTACCAAGGCCTGTCTAATGAGCAGGTGTTGAAATTTGTCATGGATGGAGGGTATCTGGATCAACCTGACAACTGTCCTGAGAGAGTGTAAGTATAGAAAGGGTGTGCAGTGTGTCAGGTGTTCGTTAAAAAGGGATTGCCCTCTAGAAGGATGTGCAGCTATGACATACAACTATCTACTGGGGCTTTGGGGGAAAAATAAATAAATTAAAAAAAAATTAAAAAAAAAAAAAGGGATTGCCCTTTGTATGAATACTGGTGTTTGCATATCATGCCTATATGTGGGCATGTGTTTGCATATTATATCTTTACATGCATGCTTGTATCTTTGCATGCACACTTGGGTTTGCATATCATGTCTACATACGTACTTGTGTTTGCATATCCTATCTTTACATGCATGCTTTATTACCTATCATATCTTTGGAAGGTTGTACAATAAACCCGATAGAAGTGGTTACCATGGGAGAAGGGAACTGGGGAGCTGGGGTGGGAGACTTATGTGGAACTGTCTATTCTTTATACACTTAACATTTTGTCAGGAAACTAATACAATGTTACATGTCAGTCATATCTCAATAAAAGTGGAAAAAAATAAATCAGTAAGCATAACTACTAAAAAATTTTTTTCAGAGATATGTATTACATATCCCCTCCCAATATTTGTTTTAAATTTTTGTGATAGCAGCAAATAGACAACACACACATGCACGCTATTAAACTTCGTGCAAAATTGTCCAGCCTCATAATAGTCCAATAAATATAAAGCAAAATAAAGGAAAGTACTATCTTCCTAAATTAGCAATAAAAGAAAGGAAGGAGGGAGGGAGGGAAAAGAGAGAGAGAGAGAAAGAAAGGAAGGAATAAAGGAGGGACAGAGTGAGGGAGGAAGGAGGAATGAAAGAGAAAGAAAGGTAGGAAGGAAGGAAGGAAAAACGAAACAGAGAGTTTTAATACCCAGTGCTTGCAATGGTACAGCTAGATAACGACTTATCGCCCTGTTGTAATAGCTACTCAGAGCAAAGTTATTTAATGTCTCAAAAAAATTGAAACGATCCAAACATCCAATAATGTGAGAATTGCCAAGTAAATTGATAAATTGATATGATGTAGCAATTGAAATTTCAAATGATGCTTATAAAAATATTTTATAATTCAGTGGATAAGCTTATGTTAAAATATTAAGTGTAGGGGTCGGCCCCGTGGCTTAGCGGTTAAGTACGTGCGCTCTGCTACTGGCGGCCCGGGTTCGGATCCTGGGCGCGCACCGACGAACAGCTAGTCTGGCCATGCTGAAGCGGCATCCCACATACAACAACTAGAAGGTTGTGCAACTATGACATACAACTATCTACTGGGGCTTTGGGGGAAGAAAAGGAGGAAGGATTGGAAATAGATGTTAGCTCAGAGCCAGTCTTCCTCAGCAAAAAGAGGAGGATTGGCATGGATGTTAGCTCAGGGCTGATCATCCTCACAAAAAAAAAAAAAAAAATTAAGTGTACAAAGTGTGGGGGCTGGCCAGGTGGCACAACAGTTAAGTGTGCGCCCTCTGCTTTGGCGGCCCAGGGTTCGCAGGTTCAGATCCTGGGCGCACACAGATGCACCACTCGTCAAGCCATGCTGTGGCAGTGTCCCATATAAAGTGGAGGACGATGGGCATGGATGTTAGCCCAGGGCCAGTCTTCCTCAGCAAAAAGAGGAGGAATGGCATCGGATGTTAGCTCAGGGCTGGTTGTCCTCACCATAAAAAAGAAAAAAACAATGTGTATATATTACATTTGCAAATGTATTCAGGTAGAAAGGACAAGAGGTTATATCTGAGAGTTGTGTGCAAGCTGTATTTTCTCTATATTTTTTGGGTGTTTTCTAACTTTCTACAGTGGACATTTATTACATATAAAGTCCTTTATCATGGTTTCTTAAGAAAAACGTTTACCCTCCTGAAAAGTCCATAGGGAGAGACCATTTTGATGTTTCATCCTCAAAAGAATAAGACATCAATTTAGAAAACCTAGTTCGAAGAGATTTCACAGGAAAAAAGGTATGAAGCAGAGTTATTTGGAAACTCTGAGCCAACTATTTCTAAACATTGCTCCATGCAGGTCCCTTCCTAGCCGTGCCAGTTAGCAGCTCTAGTTCCAGGACCAAGGAAATTAAGTAGGCCCTAGGACAGGGGTCCACAAACTTTTTCCGTAAAGGGCCATATCGTACTGTTGTGCATCGCTTAACAACAGGGACGTGTTCTGAGAAATGCTTCATTAGGCGATTTCATCATTGTGCGAACATCATAGAGTGTACTGACACAAACCTAGATGGTACAGCCTTCTACACACCTAGGCTATGTGGTACTAATCTTATGGGACCACCATCGTATGTGTGGTCTGTCGTTGACCGAAACCGTCATTATGGGGCACGTGACTGTAAGTATTTTCAGCTTTGTGGGCCATGTGGCTCTCTGTCACAGTTCCTTAACTCTGCTGTGTAGCTCAAAGGCAGCCATGGACAATACATAAATGAATGGGTATGACTGTATGCCAATAAAACTTTATTTACAAAAACACTCAGGGGGCCAGATTTGGTCCATGGGCTGAAATTTGCCAACCCCTGCCCTAGAAGAAATTACAATGGGGAAAGGAAGAGGTAAAATGGAAATCCTAAGCCCTCAGCGAGTGTCTTGTGTGCTCTTGGCTGAGTAAAGTCGTAACCCCCTCCTGCCGCCCTCAAGAGAGTGAGGGCTGGTTCTGCAGGATGGCCACTCAGAGCTGGCCCTCTAGGTTCAGTCCACACAGCTGCAGCTGTCAGGTGCAGGGATATATAAAATGATGACCCATGGTCTTCAACATGTGGTAACATCAAGAGAGACCCTTCTTGATCTGGCTTTGCAATGAGGCCACCTCTTTGGTGCTCTTTTCAAAACCATCTTTCAGCACCCATAGAATTGCTATTTCTGCTTGACTGCTGCCTGCACACATGGCTACCGTCTGATGTGAGCCCCTGTCACCTCTGGGTGTGGGCCACAAGGGTGGGGTGGGGTGGGGGCCGCTTGGCTGGACCCCTGGGACTCATCCCCGACCTGTCCCTCTGTCCCACAGCACCGACCTGATGCGTATGTGCTGGCAGTTCAATCCCAAGATGCGGCCGACCTTCCTGGAGATCGTTGACCTGCTCAAGGATGACCTGCACCCCAGCTTTCCAGAAGTTTCCTTCTTCCACAGCGAGGAGAACAAGGCGCCCGAGAGCGAGGAGTTGGAGATGGAGTTTGAGGACATGGAGAGCGTCCCCCTGGATCGGTCCTCACACCCCCAGAGAGAGGAGGCCGGGGGCCGGGATGGAGGGTCCTCGCTGGGTCTAAAGCGGAACTACGAGGAACACATCCCCTACACTCACATGAATGGGGGCAAGAAAAACGGGCGGATTCTGACTCTGCCGCGGTCGAATCCTTCCTAACGGCGCCTGTTTGGGAAAAGGGTTCCAAGTCTTCACTTTCCTCTGGTTTGAAGGCCTCCAGAAACCTCAGGATTCGCATGCGAATCTGCCATAGTGTCAAATGGAGCTCAGAGATCATGACTATCCATTTCTGCTCATCTTGTGACTTAAAACACTTGGGTTTGATTGCCAATTGACTAGTCGTCAGAGCATTTAACTGTGAACGTAGAGAGGAGGGGGTTTCCGTGGCTGCCGTCTTTTCGGGCTGTTTCAAGCCAGGATGTTATTATTTTTTTTTCCAGTAGCTTGAAAGAAAACAGAGTTTTTACAAACATTTTTTTTTTTTTTTGCTGGTGTCTGAGCTACAGTATAAAATGTAAAACTTGTTTGTGGAACAAAACTTTGAAAGAAAGAAAGAAGAAAAACCGGTTCCAGTGGAGTTCCAAGCTTCACGGAGTGGGCTTCAAGGTTTTTCTCATCCGGGCTGAAGGACTTTTTAATTTTCCTTCACAAAATCAGTTCCTCAAATTGACCAATAGCTGCTGATTTTGTTCTTTTGATAAGGATCTGCAGTGCCCGCCTGTGGTTCACGTGTGTGGCGTGCGTGTGTGTCCAGGTTAGACACGGCTGGTGTGCGTGTGTGTGCAGAGCATTCGTGCTGAGTTGACGCTTCGGGGATCGGCTCATGAAGGTTTCGCTCTTCTCGAGTGTGTGAGTTCTTGATCCCCACCTCTCCTTCCTTCTTATTTACTGGGAGACTGTGCCCTCGACAGATTCTTCTCGTGTCCCAAATCTTAGCCTCAGGAGTCTTCTCTCCCTTAACTTTGGTGAAAAATGTTTTTCGGGAGCCAAGGGAGTAGTTTGGAGTGATAATGGATCTTTTCAAGACCAAACAAAGCCAGGACATAAAAAAGAAAAAAGAAAAAAAAAAAAAAAAAAGAAGAACTGAAATGATGAAGAGTTTTGAGAATATATTTGTAACATATTTAATTTTTAAAAAATCTCCAGCATCAGCCTCCTAAGTTATTAACTGTTTCCCGGGGTGGGGGGAGGGCTTGTCTGCTTGTGCATGGTAGGGAGCAAGGCACCGGTGGCCAATTTGTTTGGTCTTAAAGGCATCCATTTTTCTGGGAATAAAGCCACGTTAGCTGCTAACCCTTTTGGATGTTGTGAAGCCACGCTGAGGGTGTGGGCGACTGGGTTTGATGGATGGTTTGGTTTCTGCTGGGGAAAGCTGGCAGCCACCTGGAGCTGAGCCCTGCCTTCAGACACACTTGTGGCTCTCTGACCATCTGGTTCCCTGTGTGTACCTCGCGTGCTTCCTCAACTGGGTGTGCACGTCCTGCAGTTATTGTGCAAACACAACAAAATCAGATCCTAAAGTGCGACAGCACGGAAGGACTTTGAGAACACTAAGCAATATGAAGTGAGAGGCACCTGTCGGGTCCCTCCGCCCTCGGAGCGTCCAACTGTCCTCAGAACTGATATCCCAGAAAGCTGCTCTGCGCGCAGTGACCTCAGCTAGGCCAGCTGTGGGGCCTGAGCAGAACTGTCAGGTGCTTATGCTGTTGCAATCCCCAAGAGACTCGAGTCTGGAGGAGAAACCGCCCAAGACCTTCACGCTACCGAGAACTTCCGTATGGGCGTGCATCCGTAGTTTCTTCCTTTTGGGGAAAGAACCACAGCTGCTCAAATAAAGGACACGGTGAACTCATTACTTTGGTTTGTCAAAATCATCACCCACGGGTTATCTCTGAGTGCATTTTCTCGAAAGTTTTTGATTGCTTCCTTCTCCTCTTCTCTTACGAGTTGTGGGCTTCAGAATGGGATAGAGACGTAATGGTGACCTCCGAGCCTTCTCAATTCTTGATTAAGAACACAGGTAGACACAAATCCCAATGGCCTATTGCTGTCTTATTTATATGATTTGAGAAATTACAGCGTGTAAAATATTTCTGGGGAACCTCAGTGATTGGGTACAAGGAGTGAGAGTACAGAAGTTATTTTCGCCAAATTTATTTTGTACATAGAAGAGAGTCTGTACGTAAATTAAAAAACACGTAGAGCTAGATATTTTGTTCTTTTCATAGGAAATTTGTAGCGGCTGTATACCACACTAGCAGCAATTTTCACATTTTTCTAATTCAGAAAGGTTTTCTTATATTAGGGGAAAAATTATTTATTTTAATATATAAAAATCACTGTAAAAATCACTTTCGTACAAAATGGAGCGCATGTAAATTTTTATCAAAGAAAAATAAACAGGTGATGTGGGGTAATGATTTTTTTTTTTTCCAGCACAGTCTACCTCAGTGTATCGTTAGGATGTGGTTCAATAACGGACATCTTCGAGACTTCAGAATTCTGCCTGGATCCGATCTGAATCAGGGAAAATCTGTATGAGCTGATTCCGAATGCCAGGGACCAGTAAGAATTTTGAGGGAGGGAGCGGGGATAAAATGTGGCCTTCGTGTGTGAGCATAGATCCTTTTTCTGGCTGATTATATTCTTCTCTGAATTTAATCTTCTTTTTGTTTTTTTCTTTTATTGATCCTCCATCCATTGGCACCATGCTTCCCAAACATGACCCTAGTTCCAGGCCATCATGATGTATCTGATGTGTGGGGCATTCAGACCTGAGTTTCTCTCCTTTGGTGAGAAGTGGATGCTCCATCTCTCACTGGGGCAAAGACAGGCTTTGGTGCAGAGCCAGCATCCCCACTGTTCACTGCATCCCCCAGAAGTGAGCACCATGGTGCCCTGGGATCTCCATGGCTTATTCCCACTCCTTTCAGCCTGAGATCCTTTTTGGAGGTGGAACAAATCACACTCATGGGAACCTCACACACAAACACCCCATGCAGTGTCTTCTTTTATTCTTCAAGTGGGAAGGGGGCACGTTGAGAAATCCCAATCCAAAATTGACCAGCATGCTGAACACATTTTTTAGCAACAAAACCTTAGACCCCAGTGTTGTGGTTTGGTTGACCTTAAGCTAATACTGTTTGACCTCGTGGGGCTTTGAGAACCCATGTGTAAGTCTGGGCAGGGTGAGCAGGGCTGTTGTCATATTCAGCAAACCTTTGTCATCCTTTTAGGCACGGCTCCTGCAGACTCTCCTTTCTCCGCTTGCTCTGGAGAGGTACTGTAGAATGCTGGACCACCTTGTGTAAATGGGATTTCACTGACTTCATTTAGCTGTCTCTGCTGCTGCAGTGAAAAGGGAAAGCAGCCATTGGGTCACAAGCCTCCTTTTGCATCAGATAACGTTTACTGTGTAACAACAGGACTTTGGTCTGAGAAAGTCATGGTTGTGCTGGGGGTTGTAGTGATGGGTTACATAAAAAGCAACAAAGCCAGCTTAGGTTGATGCTTTTTGTTGTTTGTTTTTAAAGATGTCTCACTATTATTAAAACCCTTTTCATTAATGTGGTGAAATCCATGTAGTGGTTTCTTCTTCTGGGAGGAGAATACCAAACGTGTTACTTTTTCCCTGGACCAGTGATGTCAAACACACGTGTGGAAATGTTCATATTCTGAGAGCTGTCCTGGGTGCTCTTCTGCCATTTTAAGCTAGTAGAAAGAGAGAAATGCCGCTGGTTCTCTGGATAGACATTGAGCACAACTGAGAGAAAATGTAGGAATTGATGCAAGGGTCTGCACATATAGTCCATGGCCATTGGAGACTGTCACCCACTGATGGACAGATCTTCCACTATCTCCCACCAGAGCAGATGGTCCGCCATAAATGTGCTTCTTGGGTGGGGAGGTATTTATCTGTAGCTTTCATAACATTGGTCAATGGGCAGGAATGCCATCAGAGCACGGCCCATGCTAGCCATCTGAGAGACTGAATGTGCTGTAGTCCCACCAAAAATCATTTTTCTACTTTGTGGTGGGTGGAATTTTGGGGTTCAATATCTTTTGGATGCTTCTTGGTGAGTCCTTGATACCTTAGGCTATTCAGAAATTATGGTTTTGTTGGGGATGGGGAACAGGGAAGTGCTGATCTTATATAAATGGTACGTGTAGAATGATGCCCCATTCAGAAAACCTTCTGGAATGTTCTTCAGAATATTGATTTACACCAGCGGTGAGGCTGGGAATGGAAAGGGCAGATCGGCGTTTGTTCTCTCAAAACGCACGAAAGAATGTGATGGACTATTCAGGGGCTGCAGTTGAAGGTGAATGTTTTCTTAGGGTTCTCCTAGGAACAGAGGGAAACAATGACTTTTTGATCTCCAGTCCAGGTCCAGAACCAGCCTCCAGCCGAATTTTTATTTGGGTACGGGCCCTAAAAGTCCTTGTTAAAAACAAGATCAGGAATCTGAGGCTCTTGGTCCCATTTGAGAAGGAAGGAATAACCCTCCAAATGAGTGTGCGTCCATGTACACGTTCAGGAATGGCTTGCTCAGACTTTCTACTTTGTGTGCCTGGGTGGGCTCAGCCCCGCGTGTCAGCAGCAGACTCCTCCCATCCTCCGTCAGCCGTGCAGGATCAAAAGTGCCTCGGCTTATGCGGAAAACAACTCGGAAACACAAAACCCACCAAAAGCTCGATTATAATTTTTTCAATGTTTTCCTACAAGAGCCAAGTAGCGCCATGTACAGAATATGCCTTTTTTTTTTGAATATCGAAATTGCTCTGCATGTAAAATATGGGATAATTACCTGTTTATATTAAAATTCTGAATAAATTATCTGAGAATACTCTTGTCTCTGTGTGGTGTCCAAGCAAGAACCTATGAACTGTGTAGGGTTGTGGCTATAGGGTGGGCTGTGTTAACGGAAACCTCTTGGGAAGTTGTGGGTACCTGTTTTGAGAGGGGACAAACCCCTAGGTTTCTTCAAAACAATGAAGCAGGATGTTAAATATTGTTACCAGCATGGCCAACAATCCAGTGGTACATACCTGTACAGTTGAACCAGCTGTTTAAATATTGAACTCTTTCTATACCAGTTGGCAACTAACTGCTACCTCAAGGACCCAGACCTCTCCATGATCTAGACACTAAAGGGTTCACTCTAAGAATACCAGAGGACCTCCAGCGCCTTGCTCTATTCCAAGATGCTGGAGACTTCCATGCTAAATATTTTTAATATCATCCTGGGAGTGTGGGCCTGTCGCCAGGGTGGGTGGCCAGCAGGAGACCAGCGACTGAAAGGTTTTAAACAGCTGTCCTTGAGCTGAATACTGAATGTAGTGGGTAAGGGGACAGACTCCCCACCTTCAGCAACCTGTGTGACTTTGAGCAAGACACACACTTCATGTGTTAGCTCTTGCTGTGTAACAAACAGCCCCCAAACTTAGTGGCTTCAGCAGCGAACATTTATTTCTCATAGTTCTGTGTGTTGGCTGGATGGTTCTCCTGGTCACAGCCTCATTGCTGTGACCGGGGCCTCTGCTGGGGTAGCTGGGAAGGCTCATCTTCCAGGAGGCTGGCTGGGGCTTGTTCATCGGGGGGTGGTTGCAACATACCCAGTAAGATGAGGGATCAAGCTCCAGTATACGAGCACTTTCCAGATCTGCTTGTGTGGTGTTTGCTACTGTTCCATTGCCCAAAGTAAGTCACATGGCTGAGCCCAGAGTCAGCATGGCATGTGGGGGACCCCCTGAGAGTCTGGATACAGGGAGATGCGAAGCAACTGGGAGCCAATCCTGCAACAGTCACCCACACTTCTCACTTTACCCTTCTCTTATTGGAGGTGATAGACCCTACCTCATATGGCCGTAGTGAGGGTCAATTGAGGTTAACATCTATCCTTCATGCTTCCTCCAGGATGTCCCTCCCATACCCACACACCCCTCTAGTTCCCCATTCTCCAAGAAATCGATCTCACTGCTAATTGGAAGTGGTGGTAGCCTGAATCGTGCCTCTGTTGGTTTGTGAAATTCAATAGGAGCCCTTTGGAAGATGGAAAATGCTTTTCTCCCCAGGAAAGAGTCTTAAGGGATTCCTCAAGCTCAGAGTGAGCAGGTGGGTGGGTGGTCTGTTTGTCCAGAGGGGCCACTCAGGCTCCTCAAACTCCTGGCCAGGTGACATCAGTGCAGCTTAGCGGGGTTGCGGGAGCCCCAGCCTGGAGTTCTGGCCCAGGCTCTGCCCCAAGTGTGTGCCGCATGACAGATGAGACCCTTGTCACCAGTGTAGTGCACAGGCGAGAGGAAGCACATGAAGGCTTTGGTGTCTCCAAAGTACTGCACAGAAAAGGGAAGTCACACTCTTAACAGAGCTGACAGGGTTGGCGGGTGGTCTTGACTACATGTGATGAGGTCCAAGTTCTCCAGCTGCTGATCTCCAGCCTTCTTGGATGCTGCTGACCCATCTCCTGGGGCACGGTTTCATCCCCATGAAGCTGACTGTGCTGGCTGCAATTGTGCCCTCAAGGTCACTCACCCAGATTCTTACACCCCCAAGCACCTCTAGAAGCCCTTGTCATAATCAGAGCCTCACCGGACACCACTGCAGGGTGCTGCTGTGGAGGCTCTGGTGGATCCACTGCGGTCCACGCTGTGGTGCCCCACCCAGTTCACCTCTTCAGAACTCAGGGGCTCACTCTGCCAGCTGCCAGGGGGGTCGTCTTCTGGGCGCTCACGACTGCAGCCCTCTCCTGGAACTTCCTAGGCTTAAGGGAGCTTCTTTGTCCAAGGTTATGCCCCCTCCCTAGGAGCAGCCACGTCTGAAGACTGGCCAGTGTCTGGCACCAAGCCCTGGCCCCTGTGCCTAAATGCATGTTATGGGTTCAATCATGTCTTCCCCTCCTTCCCCCACCAAAGATATATTCAAGTCCTAACCTCAAGTACATCAGAATGTGACTTTATTTCGAAACAGCGTCATTGTCGATGTAATGAGTTCAGTTAAGGTGAGGTCATAATGGAGCAGGATGGGCCCCTAATCCAGTATGACTGGTGTCCTTATAAAAAGGGGGAATTTGGACCCAGACTCGCACACAGGGAGAAGGCCATGTGAAGAGGAAGGCAGAGATCAGGGTTATGGTTCTGTAAGCCAGGGAACACCAAAGATGGCCAACGACCACCAAAAGCTAGGGGAGAAGCAAGGAACATATTCTCCCTCACAGCCTCAGAAGGCACCCACCCTGCCAACACCTTGATCTCAGACTTCCAGCCTCCAGAACTGTGAGATGTTGGGACCCCAGGGAGCCTGTTATTGACAGATTTAGAAACTGAATCAGAGAGGGACAGTGAACTCCCAAAGGTCACACAGCAAGTTGCTTCATCTCAAGATGTTTGCTAGACCTATGGGTACATCTGGCATTCCAACTTTAGGGAGAGACGAGGAACAGCCCCTGTGAGGTTTCTGAGCACAGCCCCTGCATGGCTGCCCTGAGAAATCTGGAGTGCTGAACAGTAAGTCAAAGAGGAAGGGGAAGGCAGGGTTCCCATGGTTAAGGGTATCACAGAGGTCTGAGCTAGTTCACAACAAGGCTTCAAAGTTAGAGATCTGTGAATTGGTCTGTTGTTCACCAGGCAATCTTAGACAACTCCTTAAACCACCCTAAACATCAGTTTCCCCATTCTTTAAAGGAGATAATCACAAAACCTCTACTGTAGGGTTGTTGTGAGATTAGATTAAGACTTGAAAGACATTAAGCACAGAGCCTGGCACCCAGTATAAGCTCAATACACGTAAATGGCTCTATTATTATTTTTACTATTGATAAATAAACATTTTCAAGCCTCAGGGAACGAGTGCCATGGTGCGTGGGGTCATTTATGAACCTCACATGGTGGAATGCTTGAGATAACACTGTGTCCCACAGATGTGGACCCAAGCCTCGGGGATGGAAGGAACATCACCAGATCCCCCTTTCTGACCTGTTACATTGGGGATAATAGATGTGGTGGACACACTTAAGGTGACCCCCCCCGTCAATAATTCCCACTTTCTGATGCCTACATCATTGTATAACCCCCTCCCCTTAAGTATGGGAAGGATATGTGACTTACTTGTAACTAATCAACTGTAGAAAAGATGATTGATGCCGCTGCCATGATTATGGAACACTATGTAAGAGGCCGTCTTAGCAGACTGGAGTGAGAGATTTTACTGGTGGCCTTGGAGAGCAAACAATCTTACTGTGAACTGCCTATGAAAATGGCTACACGCAGGGAATCGTGGCAGGCCCCAGGACCTGAGGGCGGCCTCCAGCCAACAGCCAGTAAAAAGCTGGTGTCATCAAGTCCTGTGATCACGAGGAAATGAATTCTGCCAACAGCCTGAATGAGCTTGGAAGCACATTCTTCCCCAGTCGAGCTTCCATATGAGAACACAGCCCGGCAGATGCCTTGATTGCAGTCTTGAGAGACCCCGGGACCTAGCTAAGTGGTGCCCAGACTCGTGGTCACAGAAATTGTGAGATAATAAATGTGTGCATTGTTTTAAGTTGTTAAATTGGTTACACAGGAATAGAAAACTAATAAAGTAGCATAGTGACCTGATTCCCGGTATTTTGCAGATTAAGTTATTTTACACATGGCACATAGAGTGTCATTGCTAAGTGGTAGCTAATATTCATCATAGGCATCAACATCATGATGCTCCTGGTAGAAGGCATCCTCATATGCCAGTCTTTTTTTTTTTTTTTTGATATGGATTCTAGTTTTCTTTTATTTTCTAAAGTGAAGTATAGGTCCAGCCTGGTGGCACAGGGGTTAAGTGGGTGTGCTCCGCTGTGGTGGCCCGGGGTTCGCCGGTTCGGATCCCGGGCGCTCACTGATGATGCACTGCTTGTGAAGCCATGCTGTGGCGGCATCCCATATAAAGTGGAGGAAGATGGGCACGGATGTTAGCCCAGGACCAATCTTCCTCAGCAAAAAGAGGAGGATTGGCATTGGATGTTAACTCAGGGCTGATCTTCCTCACAAATAAATAAATAAATAAATAAATAAATAAATAAATTGAAGTATAATTGACATATAACATTATATTAGCTTCAGGTGTACACATAATGATTCGATATTTGTATATATTGCAAAATTATCACTACAATAAGTCTAGTTAACATCTGTCACCATACACAGTTAAATATACAATACGGTATCGTTCACTATAGTCACCATGCTGTACATTACATCCCCATGACTTATTTATTTTATAACTGGCAGTTTGTACCTTTTGACTCCATTCACCCATTTCACCCACCCTTCCCCTGACCTCTGGCAACCACTAATCTGTTCTCTGTACCTTTAAGCTTGGTTTTTGTTTTGTGTTTTTTTTAGATTCCACATATAAGTGAGATCATACAGGGCACTTATCTTTCTCTGTCTGACTTATTTCATTCAGCATAATGCCCTCAGGGTCCCTCCATGTTGTTCCAAATGGCAAGATTTCATTCTTTTTATGGCTGAGATAAATATATATATCTCACGTTATCTTTATCCATTCACCCATCGATGGATACTTAGACTGTTCCCATATCTTGGCTATTGTGAATAATGTTGCAATAAACATGGGGGTGCATGTGCCAGTCTTGCTCTTTCTTCTGTCCCCCGTCCCCCTGAGAGTGACCCAAAGGTGCAGGATGACACGTGCAAACCCCAGATCCTCTGCCTTGGGCCGTCCTAGCGCATACTCCTTAAAGATTCAGAAACAAAGCCCTGGCTAGACTTGGAAGGCCCCAACACCAACCTTTCCAGTGCCACCTTGTGGATCTGTTCTCATTTGGCAAGTTGTGTTTGTCTAGGAATTGGTTCTTGCTGTGTAACTTCTCCAAATTTGGGAGCTAAGAGTCAAACTAATCTCTCATCATGTTTTTAATCTCTGCAGTTATCTCTCACTTTCCATTTCTTTTTTTTTTCTTCTTTTTTTGTGTGTGTGTGTGTGTGAGGAAGATCGGCCCTGAGCTAACCTCTGCCAATCTTCTTCTTTTTTTTTGCTGAGGAAGACTGGCCCTGGGCTAACATCCATGCCCATCTTCCTCTACTTTATATGGGACATCGCCACAGCATGGCTTGACAAGCGATGTGTCTGTGTGCGCCCAGGATCCGAACCCGCGGACCCCAGGCTGCCGCAGCAGAGTGCGTGCACTTAACCGCTTGCGCCACTGGGCCGGCCCGCCACTTTCCATTTCTAATTTATTTTGGTCATTTTTTCTTCCCTCATCAGTCATGTTAGAAGTGGAATCAATTTCCTTAGTTTTTTTTCAGAGTCAAATTTCATCTTTGATAATCCTCTCAATTGTAGCCATTAAACTTTTTTGCTTTATGCTCTTTATTATTGCCTTCATTCTACTTGTTTATTGTATTGTTCTGTTTGTAATTTCTTAAGATGGATATTGACCTCATTTGTTTCAGGTTTTTTTTTCCTTCAGTTGTAGGCATCTAAGTTTCTACATTTCTGACTGTGAAAAAATAAATAGGTAAACTATATAGTGTGTTAGAAATGACCTGTGCTAGGAGAAAAACAGAGGAAAAATGGATAAGGTGTGTATTAGTCTGCTTGGGCCACCATAACAAAATACCACAGAGTGTGTTGTTTAGACAACAGAAACTTATTTTCTCACAGTTCTGGAGGCTGGAGGTCCCAGACTCAGACGCTGGTGAGGGCTCTCTTCCTGGCATGCAGATGGCCGCCTTCCTCTGTGGCACCTGGTGAGAGAGAGACAGCGAGTGAGAGAGCTCTCCAGTGTCTTCCCTTTAAGGATACTAATCATATCAGATCAAGGCTCCACCATTACGACCTCATGTAACCTTAATTACTTCCCTAGAGGCCCCATCTCCAAATACAGCCACACTAGGGGGTTAGGGCTTCAACATATGAATTTTGGGGGGACAGAAACATTCAGTCCATTACAAGGAGGATCGAGGGGGTACACTTTTAAATAAGATAATCACTTGGGGCCGGCCTGGTGGCGTAAGTGGTTAAGTGCATGCGCTCTGATGGGTGGCCCGGGGTTCACCGTTTCAGGTCCTGGGCGCGCACAGACGCACCACTTGGCAAGCCACGCTGTGGCGGCGCCCCATATAAAGTGGAGGAAGATGGGCATGGATGTTAGCCCAGGGCCAGTCTTCCTACGACGGCAAAAAGAGGAGGATTGGCAGATGTTAGCTCAGGGCTGACCTTCCTCACAAAAAAAAAAAAAAAAAAAAGATAATCACAGAAACAGTAACCATTGAGCAAATCATTATGATTTTCCATTGCTCAGTATGACGATCAGTGGTCACAGATATAGTGGCTATCATGTCTGTGATGTTTAAGATGATTTTCCTTGTTCAGAGAGAATACTTTTGTAGTTGGATTCTAGAAGATCGATTTCTTGTACTTAATGGGAGGATGAAAGAAATCAAATGCTAATTGGCTGAAATGTCTAATTGGTGATCATTTGTTTCAGAAGATGGACATACATTAGCCACCAGGGGAATCATTTTAAAAAGGGCTTGAAGGGGCCGGCCCCGTGGCTTGGTGGTTAAGTGTGCGCGCTCCGTTACTGGCAGCCTGGGTTCGGATCTGGGCGTCCACTGATGCACCGCTTGTCAGGCCATGCTGAGGCAGCGTCCCACATACAGCAACTAGAAGGATGTGCAACTATGACATACAACTATCTACTGGGGCCTTGGGGACAAAAAAGGGAAAAAAAGGAGGAGGATTGGCAATAGATGTTAGCACAGAGCTGGTCTTCCTCAGCAAAAAGAGGATGATTGGCATGGATGTTAGCTCAGGGCTGATCTTCCTCACAAAAAAAGAAAGTGGGGGGGGGCTTGAAAAGCCCATGGAGGGATGAAAAGGAGATGATTTTGTGGGCCAGCGCCAACAGAGAGTTCACTGCAATCACTAACTGTCTTTGCTTTGTTGTCTGGGTTGTGAACAATGAAAGCAGCCTGAAATGTAGGGGCTTCCCATACACTGTAACCAGTTTTCAAGGCTCCTTCCTTGACGCCATACTACGATCTGTTTCTTTTTAGGCACCCATGTCCGTTAGGACCGCCTGTTATCAGAAAAAATGCAAATGCGCATTCTGCATACTGACGACTATACAGAGCATTCTCATTTTTTGCTTTTGTTTTGTACCTATTTTGTGAAAGTCACAAGGGGAATTCTAGTAGATTATCTTGGTGCACAGGGTGATAAGGGGGATGGGAATTTATTTGGCATTTTGCAGCTCTGGGTATGTGTCCTCTGGTTAGGTGACACGTGTGTTAAAAGAGAAAGAAACTCCTTCCTGGGTCAGCAAACCAATTTGTACCCTAAGAAGGATCAGCGTCTACAGGTTACAAATAGAAAGTACCGCCTCACTGGTTGCTACCCTTGGTTTTAATGGAAAAGGAACCATTTTGGTTTGTGGATTTAGGGGGGTGAAACCCTACCATCCTCAGGGCATATTGTGGAATTAAAAATAAGGGCACTTGAGATGTTTTTACTGTTGTTAGCCTTTGGGAAAATGGATCAAAGCAGCAGAAAATCTTAATCCAAATAAACTAGAGGGACTACAAAATCATGATGATGAGAATCCTTTCGGATTTTGTTTTGTTTCCCTCATGTTCTCTCTCTCTTTCCACAGCAGAATGGTTAAGAGTTCTGATTCTGGAGTGAGACTGTCAGATTTTGAATCCCTTACAAGCTGTGTGACCTTGGGTAAATCACTTAACCCCTTTGCGCCTTCATGTCTCAATTTCCTCATCTGTAAACAGCGTCATAGCTCAGGTCGTCCAAAAAGCAGACACCAAAACAGAATCAGAGGTGCGGATAAAAGGGAGAGGGGGCAGAGGTAGTTCTCAGTGCGGGTCTGAGAAAGTCTCTGCCAGGCTGAGGGGTGCCCCAGAGCAAATATTGCCTGATGGAGGAGTCCTGCATTGGGCAGAAATGGCCTGGCTCTGGTACTCCCGCCAGGCTCTGTCATCCGCTGGGAACAGCCGAGGGATGATGCGGCTTTTGGCATGAATGCTGCAGCAGGTCTGAAGATGCGGCAGGTGGAAGCTGTCAGTTTGCTGATACACAACAGGTTCTCCTGAGGGGAGATCTGAGCAGTGCCCTTCCATGACGGCCGCAAACAGGGGTAACAATATCTCCTTCACAGAGACGCTGTGAAGGTTAAATGCATTAATATCTGAAAGCCCTTAGCACAGTGCCTGGCTCTTGAAGTGTGAGTTTATATGATTTTCTATCACATTGGGGAAGTCATACATATGCCTATTTTAATCACTGTTGATCAGAAAGTGAGTTTGGATTCGGATCAAATGCTGAGCTGATGTCTTCTATTTGTTTCTCCAGGACCACTATCCATGATTCTTCACCCTGTTCTCTGCCCCTAGAAGGCTGACCCATGTGGATTTCAACAGGCACCTCTGCCCCCTGGCTTCCAGTGGGTTCTGACAATGCTGTTTCTCCTCATCATCGGGGTGGAGACCCAGCAGGGGGGGAGGGTGGAGAGAGGGAGGAGAGGGAGGGCGAAGTGGTTATTCCCCCTGGCTCATTTCTTGCCCCACATTCTGCGGCTTGCAACAACAATTGCTTCTTTTCTTGCTCACGCTGCATGGCCATCGCAGGTTGGCTGTAGCTCTGCTCCATGTCGTATTCAATCCAGGATCCAGGCTCGTGGAGAAGTTGAGGAATCGAGGGATCTTGTGGAGAAGACACAGGGGGTACTTGAAGGGACGTGTTCCATTCTGGAATACTGACCTCTGGAATTCTTTCCTGTTTCTTTGTTTTTAGGAGGAAGGAGTGTAGGGTGAACTTCTTTTGTATGACCCCCAACTTTTTATAGACGTTTAAATCAGGTGCTGGTAGCTTGCCTCTTCCATGCAGAAACCGTTGCTGCAGGGACAGCTGAACAAGAGACAGGTAAGGCTGAGAGGCTCTGAAGTGGTGTATGAAGGGTCTGTTTGTATTAATCATGTTTTTTTGTTTTCTGTATTTGATGATGCTTTGACATCTTGGGGCCTTGCTGACTTGGAAGAGACGGGCCCTCCCAGGGCTAGCTAATTCCTAGCCTGCCTATGAGTGCACCTTTCACATCAATCCAGAGCCCATACCCCCAGCCACCTCCTGTATCTAACTCTCACACACCACGCCAATATTCTCCTGCCCCAAATTGTCCCAGGACAACTAGGGACCACCTCTATAGCCCAGAGCCCCTGAAATCACTCAAACTAGCCAATCTGAAGACTGCTTACCCTGCCTTGCCTTTCTGATGGAAACCACAATAAAGGCTCCTGCCCTCTGCTTTCCCCCTCACTCTCTCTACCTCCTGACCGACCCTGGCGCTTCCCCGTGTGACCCTGCACAGTGGGCGTGCCCTCTCCTCTTGGGAACTCTGAGTAATAAACTCTCCTTTCAAAAGTAGTTGTCTCCGTGTCTATCATCTTACCAGACCTGATTAAACAAATCCCGGGTACATTTTAAAACACTATTACAGGCCACCACTCAGATATAGCCATTGGTCTCCTTCCAGAAATGCCATCTGTCAGTTCTATGAGGAACTGGTGTTTTCTTTCTGGTCCTCCTACCATTTAGAGCATCAGTGCCAATTCCCAGTTTATCCTTAGAGCACAGTCCCTCAGGACCACCCACCAAATTTGGGGTAATGGCTGTAAGTGTGTAGTATTCTCCCTCTGGATTCAGTCTCAGAGATTCCAGCCTGAGGTCTATGAGTCCAGGATTGTACCAGGGAGAGAAGAGAAACCAGAGAATTGCCCAGTCTTCTGCTTATATTTCACTGGCTGGAATAAGTGACACAGCCACATCCATTGCTGGGGGCCTGGGGAGTTTCATCTCCTATAGTTGTAGGAAGGATAGGACTAGTGACTGGTGACCAATGCCTAGCACTGAGACACTTAATGTGTGACACCTATCTCCTGGAAGCCACCAGGTGGTTCCTGAGAATAATTCTACACTTCAGAGCTAGGCTGGATCTGAGCATCTTTGTGCCTACAACCTTCCTTCCTCATGAATAAAACCTGTCCTAGCAAATGTATTTTTTTCTGGCCCATTTTTTTTCTATTTATTTATTTATTTGTTTATTTAGTGAGTAAGATTAGCCCTGAGCTAATATCCGTTGCTAATCTTCCTCTTTTTGCTGAGGAAGATTAGCCCTGAGCTAACATCTGTTGCCAATCCTCCTCTTTTTGCCAAGGAAGATTGGCCCTGGGCTAACATCTGTGCCCATCTTCCTCTACTTTATATCGGACGCAACCACAGCATGGCCTGACAGGCTGTGTGTCAGTGCGCGCCCAGGATCTGAACCTGTGAACCCCAGGCCGCCGAAGCTGAGTGCATGCACTTAACTGCTGCACTGGCCAGCCTCACTTTGTATTTAATTTTTAAGATAGCTTTAAGAGATATAATTCACATATGATACAGTTCACTCATTTAAAGTGTACACTTCAATGATTTTCAGTATATTGACAGAGATGAGCTGCCATCACCACAGTCAAGTGTAGAATATTTTCATCACCTCAAAAAGAATCCCCGAACCCTTTAGCTATCACCAAATAAACTATCACATTTTTTTTTCTTTTAGGTGAGGAAGATTAGCCCTGAGCTACCATCTGTTGCCAATCCTCCTCCTTTTGCTGAGGAAGATTGGCCCTGGGCTAACATCCACCTTCCCATCTTCCTTTACTTTATATGTGAGAGGCTGCCACAGCATGGCCTGATGAGCGGTGTGTAGGTCCTCGTCCAGGCTCTGGACCTGCGAACCCCAGGCCGCAGAAGAGGAACAGGTGAACTTAACCACTACGCCACCAGGGCTGGCCCCTAAACTAGCACCTTTTTGCAGGCTGACTTTAAGTACCAACTAAATTTACCTTACATCTTCAATTAATTTATTGCTTTACATTTCTTTTGGCTTTTTACAATGACGCCTAGGCATTCAAATGCACAAATACACAAATACGAATACTACCTCAGATTAATTTTCTTCTAAAATTATGTGTGGTAGATTGCAAAAATGGCCACACATCAGTCCTCTCCCTCCATCTGTGTGTTTTGGTAGTACCATCCCACTTTGCCACTAGGTGGGCTTGGCCTTGTAACTTGCTTTGGGCAAGGGGACATTAGGAAATGTCCTCACTCTCAGCCCCTGGCGACCACTCCTCTACTGTCTGCACAGATTTGCTTATTCTGACCATTTCGCATACATGGAATCCTACAATATGTGGTCTTCTGTGATCAGCTTCTTTCACTCTGCCTGATGTTTTCAAGATTCATCCCCACTGTAGCAGGCATGAGTACTTGATTCCTTCTTCCGGCTGAACAAGTCTCCAATGTATGGAGATGCCACATCTTGTTTATCCAGTCATCAACCGATAGGCATTGGGGTTGTTCTGGTTCATCTTTTGCTGGTCCCGCTGTCACCTTGGGTGGCCAAAGATCAATATCTCCTGTCACCCTTCGTATTCATGAATGCGAATACGTAGGGTCAGAGGCTGCACCCCCGGGGTCAGTCCCCGCTGCGGACACCGGCGCCAGACTCCACGCAGCCATCACGTCCGGAGGATCCAGCCGCGGGGACACGCGCGTCCTCGTCGTGGGCGGAGGACACGCCGCTGTCCCGGCGTCCACGGCCCTTCGTGCGGGGCGCTCGGGGCAGCTCCGAAGCGTGGAAGGTCGCCCTCGTTCTCCGCCATCCTCGCTTCCACCTCAGCAGGACTCTCTCTCGGCCACCAGGGTCCTCAGTCCTCCCCAGCAGGGGCTTGGCTCAGCTCTCTCCGCCTATTCTCGCCGCTTTTCGCCCGCTCGGCTCTCCCCGTCAGGCCTCGGCTCTTTCCATCCAACCTCGCCTCCCTCCACCCAGTCTCGGCTCCCCGTTCCCCGCCCTCCCATCTTCGGCTCTTTCCGCCCATCTTCGGCTCCCTCCGCCCAGCCTCGGCTCCCTCCGCCTCTCCCCGCCGCTCCTCGGCCAGTTTGTTTCGTTCGGCTCTCTCCGCCTGGGCTCGGCTTTCTCCGCTTTCGCAGCCACAGTTCGCCTCTTTCTGCCTCTGCCCGCCAAACTCCCGGGTCCACTGGGCTCTCTCTGTCCCACCAGGTCCCTGGAAGACTAATCAGCAGTGACTCATGTGACCAATAACAATGCTGCAGAAATGACAGCGTGTCACATCTGAGGCTACGTCATAAAACACACTGAAGCTTCCTCCTTCATTTCTTAGATTGCTCCCTCTCTAGGGGAAGCCATCCCCCATGCCATGAGGATGCTCCAGCTTGTCATGGTAGGCAGTTATGGGACTAATGGACCATCTTAAGCCCAGGAAGACTAGGTTTTAAATTTCATAAGGCCAGGTCTATTTCAGGTTTATACTTACTCCTAAGGTGTATCCCTTATTCTTAGGGTATGGTACGTATCGGGGTGTGGCATTTCTAGAGTCTTAGTTGAAACCCAGGGTTTTTTCCCAAGGTCACTCCACTCCGATGAGTCCACAAACCAACCTCCAATTCCCAGCGTGTGTGTCCTCTGAAATTTCTGAGCAATCTTCAGCTTTCAGTAGCTATTCTGTGCTAAGCCTCCCAGCGTCTGTACGTGCACAGCTTAGATCCATTATTCAAAGACCTGACGGGAATTTTTAGGCAGATGTTTGGTGCTTCGTCTCTCTGGCTCTTTCTTCTCCATTAGAAGATCCTTTGGGTTGGCACCTGTGTTCTTTCAACCAGGACCTGCCACTTTTTGAGCATTTCCTGACTTTACGGCACCACACGATATTCCCGGATAATCTCGTATTTTCTCTGTCCTAACTCTGGAATCAATCACTTCTCCAAGGAACCCTGGTACCCCCAACACAATTTTTTTTTTTTTTTAGAGAATGGCATTTAGAAAGCAACATCTGGGAGCCACGTGTACTCATGGTTACTGGAGTGTCACTGCCTCTAGGTCTTCTCTGCTGACAGAGCTTGGAAATATATGTATTACCTCATCTCATGCATACACACACATCTATGCCTGTCTGTCTGTCTGTCTGTCTATCTATCTATCAATCATCATCATCATCTAACCATCAAAAAACCACATGTCCAAACTGATACCTCCAATTCCAATCCAACACCCAGTGTTCATTCCAGCCTTCTCTCTTTCCTTGTTGTTAACGTCATTCTTTGACAACAAGAAACTGGCTCTCATGATCTACAGTATATTTTTTTAGTTGTTCAACCCTAGTATATACATAAACTGGTTTCAGAATTGCTAACCCATACCTTTCTGAGAAACAAATTTATGAACCAGAGCACAAGATTTCTAGACAGTTCTTTTTGTTTTCAGCCTTATAGTATCTGGTCAAAGTACAGTTTTCCAAAGTAAATTGGCTTTTCTCCATGCACATCAGTGTGGTTATGTCATTCATTTGCAATACAGTCAGGTTCATTTGTTATAGTCTGTAATCCCTCTGCCACCTGGTGGATTAAGTCTTTTTTTTTAACCTGTAGTAATATTCACTCTTTGGCGTGTTCAGTTCTACAGGTTTTGAAAGATGCATAGACATGTGTATCCACCATCACAGCCATGACATAGAACAGTTCCATCACTTCCAAATTCCCTTGTGCTGCCCCTTTGCACACCCCACCTCTTACCCCCGGTAACCGCTGATTTGCTGTCCTTCCTTACAGTTTTGCCTTTTCCAGAATGTCATACAATGGAATCATGCAACATATGGCTTTCTGTATCTTTCACTTAGCAAAATGAGTTTGATGCAAATTGAGGTATAATTTACATGCAGATTAATGTACAGATCTTAAGTGTACAGTTTAATTCATTTTGACAAATGTATACACCTGTGTAACCTATTCCCCTATCAAGATATAGAACATTTTTCTCACCCCATAAAGTTCCTTCTTGTCCCTTCCCAGTCAATCCCAGCTACTGCCTCACCTCCCTTGCCTCACACTTTTTTTTTTTTTGAGGAAGATCAGCCCTGAGCTAACATTCATGCTAATCTTCCTCTTTTTGCTGAGGAAGACCGGCTCTGAACTAATATCTATTGCCAATCCTCCTCCTTTTCTTTTTTTTTCCCCCAAAGCCCCAGTAGATAGCTGTATGTCATAGTTGCACATCCTTCTAGTTGCTGTATGTGGGACTCGGCCTCAGCATGGCCGGAGAAGCCGTGTATTGGTGCACGCCCGGGACCCGAACCCGGGCCGCCAGCAGCGGAGCGTGCACACTTAACCGCTAAGCCAGGGGGCCGGCCCCTCACCTCACACTTTGATGCAACCACTGTTCTGATTTTTTCCCCCAACAAAGATTATTTTCTGCCTGTTCTAGAAACCTATATAAACAGAATCATATAATATTTACTCCTTTCTGTCTGGCTTCTTTTGCTTGGCATATTCCTACAAAAAATTTAATTAATTCACAATAGAAGATGAAATATATATACAGTGTTTCCTATATACCAGGAACTTTCATAAGTGCTTTACATATATCAACCAATTGAATCCTTAATACAAGTCTACGAAGTAGGCACTCTCATGTTCCCATTTTACAGATGAAGAAGCTGGGGGCACAAAACATGTTACTTGCCTGAGGTGAGCAGGATATTAAGCGGTAGAGTCTAGACTTGAACCCAAATGGTCTCTCTCCAGAGTCCATACTCTTAAACTCTATGCTACAGAGCACTGCCTCAGTACCAGGTACGGTTTGTGGCACAAGATCTACAGTAATGGATCAGACACACAGTTGTTGCCATCATGGTGCTTACAACCTAGTGGGGGTTGGGATGGAATAAATATTAGTCAAATAAATAAGTATATATAGAGTTGATTGGATGGTGATACGTGCTATTGAGACGAGTATCTCCCAATAACGATATGAAATGTGGGAATTGGAGCCTTGCTCATTTATCTGGAGTGAGAATGAATGCCTCTCTGTTCAGGGGACACTTGAGCAGAGACCTAAGTGAACTGAGAGTGAGCCATGTGGCTACATTGGGGGATATCAGTCTAGGCAGTACAGAGACCCTGACATTGAACTGTGCTGGGGTGAGGGAGCTACAGCAAGACCAGTATGGCTACAGTGGATGGAGCAAATAGGAGAGTGGTGGAAAGTGAGGTCAGCGATGTGATGAATCCTGATTATTTGGGGCCCCTGTAGGAAATGGTACAGACTTTTCATTATGCTCTCCGCGCACTGATGTGTCACTAGGCCAGAATGATTCATGTTAACAGGACTAGGGTGTAGGGAAACCAAAGAGGGATACTGCATATTCAGTCACTGGAAGAGCAAGGAAGAAAAGGTGAGGGGAGGGAGTGAGTCTGGGGTCATAGTGGGCAAAAGGGAGACAGCTGCACCACAGGGGCTGAGAAGAGCTCAAGGGTAACATCCGGACCCCAGTTCTCCTGCAGGGATATAGTCACGGCATGGACTCACTCTCCTCCATCCCTCTGATCTCCTAACTGGGCTCCCCACAGACCAACCCAAACAGAAACCTAAGGCAAATGAGCTCTTTGATATAGTCCATCAACCTCCCCAAGCACAGAGCAGCATAGACTAGAGGGGAGAGTGCCAGTGTTTGCCATTCCACATTCCTTATATACAGGGTGTTCCTCTGCAGTGTGTTTCTCATGTGTGTCTTAAGGGATGAGGGTCCTCTGAAGGGTTTTCCATTTTGATGATATTCATGGAGTTTTCCCTTAGTGTAAATTGTGAGGTGACTCCCTAGGGCTATCACCGAAGGCTTTCCTATAGCTATTGCATTCTTTAGGTTTCTCCCCAGTAGGTCATCTTATGGCACACAGTAGGGTCAGAGTTTGTGTTGAAGGTTTTACCACATACAGTGCACTTAGAAGGCTTCTCTCCAGAGTGAGTTAACGTGTGGGTTATTGAATGCTACTCCATATTGATCAGATTAGAAGGATGAGGGTGTGCTGAAGGCTTTTCTTCACTGAAGGCCAGACTCCAAGAGGATTCCCAGTGATCTCTGTCTCCTGGTATTCATATCCTGTGTAGCTCCCTCCCACTCTGTGGCAGGATCAGTCTGGGTGAACACAATCCAGATGAAGAGAGAATATGGCCTTCAGAGGTTAGGTCATAAAAGACTTACGGCTTCTGCATGGGCTCTTTTGGATCACTTCCTTTGGAGGGAACCTGCTGCCACATTGTGACGATACTCAGCACCATGGAGAGACCTACATAAAGAGAAACTGAAGGACCCCTGCCAACAACTGGCACTAATTTGCCAGGGATGTGAGTAAGCTACCTTGGAAGTGGACCCTTCAGTCCCAAAGACTTTAGATGACTGCAGTTCTGGTTGACATCTTGTTTCTCATGAGAGATCCTGAGCTAGAACTACATAGCTAATCCATTTCTGAACTCCTGACCTACAGAAATTGTGAGAAAATAAATGCTTGTTGTTTTGAACCACTAAATTTTAGGGATAATTTATTACACAACAAATAATTTATACATCCAATGTGAGTCCCGAAGATGTCTGAGGCATGGAAGATCAATGGATGCTTTCCCACAGTTACTATATTCATATCTACCTATTATGAATTCTCTTATGCACAGAAAGGTAAGAGTTAGTGGTGAAAGATTCCCCACAATGATTGCATTCATAGGGTTTTTCTCCAGTGTGAGTTCTCTCATGTTTCTTAACAGATGAGAGATTATTAAAAGCTTTCCCACAGTCACTGCATTCGTCAGGTTTCTCTCCGTTATGTATTCTCTTGTGGACAGTAAGAGAAAAGCTACTGCTGAAGGATTTCCCACACTCATTACACTCATAGGGTTTTTTTCCAGTATGAGTTCTCACATGCTGTGTCAGATGTGAGCTCTTCCTAAAGGCTCTCCCACAATCATGACATTCATAAGTTTTCTCCCCTGTATGAATTCTATTGTGGACAGTAAGGGAGGAGCTCGTGCTGAAGCCTTTCCACACTGATTACATTCATAACGATTCTCCCCAGTATGAACTCTCTTGTGCCTTTTGAGGATACATCTAGTGGGGAAGACCTGAAAACACTGGTTACATTCATAGGGCTTTTCTCCAGTGTGAATTCTCACATGCAGTCTAAGGGATGAGGGATTACTGAAGGCTTTCCCACAGTCACTGCATTCATAGGGTTTCTCCCCATTATGTATTCTCTTATGAACAGTGAGGTAAGAACTGCTGCTGAAAGATTTGCCACACTGATTGAAATCATAGGGATTTTCTCCAGTACGAATTCTCTTGTGCTGAGTAAGATTAGACTTTGTGCTGAAGACTTTAAAACACTGATTACACTCATTGAGTTTCACTCCAAGATGACTTCTCTCCTGTTGATTAAGAAATGAATGCTAACTATAATTTATAATATTTTTAATATTCAATGCTATCGTAGGAATTTTTCTTCCAGGAATTCTGCTATGTATAACATCATTATAATTGGTGTTTTTGCCACTTTGAGTGCCTGTATATGATTTCTGCTAGTTTGAGTTCTTAGAAGTTAAAAAAGATGGATGCTTTGCCATAAGTCCTTATCAGATTCACAGAGAATCTTCTGATAAGTTTAAGACAAATTTATGTTTGAAACACTCAATATCTAAGTCACATTTACGGAAACATTTACTTGTGTGAACACCCAGGGAAGAAACAATTTTGGAGATAACTTATGCTTTTCTCCAAATTCACAAGAGTTTCATGGTATCTCTCCAGAGGGACAACTTTTTCTTGGGAAAATGAATCTCTTGGTAACTTTGTGGCTTTTCTAATTTATGGCAATTTCCTACTGTGGAAAATCAGAAATCTTACCATTTTTACACCTTCAGATTGTTCTTCTTTAAAAACATGCTGCTTAGAAGTTAACCCTTAGACTTTAAGTAGAGTCTCCAAATCTGAAACAAATTGAAAAGAAATTTAAGTTGATGAAGGAAAGAAAAGGTAAAATGCACACATTAGTGAAGGTATACCCTAAGGGGTTAGAGTTTTTCAGGAGGTTTGCAATGAAAGGGACACGAGTGTGAAAATTTTAGGTATGTATCAAAAAAGACTCTAGAAAGATTGAGATTGATGCTGATAGAAAGAGGAATTGTCAGGAATGTAAAGTGAGAAGGAACTAGACAAAGAGCTCATATGAGACTTAAATTTAAGAAGGAAGAGAGAGATCTTTTTCCCCCCTCTGAGGCCAAAGTAAAGTATGAGATAATGAACAGAAAGTTAAAGAAAAAGAAAAGAAGGTCCATGAGGAGGCTCATACTAAACGTTTTTGCCCTTCTTTTCGGAAAAAAGGGGCTTTTACAAAGGTCCCTGATTGACATTTCCTAATGTAATACTCCAAACTGTCAAGCCACAGGCCAGAGAGGTTCCTCACAAAGACTCATATCTACCCGGTGCTCACCTGGACAGGTGTCTGGGAGAATTCCTCTTTCCTCTGTCCTCGCTTTATCTTCTTGCTCCACTTCGGAGAGCAGACTAGGTTTATCAACTTGATTTCCCATACATGGAGAAAAGACACATGATGTAGGGCACTCTGCACGGGACAAGAAGCCTCACCATGGAAGTGAGGCCCACACTTCTATAGATGAGCAGGTGTGACTTTAGGAGCAGCGGTACAATTATCCCTAAATTCTAACAAATATAGTAAAACTATCTTTCACCAAAAAAAAAAAAAATGCAAGCATCCTCAGTCAATATCCAGGGTGACTGGGGATAACTGGTCCCAGAAGTTCATGCCCAGTTTCAAATACAGACTTAAAAGCCCCAAGGCTTTTATCCATGGAGAACATGAAGTCAGGGCAAGGAGTAGATCTTCAGTTGATAGGGAAGGCATTAGACCACAAGCTCCAGGATGGTAGGGACCTAATTCCCTAATACCTGATTCCTAGCACAGACCTCATTCACCACCATATTCCTAATTCCTAGCACAGACCCAGGAACATAAAGGTGCTTAAGAAAGACTTGTGAGAAGTGATGTCAGTGACAATGGTGGAGTAGGTAACTCTCAAAGTCCAACACTCTACAAAACACCAGCAAATAAACTGGTAAAAAACTGTCAGAATCAACTTGATTGGAACATTGGACAGTTATAAAAAGTTTACAGCAACCAGAATAATGCTTAATCAAAACAAAGAAGTGAATTTGGTAAGAGAGCTCTGTGACACTTTAACTGACCCCGGCCCATCACCTGTTCCCCACCATGGCAGTCACCTTGAAGACAGCAGCCTGTGTTCCTAGTACTGGAGGGAGCAGAACGGATTTTATTCTCAAAGAGCTGTGGTTGCTTGTTTCGACCTGTCTGGTGGCTCCCTGAATGACTGGCTCAAAGGGCTTGCTTTTATTTTGTCTAACTCCAAACTCTCTCAGTGCTGAGGTGGCTATGAGGGGTGGAGGGCTGGGGCATGTGCCAAACACATTTAAATGTATTAGCCACTGCTGCCTGGGGCAAGGGAAAACCATTGAAGCAAACAAAAGACTAACCAAATAGTCTAAGAGGAAAGCAGGGAATAAGATGCTTCGGACAAAAAAGGCTTCAAAAAGCTCCCACATATTCCTAGGAATACGGAAGACCATACACATAACCAGGGCTGGGTGCATGCTCTGAAAAGACCTGAGAAGGCACTAAGCCCTCACCTTTGATTGACCTTCAGGCTCTGCACAAGCAGGAAGTGAAGGCTAAGACAGAGTTGTCAACTGCCTGATTGAGTTTTGAAGGAACGCTTCAAAATACACACAGAGACCATCTGCAAAGACTGGGAGTTTTTGGGTTCTAGGTATTTAAGGAAATCTCTGAGAAATCACTAGCTGGCCATTAAGCTAACAAAACAGAGACTTCAGTGGCCACACGTGACTAATACAGACATTGCAAAATTAGTTCAGAAATGTCACCAAACAAACAACACCAACTACAACAAGCAACAACAACAAAACTTAGGGACAGGGGGAAATCTGATTTACAGAATTGCCAGACTATAATGCCAAACGTCCAGTTTTCAACAACAAACAAATGAGTCATGCAAAGAAACAAAAGAGCATAGCCCATTACAGGAAAAGGAAATAAACAGAAATTGTCCCCAAAGAAGGGACTTTCCAGACAAAGACTTCAAATCAACTATTTTAAGTATGCTCAAAGAGATAAAAGAAACCACGTACAAAGAACTAAAGGAAATGGAACTCGCACCAAATAGAGACCATCAAAAAGATAGAAATTATTGGGGCTTGCCCGGTGGTGTAGCAGTTAAGTGTGCGTGCTCCATTTCGGTGGCCCAGGGTTCGCAAGTTCGGATCCCGGGCACGCACCGACACATTGCTTGTCAAGCCATGCTGTGGCGGCATCCCACACAAAGTAGAGGAAGATGGGCACGTATGTTAGCCCTGGGCCAGTCTTCCTCAGCAAAAAGAGGAGGATCGGCAGATGTTAGCTCAGGGGTGATCTTCCTCACACACACACAAAAAAGATAGAAATTATAAAAAGGAGCCAAATAGAAATTTGTAGCTGAAAAGTACAACCACTGAAATAAAAAATCCACTAGAGGGGTTTATCAGTTGACTTAATCAGGCAGAAGAGAGAATCAGTAAACTTGAGGATAGGTCAACTGAGATTGCCCAATCTGAAGAACAAGAAAGAAAGAAAGAGAAGGAAGGGAAGAAGAGAGGAACAGAGGAAGGAAAGAAAAGAAAGAAAAGAAAGGCAGGCAGGAAGGAAGGAAGGAAGGAAGAAAAGAAAGAAAAGAACAGAGCCTCAGAAACCTGTAGGGCATCATCAAACATCCAACATATGCATAATGGGAGTCCTTGAAGGAGAAGAGAGAAAGAAAAAGGCAGAAACAATATTTGAAAATAATAGTGGCCCCTAAATTCTCCAACTTGATGAAAGTCATGAATCCACACATTCAATAAATTTACCAAACTCCAAACAGGAGAAACTCATGAGATCTACACTGAGAGACATTATAATCAAACTGTTGAAAGCCAAAAACAAACTGAGTATCCCGAAGGCAGCAAGAAAGAAACAACTCATCACGTACAAGGTAGCGTCAATAAGATTGACAGCTGATTTCTTATGAGAAATATGGGAGCCATAAGGCAGTGGGATGACATATTTAAAAAGCCGAAAGAGGGGCCGGCCCGGTGGCGCAAGTGGTTAAGTGCACGCGCTCCACTTTGGCAGCCTAGAGTTCGCCGGTTCAGATCCTCGGCGCGCACCAATGCACCACTTGTCAAGCCACGCTGTGGTGGTGTTCCATATAAAGTAGAGGAAGACTGGCACGGATATTAGCTCAGAGCCAGTCTTCCTCAGCAAAAAAGAGGAGGATTAGCAGATGTTAGCTCAGGGCTGGTCTTCCTCACACACAAAAAAATAAATAAATAAAGTTCTGAAAGAAAAGAAACTGTCACCCACGAGTTCTATATGCAGCAAAAGTCTCCTTCAAGAAAGTGAAAAGGAAATCCATAGAATGGGAGGAAATATTTGCAAATCATATATTTGATAAATGTCTAGCATCCAGAAGATATAAAGAACTCTTACAACTCAACAACAAAAAGACAAACAACCCTGTTCCCCCTAAAATGGGCAAAAGACTTGAATACACATTTTACTAAAGAAGATATAGAAATGGCCAACAAGCATAAGAGAAGATGATTCTTATCTCATTATTCTTTAGGGAAATGCAAATAAAAGCCACATTGAGATATATACCACTTCATATCTATAAGGATGGCTTTAATCAAAAAAAAAAAAAAAAAAGGAAAATAAACAAGTCTGGTTAAGAATGAGGAGAAATTGGAACCCTCACATATTGTGGGAGGTTATGTAAATGGTGCACAGGTACTCTGCAAAACAGTTTGGAGTTTCCTCAGAAAGTTAAAACATAGAATGACTATATGACCCAGTAATTCCATTCCTAAGTATATACCCAAAAGAACTGAAAACAATTGTTCAAGGAAAAATTTGTACATGAATGTTCATAGCACTGCTAGTCACAATAGCTAAAATGTCCATCAACAGATGAGTGGATACACAAGTGGTATATATGCACAATGGAATACATTCAGCCATAAAAAGGAATGAAACCTGATACATACTACAACATGGATGAATCTTGAAAACATTATGCTGAGCAAAAGAAGCCAGACACCAAAGGCCACATATTGTATGATTCATTTATATACAATGTCCGGAATAGGTAAATCCACAGAGACAGAAAGTAGATTAGTGATAGCCAGTGGCTGGGGGTAGGCAGCACTGGGGAGTAACTACTTAATGATCATGGGGTTTATTTTGGGTGTGATAAAAGGGTTCTGGAATTATAGAGTGGTGATGGTTGCACAAGACTGTGACATTATTAAAAGCCACTGAACTGTATATTTAAAATAGTTAAAATGGTCAGTCTTTCTGTTTTGTGAATGTTACATGAATGAAAAAAAGCCTTGTTACCTGAGTCAATAAATAAATGCAGGAATGATGTCAGGCTTACCAAGAGATGCGAGGTTCCTGCAGTTTTCCAGCATCACATCCCTGTACAGTGTTCTCTGAGAAGCATCCAGCAATGCCCACTCTTCCAGGGTGAACTGCACGGCCACATCCTCGAAGGTCACCAAGTCCTAAACTATCATAAACATCATGGCTTAGCCAAGGACCACCCTCACCAATGTTGACAGGAAAAGGGCCGAGGATGACAGAACTAGGGAAGAGGAACCCAAAACACACGATGTCCGGGCAGGTGCTGAGCTCTGCTCTCCTTTGCTTCCAGGCTCAGCCCTCAATGCTCATCTCCAGTCTACTTACTTCCAGCCACTCCCAAGGTTAGATGCATGTCCACCATATACACGGTTGTCTTTTTCCAGTAAGACTGTGGGCTCTGTAATCTTATTTCTCTCAATCTTGAGTACAGGCTGGGACACTGCAGAAAACAGAGAAATACTCACTAGTAGCCATCATAAATTACTTGAGTACAGGACACGGTCATGTCTTTCCTTTAAAAGTCTCAGCAGAACACAATATGGACGGTGACCCCGGAGGAAGCTTTGACAATGTAGAAAATGTTGACATAGGCTGACATTTTCTGGGCAGCCCCTCACCCTCCATCAGATGCTCGGAGATCCTGGGATGCGTGAGGACCTGGTTTGGCTGTGAGGCTCCAGGCCACAAAAGATAAGTCCAATTTCTGGTCAAAAGAATAATTATCTTGAGAAAGGAATATCTGACTTACCAGTAACCAGCTTGCCAGGAAGCCATGAACAAGCCCTTCCTCCTCTGTGTATCCTCTCCGAGGAGAGGCTGGGTACAGGGGAGACTGAGCTGAAGAAGAAGGAAGGAGTCACAAGAATCCAGGGATGCCCTCTGTTCACAGATTATTCCCATTTCACAGATAAAGAAATTGAAGTTCGGAGGGACATCATTGTTACTTTATCAAGTTTATAGAAGGAATTAGAGGCAAAATTCATAAGCTCCCACACACTCACCGCACAGGTGACATCTCCACAGACACTCAAACCACTGAAGTCCCAAATCCCAAGAACCACATAATCAGTTATCAGTGACCTCAGGGATCCTGGGGCTCCACTCCCACCTCCCCTGCTCAGCCCCCTCCCCTGTGGTGCAGGGGCCTTTAGCGCCTGGACTCTGAGGGCTGTAAGGACCCAAGAACTTACCACAAGTTGGGGACAGAACCATGGCCGCCATCCTGTGATTCAGTAAATGTTCGTGAACAACAGGGTAGTGGAGAACCAGGATGCTCCTCTTATCCCCACAGGGCACTCAGGACAGGGTCCTGGAATAAATGGGAAAATACAAAGTATTCACAGCCTCTCTCCCTCTCTAGGTTACTGAGGACGAATCTGTCTTAGCCCGTCCATCATGTCCTCCTTCAGACATAATATATTTGATACTGGGCCTTTATTTTGCTTAGCAGGTGATGAACTCAGGGCCATGGGATGGTAAAACTTGTCTTCTTCTGCCCCCAATGGTATGACCAATACATTACTGCTCCCCCCATTTTAAGTCCTTGGCTTCCCTGAGTCTCAGGGCACCTTCTTCCCATCCGCGTGGTTGTCACAATCACAGTCCCAGCTACAAGCCCTGTTCACGGAGACTTTGGCACCTGACTCCCATTATTCTTTCAACCTCCAGTCCCACCTCACTTGGATGACGTCAGCGTCCATGAGGATGACTCTCACAGTATTAGGAGTTTGTCCCCATCCATCTTGGCCACACATTTCCATGGGCACCACCCCAGGCTTTGTCATCACTTAACACTGCACTACCATCTAGAACAATAGTTCAGAAACTTCTCTCTCTGAACCCAAACATCTACCCTGCTCACTCATTTCCTCCTCTCAGGACATGTGTTCTACCACACATGGCTCCAGTCTACCCACTCTCCTACTTTATTGTTGTCCATCTACTACCTTCTCTCCTCACTTCATGCTTACCCAACTTGTATTTCACTGTCTCTCATTTCAACATATTTCCTTATCCCTACCCCCTACCTTCACTCTGGCACAGCAGAACTCCAACCAGGCATGATTCCAATCATCTGCCTGCTCCGTCACAACATCTGGGCAGGCCAGCCTGCACAAGAGCTGTCACGTTGCCACCTCCAGAAAAAAACATGGTCTCCACCACGCAAAGAGCTCTTGACCCTGTGGGACAATCCCACAAGTCTCTGAAGCTTCCTACTCATCATACCTTCTCTAATGTCTCTAAATCTCTCACATCCTCACCTTTTCCCCTATGGTAACCAGCTTCCCAAATAGCCCTCAATGATCTGAGCCTCATGGTCATCACACTCACATTGAATTAGGGCTGACCTGTGTGACCAATAGAATATTGTGGAGGTGACTTCTGAGGCTAGGTCTTAGAAAGCACTGTAGCTTCCGCCTTGTTCTCTTGGACTGCTGGCCATAAGGGAAGCCAACTGCCATGTTGCAAAGACACTCAAGCAGCCTGGTGGGGAGACCTACGTGGAGAGGAACTGAGGCCTCCAATAGCCAGCACCACTGTCCCAGCATGTGACTGAACCACCTTGGAAGTCAATCCTTCAGATGACTGCAGCCCCAGCTGATATCCTGCTGTGAACTCATGAAAGTCCCTGAGACAGAACCTTCCAGTTAAGCTGCTCCTGAATTCCAGAACCACAAAAACTGTGAGATGAACACATGGTTATTGTTGTTTTAAGTCACTAAGGTTTGGGATAATTTGTTATGCAGTAATAGGTATCGATGAATACACTCTGACTTTCAGCAGATGGTCTTGCCTCCTACTTCTCAAAGCAATCATCCTAAGAAGGAGACCATTTTCCTGTCTTGTCACCAAAATCACAACCTGCACCACGGTTTCCTCCCTCTGCTGTTACAAACCAGGAGCCGTCTCCCCTTCTCTGTAAGGCCGTGCTCTGCAGCTCTGTGCTTTGCTCCATCCCGCCTGCCTTTTTAGGAGCTGTAGCCTATCGAGGATCTCTTATCTACCCTTCCCCTTCCAGCTCTCCCACTCTCCTGGACTCTTCCTCCCACCATTTCAACCCTATGCAGTATTTGTAGCGGGGAAATAAACCTATCCTAAGAGCATAGTTTTCTTTCCAGTTACTTCCCAGTCTCTCTCACTCATCACTGCCAAAGTGTTTGCATTCTCTGTCTCATTTCCTCATGTCCCCAATACAGGACACTCTGGTTTCCACCACTGCCATTTCAAGGACAACACTCTTGGTAGAATCACCAATGATCTTAGTCACAGAACAGAGATGTAGATGGTAAATACTGATACTATTTCTTATCTTTCAGATCAAGAAAAATCCTTTATTGGAAAGTCTGTCTGGAAAGGCACTTTCATACACTGCTGGGGTACAACCCCTACAGAAGAAAATTTACCATGATCAAGCAAAACTGCAAAAATATTTATCCTTTCTCCATCAATCTCACTACTAGGAATCCATCTCAAAGATACAGAAATACTAAAAGGTACCTCTAAGACTATTCACTATGGCATTATTTATAACAGCAAAGGAGTAGAAACAACACAAATGACCATCAATAGGGAACTGGTTGAATAAACTATGGGATATTCACCTAGTGAAGAATCATGCAGCCATTAAAAAGTGATAAGATCTCTAGGTATTTATAGAGATAATTATCCCCAATAAATATAAGGAGAAAAAAATCAAGGTACAAAAGTGTATGGAAGGTTTCCTTTTTATAAGAAGGGAAAGGCCAGGATATATACATATATATATGTATACATATAAACGTATATACATTTGTATTTTATATGTATATGTATTTTATGTATTGTATGTAATTGTATGTAAAATACAAACGTATTTTATGTAATACATATATATAAAATATATGTACATATATACACATATATATATTGCATATGTATATGTTTACATATACACACACCTATTTTCTTATATTTGCAAAAGAAACGCTGAAAGGATAAAACAAATGAATACAAACGGTAACCAAGAAGGGTAGGACAATAATTGAGAAGAGAAGACAGGAACTGAATTTAGAATTCTCTAAATATGGCTCATTATACAGTTTTGACTTTGGAACCATATTTTAAAAATACAACCACAATCCTCAAAATGGAAAACAAATAACTCAATGAACCGAATTTGCATGTAAATTGGAAACATGACTACAACAGAGTTTGAAAAAGAATGCTTTCACGTGACTTTAAAACTAAGCATATTGCTAATTCAGCTGGTTTCCTACTGATGGACATTTGAGTTGTTTCTCTTCTTTTGCTGTTGGAAATAATGCTCCTGTGAATAACCTCGTGTGTAGATGTGGTCTTGTATTTTGGGAGGTTTACATTCAGAGTATATTTCCAGAAGCGGGATTGCTACGTAAAGACAGCGACTCTTCTGGGTGTAATTTTTTATATACACTGAAGGAGAATATCATTAAGTAAATAAATTAATGCTATTTGGAGGCAATATTTTTAGTATAACATATAAGAGATTAATATAAAATCAAAGAAAATTAAGAAAAAACCACTGTAAAGTTAAATCAAATTAGAAATATCATGTTAAACTCATGATTTAAAAAATACGTATTTTCTACTGCAGAAATTGATAAAAGAAACCTTAACTAAATTGGAGTCAGGAAGGTCTGTAGTGGGAGGTCTCACACCCTCTCACACATTGTCAATTACACCAAACAGGAAGTGACAGAGACTTGTGTCTTGGACAGGAAGTAAAACTGCTTTATTACTGAAGGAAGATTTCTTTTTCCACCTGGCCACATCCCAGCCAATGAGAAATGCCACAGCTCAACCAACGAGAAATGTCACAGCTCAACCAATGAGAAACGCCACAGTTCAACCAATGAGAAACCCCGCAGCTCAGCCAACGAGAAACGCCCCAGCTCAGCCAATGAGAAACGCTGCAGCTCAGCCAACGACAAATGCCACTGCTCAGCCAACGAGAAACGCCGCAGCTCAACCAATGAGAAACGCCGCAGCTCGGCCAGTGAGAAATGCCACAGCTCAGCCAATGAGAAACACTGCAGCTCAGCCAACGAGAAACCTGCAGCTCAGCCGAGAAATGCCACAGCTCAGCCAGTGAGAAGCCTTTGCTGCCTTGACCTTTTCTTTCCCCCAGTGGACTTTCCTTTAGAACAGCCAATCCTTACTCCTCCTTTTCTCTATAAAAGCAGCTCCCCTCCTTTCTTTTCTGGATTTGCCTGTGGTTTGCCATAGCATGTATATCCTGAATTGCAATTCTTTTGGCTATTCCCGAATAAATTCAATTTCAGATGAAATAGGCAAATTTGCTTTTTAAGTTGACGCTACTATATCCACTGAAAAGTCTTAGAAGCAATGATACTCCAGAGGCACTGAGCATACCTAGTGTCCGGCTCTTCGTTTCTAAGACTATTTACCACTAAAAAGAGCAAAGTATTCTATGCACTAATAATAGAAAAATCTCCAGTATATGTTAAAGGAAAAAAGGCAGAGAAAAATTCATAGAGTACTACAATGTTTTGTATAAGTAAAAGGGGAAATGAAAATATATTTGCTTGTATTTGCTTAAAGAAAATCCGGAACGATAAGAATGCATGATAAACCAATAAAAGTAATTACCTATAGGTGGCTAGGAGAAGGAGAATGGGATGGAAAGAAAACAAGGTGAGGAAAAGACTTTGTAAGGTATATCTTTTTATATCATCTTAGTTTTGGGCCAAATGCAAAGAAGAATTCTAACTAGATTTTAAATATTTGAGTATTTTATAAAAAATCGAGTAATTTCATTTTTAACCCGAAAGTCTTCGTGACTCCTTGTGGTGACAACCCGAGCCCAGGAAAGCCCACTGGCAGGTCTTCTGCACAGCGGAGGCTGATGGAACCTGTCGGTACCAGGTCCACACGTTACTCACCTGGTCACACAGAAATCCGCGGATCAACGAGGACAGGTGGACCCTGAGCCTGGTTTCACCTCAAACTTGAGCTCCACGGATGCTTCTCTTGGCTGAGGGGGGAAAAAAGCACAGAGATTGCTTTCGGGACCTTTTATAGGGAGTAATACAGCTGATGGATGGAAAGCCACCCCATTCACTTTTGTTTTTGGATTTACTGATTTAACTGTAACTGTTGGCTGAGACTGGATTTTCCCGATTCCTATCCAGACACCTGCTCCCCAAGATGGGAGAAGCAGCTTCGTGCTGTGTGCACTTGTGTCCCTCAACTCACTTGGCTGGATACGGACTTTTTGGTGACTCCAGACCCTTTAAACAAGCTTGTCATTTAGGGACCCTGTAAGTGACTCGCTGACTTGTAAACAATTTCCACACTTCATTCAGGGCTGGGGAGATTTTCAGGCCCTGGAGCAGGTCTCCCAACCTCGGCACCACTGACATTTGGAGCCGGATATTTCTGTCGTGGGGCCATCCTGTGCCTTGGAGGACGTTGAGCAGCATCCCTGGCCCCCACCCGATAGATGCCAGTAGCAGCCCCCTCTCCTCCCAGTTTGTGACACCAAAAATGTCTCCAGACGTGGCGGGAAGTCCCCTGGGGTAGGAGGATGCAGAATGGCCCCAGGTGAGGGTGACAGGGACTCTGAGGAGGGGCCGGCGGCGCCCGGAGCCGGGAGGAACAGCAGCCTCGGGCGCCCTGAGCGAACAGCCCGGGGGACACGGGGCTCCGGGGGGCCCCGTGGAGGGAGGCCGGGCCCTGACGGGGCTGCCCGCGGCCCAGGCCCCTCCCTGGACTGGGACCGAGATCCCGGCCTGCCCGCCGCTCACCACGCCCCCCCCCTCACGCAGACTTTGACGGAGAAGCGCTCAGACGACAGAGCACGCCGCCCAGGCGCCCGACCCGCGGCCCCGCCCCCGTCGTCACACTTCCGCTTCCGGTCTCGGGCTCGCAGCGGCTGGCAGCGGAGCGTTCGGGATCCTGCGACAGAGGCGGCGGGTGGAGGAGGTGGCCGCATACCCTCGTTTCTGGCCGACATGTTTTAGTTTGCTTAGTTGGTACGAGGTGGGGCCCTGGGGTGGGGTCGGCGGTGGAGAAATGGTCAGCCCGGAGGCGAGATCAGAGTGAGGAGGGGGCTGTGGGCGGGGAATAGTCTGTGGGCGGGGCCAGGCCCGATGGGCGGGGCCGCTGTCAGCGGAGACAAGCTCCAGGGGCGGGGCTGTGAACGGGTACCAGGTGTGGTGGGCGAATACGTGGGAGGGATAAGGCTAGGGTGTGGTGTGGGGTGGACTGGGACTCAGCGGCTCTAAGGGGAGGACTGTGGGAGGAAGTCAATAAACACAAGAAAGCAAGACAAGAGAAATGAGAAATGGAATAAAAACAAGTAATAAAAGTAGCAGACTTAAACCTTAACATATTAACAGTTACTTTAAATGTAAATGATCTAGATACACCAATTAAAAGGCAGAGTTTAAAGGCCAGCGGGTGGCACAAGGGATTAAGTGCCGGGCTTCGGATCCCGGGTGCTCACCGACACACCGCTTGTTAAGCCATGCTGTGGCAGTGTCCCATATAAAGTAGAGGAAGATGGGCATGGATGTTAGCCCAGGTCTAGTCTTCCTCAGCAAAAAGAGGAGGATTGGCAGATGTTAGCTCACGGCTGATCTTCTCCCCCCCCCCCCAAAAAAAAAGGCAGAGTTTAGTAAAGTAGGTAAAAGACCATGACCCAAACTATATGCTGTCTACAAGAAGCTCAGTTCAAATATATCGACTTGGGTAGGTTGAAAGTAAAAGGATGGAAAGTTACACTGTGCAAACATTAATAAAAAGAGCCAAGTGTCTACACTAATATCATAAGGTGGCTATCAGCCCAAAGAAAATTACTAGTGACAAAGAAGGACGTTGCATAATGATGAAAAGGTCAATCTACCAAGAAGATAGTAATTAGAGCATCAATATACATGAATTAAGAACTGATAACTGAAAGAAAGAAATCCAAAGTTACAGTTAGGGACTTTCACAGCCCTCTCAACACCTCCCTTAGCAATTGATAGTACTGCTAGACAGAAAGCAAGAATAGAGAAGAACTGAACAATGCCACCGAACAACAGTATCCAGTTGACACGTACAAACCACTCAGTTGACCTTTATAGGATGCTCCACCCAACATCATCAGAATGCACATTCTAATCAAGCACCCATAGAACTTTCACCAAGATGGGTCATAAAACAAGCTTCAACAAATTTAAAATAGTTGAAATCATATGAAGTATGTTCTCTGACCATATCCCAAATCAATTTTGTTTGGAAAATCTCCAAACGATTGGAAATTAACACATTTATAAATAAGCCATGCTTCAGAGAGGAACTCTCCAAGGAAATAAAAATAAATAGAACTGAATGAGGGCCGGCCCCGTGGCGCAAGCGGTTAAGTGCGCGCCTTCCGCTGCAGCGGCCCGGGGTTCGCTGGTTCGGATCCCGGGCGCGCACCGACGCACTGCTTGGCAAGCCATGCTGTGGCGGCGTCCCATATAAAGTGGAGGAAGATGGGCACAGATGTTAGCCCAGGGCCGTCTTCCTCAGCAAAACAAGAGAGGAGGATTGGCGGATGTTAGCACAGGGCTGATCTCCTCACAAAAAAAAAAAAAAAAAAAAAAAAATAGAACTGAATGAAAATGAAAATACATAAAAATTTGTGACATGCAGCTAAAGCGATGACAAGATGGAAATTTATAACACTAAATGCTTACATTAGAAAACAGGAAAGTCCTTAAACCAATAATCAAAGCTCCAATCTCAAGAAATTAGAAAAAGAAGTGCAATGTAAACCCAAAGCAAGCAGAAGTAAGAGAATAATAAAAATAGGAACAAAAATCGATTACTTTGAAAATAAATACAATGGAGAAAATGAAATAAAAGTGATAAATCATTATGAAAGGAAATAAAATCCTTGATTAATTAGAGACATAGTGTATTTATCAATATCTACTATTGTAGAGAGATCATTTCCACTCAGTATTTGATTCAACATAATAAAGTTACAAGCATAATATAATTTTTACAAAAAGAAAATGTTGGGTCTCAAATTCACATGAATTAGAAATTTTACAAGGAGAAATAAGAACTTTTTAGACAAATAAAGAAGCACGAGAGGGAATATAGAAAAAGTGATAAACCAATGCATTCTCTAACGTTTGTTATTGGAGGAAAAAAATCCAACAAAAATGACAAATTGAAGGAGGCATATAGAGGGTCCAGAAACAATTCATTGTGTGTATGGACTTAGTCTGTGATAATGTTAGCATTTTGTATAAGTTGGAAAATGATGATTTAATAAATAGTTTGAGGAAAATATTGTCTACGTTAAAAAATTAAGTAACTTTTGATTTGGGAAAAAATTCCAAATATATTTGAAAGCTAAAATGAAAAACTCTGAAGAAGTCAGAAGAAAACAAAAGGGAATATGTATAACCTAGATATTTTAACCAACTATGACTCTTTGTAGTAACTATCAGTTGATGAAACAAAACAGAGAGGGTACAACGGAGGAGGGCCTGAAAATTTCTAAGTTATGAAATGAGTTTTTGAGGTTAGAGAGGTGGAAGAAGAAATACAGAATGTGCTTACTGTATACATTAAAATGGAAGAAATAGCTAGAGTCAACAGCAAAATCTTTGAGGATAGCCATTAATCCAATCCTATTTGTGAGCCTTGATGGCTGAAGGGAGTTGTAAAAATAGAGGAACTCTTAAAAATAGAGGAGAGGGGCCGGCCTGGTGGCGAGTGGTTAATTTCGCATGCTCCACTTCTGTGGCCCGGGGTCCACAGCCGCAGGTTCAGATCCCAGGCACGGACCTGCATACCGCTCATTCAGCTATGCTGTGGGGATGTTACACATATAAAAAATAGAGAAACATTGGTATAGATGTTAGCTCAAGGCCAGTCTTCCTCAAGCAAAAAAAAAGGAAGATTGGCAACAGATGTTAGCTCAGGGCCAATCTTCCTCACCAAAAAAAGAGAAAATATAGAGGAGAGGACGCTTTGATAAATAGATAAAGCAATTTCAATTGTTTTATAATATCTGAATGAAAAACCAGAGTGGTTTATTGGTTAAAGACCTAAAAATGGGATAGAGATTTATGAGATAAAACCTCAGAATGCCTGTTGTCCCTGAAACGTATTCTGCTCCTTAAACCTTTCAAAGAGTTCTTATTGGGTCTCATTAGAATAATGTAGCACTTTGGGGACAAAGATGCCTAATAGCCCCTCACTGGAGGCCAAGATGGAGAAGATCTCCACGGCCACCATGACCTTGGCCTTGGTTCTGTGGTACACAGTGAGGAAGGTGACCCAGATACTGCAGAACACCAGCATGCTGACCGTCAGGACCTTGGCCTCATTGAAGGTGTCAAGCAGGTTCCAGGCCCAGAAAGCCACAGTGAAGCTGCCCAGGGCCAAGGAACCCAGGTGTCCCAGGACACAGTAGAAGGCAGTGACCGAGCCCTTGTTGCACACGAGGATGATGTGGCCACGTTCAGAGTGTGCATCTATGTCAATGAAGGGAGGAGATGTTCCCAACCAGATTCCACAGATAATCAGTTGAGTCAGGGAGCAGATGGGAATAACAGAGTTAGAAGCCCCTGATACCAGTAACCACCTCATTGTTCCTCCTGGTTTCATAGCCTTGAGTGCCAGAATCATGGTAATGGTTTTGGCCAAAACAGTAGAAGCAGCCACAGTGAACACCGCTCCACATGTGATTTGTTGGAGGATGGAGGTGGCTGTGTTGGGATAGCTAATGAAGAGTAAGGAGCAGAGGAAGCACAGGAGGAGGGAGGTGAGAAGGAGAGAGCTGAGAGCACAGAGCTGTGAAGCACATGGCAGAGAAGCACAGAGCTGTGCAGATCAGAGCCATTCTAAGTAATCCTCAAAGGCCAGGAAGGTCACAACCTTGGGGAGACAGTCATTTCTCTCACTGTTTGGATACTCATGAGCTGGTCATCAGACACAGTGCTCTGCATCTGGGGAAATAGTAAAGACTGACTCATTGTTTCAGTTTCACAAATTCTTCATTTTGGCCATGATTAAGAAAATGGTCAGGGGCCAGCCCAGTGGCATAGTGGTTAAGTTCATGTGCTGCACTTCGGCAGCCTGGGGTTCATGGGTTTGGACCCCGGGCGCAGACCTACACACTGCTCATCAAGCCATGCTGTGGCGGCATCCCACGTACAAAATAGAAGAGGGGCACAGATGTTAGCTCAGCGACAATCTTCCTCAAGCAAAAAGAGGAAGATTGGTCATATATGTCAGCTCAGGGCCAATCTTCCTCACCAAAAAAAAAAAAGTCACTTTTGCTGTCACTGTGTGTACAGATTGCCTGTGATAGAATACTGAGACACACCTGATTAAGCGTCTCCATTCCTGACTTAGGGAGAATGTTTTCAGCTGCAGTTAAGACCAAACCCAGTCAAAGGATCTTCAGCATATGGTGGGTCTGTGTTGGCTCCTCCTGTAGCTCAGTGATGTCATCAAAGACACAGATCTTCACAACTTTCTTTTTTCTCTACTATTCCCAATGGTTATGACATTTTTTTTTTGTGAGGAAGATCAGCCCTGAGCTAACATCTGCCAATCCTCTTCTTCTTCTCCTTCTCCTTCTCCTTCTCCTTCTCCTTCTCCTTCTCCTTCTCCTTCTCCTCCTCCTCCTCCTCCTCCTCCTCCTCCTCCTCCTCCTCCTCCTCCCCCTCCCCCTCCCCCTCCTCCTCCCCCTCCCCCTCCTCCTCCCCCTCCCCCCTCCTCCCTCCTCCCCCCTCCTCCCCCTCCTCCCTCTCCTCCTCCTCCTCCCTCTCCTCCTCCTCCTCCCTCTCCTCCTCCTCCCTCTCCTTCTCCTTCTCCTTCTCCTTCTCCTTCTTCTTCTTTTTTTTTTGCTGAGGAAGACTGGTCCTGGGCTAATGTCCATGCCCATCTTCCTCTACTTTATATGGGACGCTGCCACAGCATGGCTTGACAAGCGGTGCATCAGTGCATGCCCGGGATCCAAACCAGTGAACCATGGGCCTCCGCAGCGGAGTGTGCACACTTAACTCCTCTCGCCACCGGGCTGGCCCCTGGTTATGACATATTTTTTATTATTCTTCTAGAATCATCAATTTATTTTTCTGAAATAAACCTATAAAAAGAAATCCAAGACAAAAAGCCTTAAAGGTTTCTGACTAAAAATTTGGTTTATGCATTTGTATAGAAATGGAGTCATGGAATAAAGTTAATGAGGTCATTAACAGTGCTGGTAGGCACACAGTTTAGATACATATGTCCAATCTCCTACCCAGACATATTCTAATGCATACAATTTCTTGTAACAGACATATAGTGAATAAATGCAATTCCCCATAACATGTATGCAAAATAAGTTCTGCAGTAACCGTAGTCTCAGGGTTAAATTATAGTCCACAGCTGATTAAATAAACCTCTGTAGTAAAAAAGAGAAGTATCCCAGGAGGTTTTTTTCCCCTATCTGTCTAGTTATTTGTTTATTATTTCAGCTTTATTGCGATACAATTAACATACAGCAATCGTAATTTAAAGGTGTACAAGATATTTGACACATGTATATATTGCGAAATGATTACCACAATAGAATTAGTAAATATCTCCATCACCTCACATAATTACCTTTTGTGTGTGTGTGTGGTGAGAATATTTAAGATTTACCATCTTAACAACTTTCAAGTATATATAATATAGTCATCATGCTGTACATTAGAACCCCAGACCTTATTCACTTTATGACCAGAAGTTTGTACCCTTTGACCAATATCTCCCCATTTCTCCCACCTCCCAGCTCCTGGCAACTACATTCTACTCTGTTTCTGTGAGTTTGGCTTTTTTAGATTCCACATATAAGTGAGATCATACAGTATTTGTCTTTTTTTGTTTGACTTATTTCACTTAGCATAATTTCCTCAAGGTCCATCCATGCTGTTGCAAATGACAGGATTTCCTTCTTTCTCATGACTGAATAGTATTCCATTGTATATATACATCCCATATCTTCTTTATCCATTCATCCGTTAGGTTGTGTCTACATCTTGGCTATTGTAAATAATGCTGCAATGAACATGGGAGTGTATATATCCAAGATATTCAAGTGTAGATATCCAAGTGTAGATATTCAAGATCCTGATTTCATTTCCTTCCCAGAAGCGGAATTGCTGGATCATGTTATAGTTCTATTTCTAATTTCCTGAGGAACCTCCATACTGTTTTCCAGAGTGGCTGCACCAATTTATATTCTCACCAAAAGTGCACAAGGTTTCCCGTTTCTCCACATGCTCGCCGATGCCTATCTCGAGTTTTTGATAATAGCCATTCTAACGAGTGTGATATGGTATCTCATTGTTGATTTGATTTGCATTTCCCTGATGATTAGTGATGTTGAGCATCTTTTCATGTGCCTGTTGGCCATCTGTATATCTTCTTTGGAAAAATGTCTATTCAGATCCTCTGCTCATGTTTTAATTGCTTTTTTTTTTTTTTTTTTTACTATTGAGTTATGAGTGCAAGTGCAGCAAGATGGCTGGATGGGCTACACAGCTGCTTGGGATCTCTGGCCGGGCTTCCTGGGCTGGCAGAACGGGAAGCTATGCTCAGCAGTTGGGGGGGGCTTCCAGTTTGCTTCCCTGCCTGGGCAGGGCTGTAGAACAGGCTCCATGGCCAGTGCAGCTCATTGGCTGAGACCTGAATCAGGTAGAACTGAGCACAGAGCTCCCTGACCAGACGGGGCCACCTACTCAGCTGTGTAGATGGGCAGAGGTGCTGGCTGGGATCTCTGCTTGGGTGCTGCTGTAAGGAGGAATGTGGTCTGCCAAGCCCCGAGCGTTGGTTGCTGTCAGCCCCGCTACCTTCTCTGTTTCTATCTGATCCCCAGTGCTCAAGACCTGCAGATTCCCCAGTGATCCCTGTGAGGTGAAAACCAAGTGTGCCTCCCAGGAAGTGTTCTGCAATGCTGGTGGTGGGGGGGGGGCGTTGCTGGATCTCCACCTTGGACTCTCTTTTTCCCACTAGAGGAACTTAGGCTCAGGGGGTCCTCTCAGTGTGGCACTATGTCAGCCTGGGGGAAGGATGATTTAATCAGAGTGTATCTGCTCCTCTTATCCTTCTAATGGGGTCCTTCTCTGTAGTCCAGAGGGGTGCTGCAGCCTCACTCTCAGGCTCTGGGATTTTCTCAAGGGTGTCTTGTCTATGGACAATTGCTAGTTGGTCTTCTTGTGAGGGTAACAGAAGTCATGAATGACCTATGATGCCATCTTGATCTACACCAGGATTTTAGGTTAAAATCCCATAGACTCAAGGTGGAACTAGAGGCAGAGGTTGAAGGGTACAGTCCACAACCCAGCACAGTCCCCAGTCAGATTAGAGTGATGAGTCACAACTCTCTCACCTGTGTGTAAGAACGGGTTAACTCTCTATGATTCGATACTATCATCTGGGCTCCTACAATATTTTATAGCACATGACAGCATTCAATAAAGCATGGCCAGATATGCCAAATGCAAAACTACATAATTGAACCAAGAGAAAAAATGGTAATAGAAACAGCCACAGATGAGATGTTGGAGTTACCTGACAAGGAGTTTTAAATAACTATGATTAATATGTATAAGAAATGGAGAAAATGGGGAAGATGGAGAATTCCATCAGGGAATTGGGATCTATAAAATGGCTCACATGGCATACTAGAACTAGAAAAATACACTATATAAAATTATAAATATATTAGATGGATTTAATATTAGATGAGAGGCCAAAAAATTCAGGAAATAAAAAAAATCCAAAATTGAAGCAGAAAGAAAAACAAATGGAATTTACAGAAAAAAGAGAATTAGAGACGTGTCATACAATGACAAGATCTGGATCAAAAACATTTAATACTATGAAAAAGAATTAAATCTAATGAGAGACGTGCGAGGCCTTGTCCAAATAAAAGTACAAAATATTACTGAGAAATTAAAGAAAATATAAATAAATGGAGAGATAACCAACTTCATGCATTATTGGAATCACTTATTTAAAGGCATCAATTCTCTTCCATTGATCTATAAATTCCAAATAATCGCAATCACAATCTTGGCAGATGATAGGTGGAAATTGATAATCTGATAATAAAATTTATATGGAAATGAAGAGGATCAAGAATACCCAAAGTGTTTTTATTCCTAGATATTTTATTCTTTTTTATGAGATTATAAGTGGGATTATATTCTTGAGTTCTCTTTCTGTTAGTTCGTTATTAGAGTAGAAATGCAACTGATTTTTGTACATTGATTTCATACCCTGCAACTTTGCTCTAGTTGATTATTTCTAATAGTTTTCTGATAGATTCTTTAGGGTTTTCTATATATAAAATCATGTCATCTTCTAACAGCCAGAGTTTCACTTCTTCCTTGACAGTTTGGATTTCTTTTATTTTTTTTCTTGCCTACCTGCTCTGGCCAAAACCTCCAGTACTCTGTGGAATAGGAGTGGCGAGAGTGGACACCCTTGTCTTGTTCCTGAATTCAGAGGGATGGCTTTCAGTTTTTCCCCATTGAGTATGATGTTGGCTGTGGGTTTGTCATATATGGACTTTATTATATTGAGGTACTTTCCTTCTATACCCATTTTATTGAGAGGTTTTTTAAATTTATTTATCATAAATGGATATTGGATCTGGTCAAATGCTTTCCCAGCATCTATTGAGATGATCAGGTGGTTTTTATTCCTCATTTCCTTATTGTGGGGTATCACATTGACTGATTTGTGGATGTTGAACCATCCCCGTATCCCTGATATAAATCCCATTTGATCATGGTGTATGATCCTTTTTAAGTATTGCTGTATTCGGTTTGCCAATATTTTGTTGAGGATTTTTGCATCTATGTTCAGCACCGATATTGGCCTATAGTTTTCCCACTTTGTGTTGTCCTGGTCTGGCTTTGGGATCAGGGTGTTGTTGGCCTCGTAAAATGGGTTACGAAGTCTTCCATCTTCTTCAGTTTTTTGGAATAGTTTGAGAAGGATAGGTACTAAATCTTCTTTGAATGTCTGGTAGAATTCTCCAGAGAAGCCATCTGGTCCTGGACTTTATTTTTTGGGAGGTTTTTGATTACTGTGTCAATCTCTTTACTTGTGATTGGTCTATTCAGATTTTCTATTTCTTCTTGATTTAGTTTTGGGAGGTTGTAGGAGTCTAAGAATTTATCCATTTCTTCTAGATTGTCCAATGTGTTGGCATATAGTTTTTCATAGTATTCTCTTATGATCCTTTGTATTTCTGTGGTATCTGTTGTAATTTCTCCTCTTTCATTTCTGATTTTATTTATTTGAGCCTTCTCTCTGTTTTTTTTTTTTTTTTTTTTTTTTTAGTGAGTCTGGCTAAGAGTAGTCAGTTTTGTTAATATTCTCAAAGAGCCAGATCTTAGTTTTGTTGATCCTTTCTACCATTTGTTTGTTGTTGTTTTTTCAATTTCATTTATTTCTGCTCTAATTTTTATTATTTCCCTCATTCTGTTGACTTTGGGCTTTGTTTGTTCTTCTTTTTCTAGTTCTGTTAGGTGTAGTTTAAGATTGCTTATTTGCGATTTTTCATGTTTGTTAAGGTGGGCCTGTATTGCTATGAATTGCCCTCTTAAGACCACATTTGTTGCATACCATATGAGTTGGTATGGTGTACTTTCATTTTAATTTTTCCTCAGATATTTTTTGATTTCTTCTGTAGCTTCTTCAATGATCCATTGGTTGTTGAGTAGCATGTTCTTTAGTCTCCACGTATTTGTCACTTCCTTGATTTTTCTCGTAGTTGATTTCTAGTTTCATAGCATAATGTTCAGAAAAGATGCTTTCTGTGATTTCAATCTTCTTAAATTTATTAAGGCTTGTCTTGTTTCCCAACATATGGTCTATCTTTGAGAATGTTCCATGTGCACTTGAGAAGAATGTGTATTCTGCTGATTTTTGATGGAGTGTTCTATATATATCTGTTAAGTCCATCTGGTCTGGTTTTTTATTTAGTTCCATTATCTCCTTGCTGACATTCTGTCTGTTTGATCTATCCATTGATGAAAGAGGGGTGTTAAAGTCCCCCACTATTATTGTATTGCTGTTAATATCTTCTTTTAGGTCAATTAATAATTGCCTTATCTCCTTTGGTGCTCCTGTGTTAGGTGCATATATACTTATAAGTGTTATTTCCTCTAGGTGGAGAGTCCCCATTATCATTACAGACCGCTCCTCTTTGTCTCTCTTTGTGTTCTTTATCTTGAAGTCTACATTGTCTGACATAAGTATGGCAACACCTGCTTTCTTTTGTTTGCCATTAGCTTGGAGTATCATCTTCCATCCCATTGCTCTAAGCTTGCATTTGTTTTTAGAGCTCAGAAATGTTTTCTGGAGGCAGCATATTGTTGGATCTTGTTTTTTAATCCATCCAGCCATTCTGTGTCTTTCGACTGAGGAATTCAATCCATTTACATTTAGAGTGATTATTCATATATGAGGGCTTAATGCTGCCATTTTATCACTTGTTTTCCAACTGTTTTGTATGTCCCTTGTTTTTCGTCCTGTGTATTTCGGAATACCAATTCAGTTTGGTGTTTCTCTATGATGGTTTTCTCTTTATTTATCATTTGTGTCTCTGTCTGATTTTTGTTCAGTGGTTACCGTGAGGTTTGTGTAAAAGATCTCGTAGATGAGTTGGTCCATTTTCTGATAGCCTCTTATTCCATTAGTCTAATGAAGTTCCACCCATTCCCTCTTCCCCTTCTAAGTTATTGTTGTCACAACTTATTCCATTTTGTATTGTGAGTTTGTGGTTAAAATGAAGTGATTATATTTATTTTTGATGTTTTTCTTCCCTTTATCTTTAAAGTTATAATTAATTATTTGCTGATCTGTTCTGATAGAGAGTTGCAATTTTCTGATTTTGTCTGCCTATTTATCTCTTTGTTCAAAGCTTTGTAAACCCTTTCTTTTTTTTTCAGGTATGAGAACCTTCTTGATCATATCTTGCAGGGGATTTTGTGGCAATGAATGCCTTCAGCTTTTGTTTATCTGGAAAAGTTTTTATTTCTCCATCATATCTGAAGGATATTTTTGTGGTGTATAGTATTCTTGGCTGAAAGCTTTTGTCTTTCAGAATTTTGAATATGTCATTCCACGCTCTCCTAGCCTGTAAGGTTTCTGCTGAGAAATCCACTGAAAGCCTGATAGCAATTCCTTTGTAGGTTATTTTCTTTGACTTACTGCCTTTAATATTTTTTTCTTTGTCATTGGATTTTGCCAGCTTTACTAATGGAGAAGGTCTTTTTACATAGATGTAATTAGGTGTTCTATTAGCTTCTTTTACTTGTAATTCCAGCTCCTTCCCCAGGTTTAGGAAGTTCTCAGCTAGTATTTCTTTGAACAAGCTCTCTGGTCCTTGCTCCCTCACTTCTCCCTCTGCAATATCTATAATCCTTATGTTGCATTTCCTAATTGGGTTGGATATTTCCCAGAGAATTTCTTCATTTCTTTTTAGTCTTAGTTCTCTTTCCTCCTACATCTGAAGATTTCTATATTCCTGTCCTATAGATTGCTAATTCTATCCTCCAAAATATCAGCTCTGTTAATTAAGGACTCCATATTTTTCTGTATCTCATTCACTGTGTTTTTGATCTCCAACATTTCTGATTGATTTTTGTTTATAGTTTCATTCTCTTTTGTGAAGAATTCCCTCTGTTCATTAATTTTGTTCCTGATTTCATTGAACTGTCATTCTGAGTTCTCTTGTAACTCAAGTTTTTTTTTGTTTTTTGTTTTTGGTAGCTATTTTGAATTCTCTGTCATTTCGATTATAGATTTCTGTGCCTTCAGGATTGATTTGCGGGTGTTTGTCTTTTTCCTTCTGGTCTGGAGTATTAATATATTTCTTCATACTCTTTGATGGGGTGGATTTGTGCCTTCGCATAGTGATAGTGTCTGGTCACAGATTCCACCTGCCGCCCCTGGGGAAAGCTATGTATTCTGAGCTTGCTGTAACACCTGGAAGTTGTGTCTGTCCGAGTCTGGGCCACTCCCTGCGATTGTAGCAGCCATGTGGGCTCTCCCACCAAATGGCAAAGTGATCTCATGGGGGCTCAGGGCTGCTGCTGGCTGCTCCTGCAGTCCTGCCAAGATGAACTCCCCACTTCAGGGCTGCAGCAATACTATGGGCATTTGTGGCAGCTGGGAGATCATTCACCCAGGTGCACAGATCTGCCGCCATCTCCTCCTAGGTTGCACTAGCTGTTGGGGTTGGCGGGCAGAGCCTCCCCACTGGGTCTGAGCCTGGGCTACTCCCTGGGACCATGGCAGCACTGTGGGCTCTCCCACTGGATGGGAAAGCAGCAATCACATGGGGGCTCACGGATGCTGTCAGGTGTTCCCGCAGTCACGCTGAGGTGTGAGCCCACCCTCGGGGCTACAGCAGCGCTATGGGTGCTCCAGCTGGGAGAGCAGTTGCATGCATGTACAGGGATGCTGGGGGGGGGCGTAGAGTGCTCACCTATCTCCACCACCTCCCTGGGGGTAGTTCATCCCTCTTCTGATGTATAGATGTGTAGGTCTCTCAGGCAACCTGATGTGCTGTGTGCATATCCTCCACTGATCAATGAATGTCCATTTAATTGCAGTTTGGAGGGAGAGAGACAAAGGGAACAGCTTACTCTGCCACGTTGCTGATCTCACTCTCCAGTTGTTTTTAAAGAAGAAATTTGGAGGATATACACTGCCAGATATCAAGACTTACCATAAAGCTACAGTAATTAAGAGTGTATGGCATTGTGCAAAGAGAAATGTGGAACAGAATATAGAGTCCATAAAGAGACATGCTGACATATGGAACTCTGATTTATGTCAAAGATGCCACTGCAGAGAAGTAGACAGTCTTTTTAATCAGTAGTGCTCCACCAACTAGATGTTTGTATTAAAAATGAAGCTTAATTCCTACTTGACAAGGTAGATAAAATCATTTCACACTGGATTTTAGATCTAAGAGTAGAAGGTAAAACAACAAAACTTCAGAAGATAGCAAATATCTTCATTGTTTGAGGCATATTAAAAAATATTCGTAAACAGAGAACAAAAGAAGATCCATGAAAGAAAAGAACCAAGCATTTAAAGGTGAATAAAGTAAAGAGGCTACCATACAGGAGATCAAGTGAGAGATACACACGAAGTAGGAACAACAGAGAGAAATTAGAAAAAGTAAAACACTTAGAAATGAGTGTCCTAAGGATCGAGCCATCATCTGGGTCAAATGCTGCTGTGTGGTGAAATAAAATAAGGATGAAAAATGACAATTTTATTGGGCTTCATGTAAGTTGCTGATTGTCCTTAACGAGAACAGATTGAGTGACATAGTAGGCAAAACCCGATTGAAGTGAGTTGAGAAAAGAACGTGAATTGAAGGAGAGGAATATTTAAATACTAAGAACCCTTGCAAATGTTTGCGTTAATGATTAGCAGAGAAATCGGAAAACAGTGCCGGAGTCCACTGAGTAATAAAATGGTCATTGAGTGTGGCACAGGACATAGGTCTAAGGAATAGGTTGGGGTAATTTATGTCAATTTAGACTTTATTTTATCACTTGCCAAACTGATATGAACTGGGATAATGGATATCCATTTCCTGGACTGAAAATATCCATTTTCTGAGACCAGTTCTTCAGACAATGGTCAAATAGACCTAAGGGTGAGGCTGGAGATGTGCGCCATAAAGTACCCTTGAGGGTTACCCAAGGCCTTGTCAGTGACCTCCTCCCTGGGCATCACAGGAATCCTGCTGGGCTGTTTTTGCTGATCGCAGTACTGACTCTTTCTGATGCTGTGTTCTGATGGATGCAACATCTCTCAGTTAATTGCAAGAAACAGAATGTTTGCCTGGGGAAGAAAGAATCCAGTCTCAGGATGGGGTAGTTCCCAGAGCCTTGCTGACTCCCAGCCCTGATGAAATCACTGGCAACTGTGATGGAAGATGTTGCTCAAACATGCTTTTAACTTTTGTTTTTACCAGGGCACAAGGTGCCAGATGCAGAGCCCCAGGGCAGGGAAGACCCCTGAGCTCCTTACTGAGAGCAGTGACCAGGTGGGCTTGGACTCAGAGTGACAGAAAGAGGAGACCAGAAGCAACTCTGATCCATAGCAACTCTGAGGGGAGATCTGAGCCAACATATATTGCTTCTGACAATGCCCTAGTTTTTGGGCATTTGTTATTTCTGATGAATAACAAATCTTTCTATGGGCTTGAATGGCCGAGCAATTTTAGATGCAACATGTACCCTGCACAGGGGTAAACTTTCCCTGCAGAGGGCTACACTGCAGGTCTCCTTCCAGCTCTGCTCCTCCGCCCACCACTGACTAGGGGCTTTGTCTCAAACTGGTGAGTCACAGCTGGGATGTTCTTTCTGCTTCTGCTGCCCCTCCTCAGGCAATTTCCGCATTCCATGTGCACAATGATTTATTTTAACTGTTTTGACTACATAAAGCCTGGTGTCTACAAGGAAGCGGACTTGGTGATCAGTGGGTTTTTCCCCCTCTATATATTGAACCAGGATTCAGAAATGCAATGGAAAATTTTTGTGGTCCGTCTAAGCAAGAAGTGACATTTTGTATGTAAGTTCATGTGTGTATGTGGGAATTTCTCTCACAGTTATGAAAGTTGAGTATGAAAGCTGCATTGAGATTCTCCCGTGAACTATGAATCATCAGCTCCTTTCTTTTCCTTTATTTATTTATTTTTATTGTGGTAAAATTGGTTTATAACATTGTATAAACCCCTCTTGGCTCCTCCATATTGCCCACCCCCTGGAGCCTTGACAGTCTCAGGTTCCCCTTTTCTGCTTCATCCTCTGAAGCTCAGATTCACTGGGACTTCCAAATCAATCTCCCTTGTTGGCTCCTCTCACACTCATGGGTCCTCCGTGATGGGAAACAGGCCAAGATGGGAGGAGTGGGTCAGACATGACTCTGCAGTCACCTTGGGACTTGGGAGCTGAAATGACTAGCTGAATCCCAGAGTAACACCAAGGCTCTGGAAAGAGAGTGTCTGATCTGGATGTGAAAGTGAATAAAACTAGGGGGGAGAAATCTGAGGGAAAAGAAAGAGTCCTTTTTCATCTTTCTCTGCACAGAGTTCAAGTAGACTCACAGCAGAGGCTCCCCAACAAGCAGCCCAGAGCATCCCAGGCGTGAGGCAGGCTGTGCTGTCCTGCGGTGGGTCTGTGGGAAAAGATTACATTGTCTGTGCACACTGTGCAGATGACCACAGCTGAAGATAGCCAAGGGCTAAGAATTAAAATCACAGTCATGCCGCTCACTCAGACTTCCTGGCTGTGAGCTTCACATTCTCTGTGATAAGTAGTCATTTGCCTAGAATGCACGCTCTGATGATTATAATAACGATAATAATAGCTATCATTATTGACTACTTAATATCTGCTAAGGAACATTATTGGCAGGCTCTGCGTGCATTATCTCAGTTACACTCACCATTTTAGGGTTTTATTCCCATTTTATAGCTAAAGATATGGAAACTCAGAAATATTAAATAATATGGAAGGAAAAATATTACTAAAACTAAACACCAGCCAGACTCTCTCTCAAAGAAAGAGATAAAGACATTTTCTGACAGACAGAGAGACTCAGAGTTGACCTCCCACACGCCTGCAGTGAAAGAACCGGTAAAGAACGTTCATCAGGAGGAAGAAATGGGAACCCAGAAAAACGTAACAGGAGTCGTGAGTAAAGGAAAAGAATAGTCTGTCTAATTTGGTATTAGTTTTAAAACAAGACATTAAAAACACATTTAACTAAAACGCCAGATGATTACTACATCGAAGAAGAGAGGAGAGGAGATTCATTGAAAAAATAACTCATTTTTTAGGGAAGATGTAAATAGTAACATACTCCGTTATTGTTTAACACGTTGCTCTCAGCAGCTGGTAAGTCTGTCGGCCAGGAGACAGTGACGATGAAGAGGGTTTGAATAACCCAACAGGCGTGATCAGCACATAGACAAATCCCAACACACAGTGGCTCACTGTCAGACTCACGACGCTGAGAACAGGCTTTCTCCTGACAGCAAGATGCCCGAATGGCGTGTCAGATTTCCAACCATACAGATCTCAACAATGAGGGAAAGGCTGGAATTTCACGTCATATTCTAAGGAACTGGTTCAATTTTGCTGCAACTAACTCTGTTCTGATTTTCGAAGGCTGTTACTCTATTTGGACTTACCGTTGCAACCTTCTGTGCCATGTGTAAAATTCTCCCTTCCAGGACATGACATAAATCCTGTGTCAGTGGCAGATCCATAACCCTTTGTGATGTTATTGCACGTTGCATTTGGGGGACAAGGAGTGGAGACATTTTCACAGTCACAACAACCGTTAGAGTGGAGGAGAGGATAGGAACTCTGTTTAGACCCTGGGCTGCCTCAAGTCAACTTGAGTCTTGGTTACTTGAATCCTTTATGTGCTGAGTGTGACACTCGGCAAGTGGTACTCACTTTGTAAACATTTGTTCAATGGATGGTCAATGAACACGACTGGTGATGCCAGCTTATGTTATTAGAAAAAAAAATTTTTCTTTCAGCAGGGACTCAAACTCTTTTGGAAAACCTTGGAGCAATCCTCTTGAACTGTCCTACTCAAGGTGTGGTCTCTGGACCAGCAGCATCAGCATCACCCGGGAGCTTGTTACAAATGCAAATTTCCTGGCTCCACCCCAGCCCTACTGAATCTAAGTCTGGGTCCTGGGCTAGGAATCTGTTTGAACAAGCTCCCCAGGGGATGACGATGATGCTCAGGCTTGAGAACCTCTGCATCTCAGCTGCTTCTAGAATAAAAGAGTTCTCTCATGAAAACCCTAAGAATTTTTAATAAGACTTGATTTAGAATTTCTTGACCTTTATTTCATTCTTTTACATCAACTCAGTGAGGTGTCATGAGTCACCCTGTCACAATTTAAAGCCACGGTTTTCCATCAGCTAAAATTCCAGGGTTAATATTGGACTTCTTAAACCTCAGATTGTTTTCAACACCAGTTCTATTTCTAGTTCTTCCTTCTTTATCACCTCACCAAACCTATGACTCATTTTCTCTCTCCTCATGAAGCTTTCTCTCTAATCCCCTCCATCTCCTCTCCTTTTCCCCAGATCCAAGTCCTTTTCATATCTTCTTATCCATTGTCCTATCTCACACCCTTTCTCCATCATCTCTGGAAGCAGATGGCTATGATTCAGGGGGAAGATTTATTTGTATAAGATTTAATTTTAAATTACTTTTAATTTCATTAGTTGTGATATTGAAACTTTTGTGTTTAAGCCAAATGAGATAAAATTATAAATAAAGAGATTTATCCTCTAACATATGATAAAGTAAATAAAAAATTTTAAAATTGTGTCCCAAACCATGCGTCCAAATTGTTCACCTGGGAAATTATGTACTCCTTTCAATAAATACACTCCATATAATACATCTTAATTCTTTTCTCTTCCTTTTTTTTTTTTTGGTCTTCTTCCTTTTTTGGCCCCTCTTCACACCTATACATTTTGTCCTTAGACTCTATTACTGAGAAAGACAAGAAAATTCACCTCATTTTCACTTTTTCTTCCAAATGGTATTTTTGAAAAGAAATAAAAGACATACCATCTTCAACTGAAGAAGATACACCACTTTGAATACCATTTTGTATGATTTCTGACATTTCACTTTGAACAACCACTTGGGGAAAGGATGAAATGATCTGTGTCCGTTGAGCCGCTATGTAAGCCGTGGGTCCTGAACTCACTAATGCATTGCTTCTGCAGGCCTCTGAAGAAGCGTTCTCCATTGCTGGTGTGAAATAGAGAAGTGATCTGATTTCCAACATTATGATCAGTGTTTGAGTTGGAGGAAATAGGAACAACAGTTATTGTGCACTTATTCTGGCGAGTACTGAAATAGGCAGTTTACTGGAGTTATCTTAATCAATCATTGAAGCAGCCCTCTTCGTACAGTAACTCTTTTTTTTTTTTTTGAGGAAGATCAGCCCTGAGCTAACATCCATGCTAATCATCCTCTTTTTGCTGAGGAAGACCGTCTCTGAGCTAACATCTATTTCCAATCCTTCCTCCTTTTTTCCCCCAAAGCCCCAGTAGATAGTTGTATGTCATAGTAGCACATCCTTCTAGTTGCTGTATGTGGGGCACGGCCTCAGCATGGCCGGACAAGCGGTGCGTTGGTGCGCGCCGGGATCCGAACCCGCGCAGCCAGTAGTGGAGTGCACACACTCAACCGCTAAGCCACAGGGCCGGCCCTCATACAGTAAGTCTTAAGGCCATTTTACTGACCAGGAAAATGAGATTCAAAGAAGAGAAGTCACTTTCCCATGGTCTATCAGCTAGTAGATTGCAGGACGGACAGAGTCTGGCATACTAGGGAAACATCTTCACAGGGGCTATTACAGCACACTGCTTCAATGGGCACGCGCATCATTGTGGACACACAACAGCAGTTGTAATGGGGTCTCATTTTAGGTTTTCTCAGGAGAAACTACTGATGGATAATTCTGGTCTTTAGATTCCATGTAATTTTCAAATTATGTACAAATATTTTGCACCCTCTTATCTTCCTTAACAGCTATAAATCTATATCCTTTCTGAATCTAAATCAGCTTCCATTTTAGCAAGTAATGTAATACTCAAATGCAAATATCGTAAATTTACATTCCAATGAAAACCTATACATGCTCATTTGATTAAGGTGTTATTTTTCGGGAAAAAAAGAAGTATATTCAAGTAGACAAAAGAGCCATGTATATTCTGCAAAACATTGCAAAAATTTTACCTATTGTAGATACCTCTCTATGGCCACAGGAAGTGAAGAAACAATGAGATTACTCTCTTATGGTTATAAAGAATGAGTATCAGAAGCATTTGAAGGGTCATTATTTTTACATAATGGAAACAACTGACAAAATGTCATTTTGTATTATTTTCTAATAAAGTTATTTATTAACAAGGGAGTGAATCATTTTGCCTTATCTCGTTTTGCAATTAATAATCTAGTTAAATGTAGCTTTGATTAAAATAACATCTATCATTACTAAGCATTTATCACACATAAGGCATCCCACGAAATGTTGTGCAGATGTTCTATTTATTTTATTGCATTTCCTCAAAATAGTTGTATCCTGTACAGATTGTCATTCCCATTTCAAGTTGAGGAAGAAGCAACCTAGAGAGGTTCCATACTCCCCCAAGGTCATCTGTTGGGATCTATGGGAGGAGAGGTTCAAGTACATTTGTCTAACTGTAGATCAAATAGCATTGGCCTCCATTCTCTGTGTGATATTCTCTTCATTACTTAAGAAGTTCACTTACCATCTCTATGCCACACTTTCTCCATCGGAAACAGGTTGAGGACAAGGTTTGTCTTTCTTACCTCCAAATGGTTGTAGGATAACACAAAATCACACACAGGGACTGTGTTGAAAACCCAGTGCTGTAGAAATGCAAGAGGTACTAACCACTTCCTTCACCATCAACAAACCTTGGGTTGAACACTTTTGAATCTCAATGAAGGAAAGAAAGCAGTAGAGTCCTGAGAGGGAACAAAGACAATTTAGGTTAATAGCTGGCATCCACAAATGCCCTCTGGGTCTTGGAGTTGGCCTGGGGCTGACCTTTTTTGCCATCCTGCGCATTGCAGAGTTCAGTACTGTCTCTTAGTTTCCGCCAAACAAGGTACAGAAGTTCAATTAGGAAAATACAGTGTGCCACTGGCATAACTCCAAGATTTACACTCTAGCCAATGGCCTTTCACATTTTTGATGGTGGAGAGACCATTATAAGAGTGGATAATTGGCCCTTGGGAATCAGATTCGATGTTTATTAAGGGACTGTTTCCTAGGAGTTTCATTCTTTAGAAACTAAATATTGCCAAAAAAAAAAAAAAAAAAAAAACCCGAAAGTTGGACAGAAACTCAAGAGTGAAACAGAGTCAACAATTAGAGGTGTATTCTTGTTTAGTTGGGATTGTCAGCAATGTCACATTTTAACGACACAGGATTTTAAGGTGCATGTAAGATTAAGACTGGTGGCTAGTACTTGTGAAGTCTCAATTTTATGATGCCATCTTTGCCATTATTATTTCCTTGACCTTTTCCCTCCCCTCACCTTTACCTCGACACAAACACATACACACACACACAACCACCACCACTAACATCAACAACAAGGGTGCATGGATGACATAGGATGGATAAAGCGATGCTGCAGCTTAGGAGACTAAAAGAAGATGGAGATGATAACAGTGATCTGAAGACAACTGTCTTTTAGGTTCAGCAGTTTATCTGCAGGCTTGAACTACACGTTAGATAATTTTCTCTTTGGAGAGGGAATAAGCTGTTTAAGCCCTTACCCCCAGAAAAGCAGTACTCCTCTTGTAGCCAGAGATTTGAGCGCTGTTTCCTGACAAAAGTCAGAGACACACCTGATCCCTTATTTCTCCCACCTGTTTCATTAGAAACTTCAGCGATTATGGTCTAGTCATGTAAAACAATACACAATTTTCCTTATTACCAAAATTGCATGATCATTTTAGTAGAAAATCAGGTAAGCAAAGAGAGACAAAAATGAAAACTGAGTCAACTGTAAGTTCATCTTTCAAAGATATTCCGTATTAATATTTTGGTGCTTTGTCTTCCAGCCAATTTTCCTCTTATGTATATAAACATAAAAATTTCATTTCACAACGTTGGTATCGTATAATAGCTAAACTTAGTTTTTGCTCAAAAATAGACTCCGATTTGATTTTTAATGACTAGATTACTTAATGGAAATTTATTATAATATCTTTAACCAGCATCCTATCAATAGACACTTAAGAGTTTGGAAAATTTTCAATATTATAAATAAGGTTACATGGAAGGTCTTCTTTGGTTCACCGTGAATTGGACAAGGTCCCACTGTTCTCAGACATCAGTGGGGAAGGACAAGTCGGACCTGATTCCAATCACCTTGTGATGGCCTTTTCCTCAGTTAAGGACTCTTGAATCACAAATATCTCCGTAATTTCCAGCATAATAGTTAGGGCTCTGCATACCATTATCTCTGTCTCCTCAAACAGCCCAACAGCTTCACCAGCTCCTGTGGCCCCAGAAAAACCACAGTGACACCAGGGACCTCTGCTACAGCAACCAGTTTGTCTAGAAATCACTCCAACCTGGAAGGAAGAGAATAAAGCCCCTTTTGTCTGCCTCTGTTTTATGTTTCGTGTGTGACATGAGCTCTGCCATTTATACTTGTATGACTTTCCAGGGCTGCTGTAACAAAATACCACAAAGTGGGTGACTTAAAACAAAAGAAATTCATTCTCTCCCAGTTTTGAAGCCTAGAAATCTGATATCAAAGTATCAGCAGGCCCTTCCTTGACTCCCCCAGCTTGCGGTGGTGGCCGCTAATCATCGGTGTTCATTGACTGCATCTGCATCAGTCCAGTCTCTGCCTCTGTCATCAAATGCTGTTTCCTCTCCAACCAGTCATATTGGATTAGAGTCCACACTAATAACCTCATCTTAACTTGATCACATCTGCAAAGACCCTATTTCCAAATAAGGCCACATTCATAGGTTCCAGGGTTTAGAACATCAACATATCTTTTGGGAGACACAATTCAACCCATAGTAATAGCCTTGCTCCAAGTCAGGAGAGGAGGGTTTGAGTGTGGGAGGCCATACATTTATGAGGTGGTTGCAAAACCTAGAACCCCCTGCCTCAGCCAGGGTCTCGTGTGTGTGTGTGGTGGTGCATCTTGCAATTCCCAAGTCAGTAGCCATGTAAGCCTTTCATTTTTTTATCTTAATATATTTTATTTAACCCAACATCTCCAAAGAATTATTATCTCAACATGTAGTCAATATATAATTATTATTAAGGTATTATACATTCATATTTTTATATAAAATCCTTGAAACCCATAGTGTATTTAACATTTACAGCACATCTCAATTTAGACAAGCCACATTTCAAATTCTCAATGGTGACATGTAGCTAGAGGCTACCAGATAGGAAAATATGGTTTAAAAAAATAGATTTTATTTCTTATAACGGTTTACATTTATAGGTTTACAGAAAAATTAAGTGGAAATTATAGAGAGTTCCTATATATCCCCTCATCCCTCCCAGCATAGTTTTCCTATTATTAACATCTCATTAGTAATCTATATAACTTATATAACATTATTACTGTAACATTATGAACTACAAATTATTAACTTTATTGTGGTACATTTGTTATAATTCCTGAACCAGTCCAGACACATTATAATTAATGAAAGTCCATAGTTCGAATTGGGTCACTCTTTGTGCTGTACATTCTATGGGTTTTGACAAATGCATAGTAATATGTATCCGCCATTACAGAATCATATAGAACTATGGTTTCACTGCCTTAAAATCTCCTTTACTCCAGGGCCATAGAGGTGTGTGTGACCTTTGTCATAGTCATAGATGTTTGGCGTGATGGCGAATACAGGGGTTCCTTCCAGCTAGTATCCTCTGCTTTAGGGTGAGGAAAGGGAGGAATTTCTCACAACAGCATTAATAATGGAGGAAACCAATGTTGAGGGTGCAGAAGTGGATCATCACAACATATTGATCCCGGAATGAGCATGGTTAAAGGAACTGAGGAAAAGGAAAGGAGGTCAATTTTTAGAAAATCAAAAATGCAACTTTATTTCTGCATTGATCTTGAGTTACTGATTTGGAATCTTATAAATTCAGCATGACTTTTGCTTCCCCAGGCAGGGCCTCATGGGCTTGTGATGTTTCTGCACTCATGATTGGTGTGCAGGCCTGCATGGGTCACACACAGAATGTCCTGTGGCTGCCCTGGGCCCTGGGTGTGTGAGTCTGTCCCTCCCTATCTTGCACTTTGGAGGCTGTGATGCTAGAATGTTCTTGTCTGAGCCCTGAGTGACATGGGCCCTTTCTGACACTTGCACCTTACACCTGACATTGCCTCCTCTGATACAGTTCATTTGCATCACTGCAAATGATGTTCATGCAAATGACTTGTTGACTCAGGCTTGGGACCCAATCTGGCCAAGAGCAGATGGTCCCTGGAACCTTGTTATCAATGGACATGGATGAAATCATAGTGCTCAGGGCTGCCAAATAAAGGAAATGTGCATACCTCACTAAGACTCTATACACTCGTCCTTGGAGATTACATCCTGTGAGAGATGCATAAACACAGTCTCCTCCTTTCTTCCTTTTCAGGCACCTGAGAATGGCATCAAAGTAGACATGGTTTCATGTCTCCCCATCCCACACAGCCAAACCTGTGGAAATTTGTACAGTTCCAGCAGTGTTCCAATCTGGGCAGAAATTGCACATGTTGTTTCAGTAAGGACTGCTAGAGACTTGCTCTCTCTCCTACAGGTGTAATTTGGGATGTCGTTGCCCAGCCCTGAGACCCAAATGAGGGAACTCTCCAGTGCCTTCTGTTCATTGTGCAGGACATTATAGAGATCAACTCCCAGAGATATGTTGGGTAAAAGATGGGGGTTTCTGTTGATTTCCTCAATGGCAAAAACCAAGGCCAGAACATACTGATAGTTCTTGTACTGAAACCTGCTGAGAGGGATGGGGCTCCTTAGGGAAAAGACTCAAACCAAAATTATCTTCGAATCCAATGCAACCACTTAATGAAGGAAGAATGCCCAGCCAACTCGTTCCATCTGTGGCAACAGCTCTCCTGAAGCCTTAGAATTTATAGCTAAATCAAGTAACATCACCTGGGCTCTGGAACGTCCTTACTGAATTCCACACACATGGAGAAAAGTGATTAAGTTTATGAGAAAAGTTTAATGAATGGAAAAGCAGATCACATTCAGAGTGCGTTTTGTAAATGGTTCTTTGGTTCAGGATCCAAAATGCTTGTTCATTTGAACACATCATCAAATGCTTCAGAGAACAGCAATAATATCAACATGAGATTGGAGATAGCCCTGGGGAGGAAGAGTAATTACAACTGAAGGCTCTGGGACAAGCAGAGAAGCACGGCATCTGTGGGTTGAGAATGGTGCAGCAGAAGGCTGGCAATCAAACTGCCTAACCTTCGGCCCCATCAAACCTGTGTATCTGCCACCATCAACAACCAGGCAGCTAGGAAGAGCTTCAGAGCTCCAACAAAGAAGGAATCACCATAAGGCAGAAACATCCAGGAGAAGTTTGAAGGAGTTAAAACTGAAAACACTTAGGCGTCTAAGGGACACAGCCTTGTAAAGTTTAAAAATTGAAAATGTGATTACCAAAACTGATTCAAATACAAAATAAAGAGAGAATATTATACAAATGTGGCCATGTGATTTCAAGAGAACATGTGAGAAAAAAAATTCCAACTATCCACCAGGCCTGGGAGAATTTACATGGGCATTGCCTGCACGCCAACTTGGCCAGGAACAAGGTCTCCTGAGCTGGTGTGAATGGAGAGCAGAGGGCGAAAAGAAAAGCATTCAGCCTCTCGTCCTGCAATGAGGACAAGCTCTCCCTCCAGCATCCAGGTGCCTGAAGCTGCGGGGACACATGAGCTGAGCTTGACTTCTGCCCCCAGGAGAGTCATCCCAGACCTTCCCTGACAACACACGTGTTATTATAAATAACATGTCAATACATTTGAACATTTAGATGAAATTCACAAATTGCCAGGAAAATGAAAGTTACCAAAACTGTCTCAAGAAGAAATGAGAAATCTGAATAGTCCCATATCTAAAGAAGAAACTGAATCCATAGTTTAAAACATTCCCACATTTCATCGTGGCCAACACCTCTGCTGGCAAATTCCACCAAACATTCAGGAGAGAAATAATACACATTGACTCTAGCTCTTCCAGAGAACAGGAAAAATGGGAAAAACTTTTTGATTCATTTTATGAGAATAGCTTAACTTTGCTACAAAAATCTTACAAGGTCATTACAGGAAAGGAAATTTACAAGCCTCTTTTTTTCTAGAACTAAACTCATGTATTCCTAAAAAAAATTAACCTTCCAAATCTAGCTATATTTTTGAAGGAGGCCACATCATGACCAAATTTGCTTTATGCATTGCCATTCACTGTGCTACTTCCTGAAAAAGGAGAAATAATAATCTGGGTAACTGCGGTTATTATCTATTATATATATCATGTATAATCTACTATAAATAGAACTGGTCAGGTTCTGTTTGTTGGCCTGGGTGGTGTTAACACATGTGTACACTTTTTTATAACTTATCAATCTTTACACTTGGGTTTGTGCTCTATTCTGATTGTATGTCATATTTCAACAAATATGTTTATTAAAAAGAGAAAATGAAAGCACAACAACGAATGAAAACCACAACAGTTATCCAATTGAGAACTGCCCAGAGGACTAACCAGAAAGCTTGGGGAAAACAAACCGAAACAGACCTAACAAGTTAAAATGCAGAGTTAATTAGAGTCAATACAAACCGAAAATTTACCTTATTGAAGGTGAAATTGTAGAGATATACACATGTGCATGTGAGTATTCTATCATGTATACATACATGTATATGATATACATAGGTACACACATTATATATATGTATGAGTGTTTGCGGACACACATGCACATATGCGTCTCTATATATAACTTATAGGGAGTATATATATGTGTGTGTGTGTGTGTATTTATACATATACATACGGCTGCTCTGGAGAGGGAGGGAGGGACAGATGTTTACTGACCATCTATAACGTTTCTGAAACTTAATTTTTCCAACATTTGAAATGTCATTTTTTTAAACTTCATATATGTTTCAATAATACATTTGTATTTTAATGTGTTATACCAATATAATCTCAGCTGGCATCAAGGACACCTTCCTGGATGCTCTCTTATTTTTTTTAATTGATGTTTTAATGGTTTCTAACATTGTGAAATTTTGGGTTGTACATTTTTGTTTGTCCATCACCATATATATGACTCCCTTCACCCCTTGTGCCCACCCCCCACCCCCACTGCCCCTGGTAACCACGGTCCGGTTTTCTCTGTCCATGTGTTGGTTTATATTCCACATATGAGTGAGATCATACAGTGTTTGTCTTTCTCTTTCTGGCTTATTTCACTTAACATAATACGCTCCAGGCCCATCCATGTTGTTGTAAATGGGACGATTTTGTCTTTTTTTATGGCTGAGTAGTATTCCATTGTATATATATACCACATTTTCTTAATCCAATCGTCAGTCTAGGGACACTTAGGTTGCTTCTACTTCTTGGCTATGGTGAATAATGCTGCAATGAACATAGGGGTGCATAAGCCTCTTTGGATTGTTGATTTCAGGTACGTTGGATAGATTCCCAGTAGTGGGATGGCTGGATCATAGGGCTTCTCTATTTTTAATTCTTTGAGGAATCTCCATACCATTTTCCATAGAGGCTGCACCAATTTGCATTCCCACCAGCTGTGTATGAGGGTTCCTGTTTCTCCACATCCTCTCCAACATTTGTTGTTTTTTTGTCTTGGTGATTACAGCCATTCTAATGGGCGTGAGGTGGTATCTTGGTGTTGTTTTGATTTGCATTTCCCTGATGATTAGTGATGTTGAGCATCTTTTCATGTGCCTATTGGCCATCTGTATATCTTCCTTGGAGAAGTGTCTCTTCATTTCCTCTGCCCATTTTTTGATCGGGTTGTTTGTTTTTTTGTTGTTCAGTTGTGTGACTTCTTTATATATTGTGGAGATCAACCCCTTGTCAGATGTATGTTTTGCAAATATTCTCTCCCAGCTGGTTGATTGTCTGTTCATCTTGAATCTGGTTTCATTTGTCTTATAAAAGCTCTTTAATCTGATAAAGTCCCACTTGTTCATTTTTTCTTTAGTTTCCCTAGTCTGGGTAGGCATGTCATCCGAAAAGATTCCTTTAAAACCAATGTCAAATAGTGTGTTGCCTATATTTTCTTCTATGAGTTTTATAGTTTCAGGCCTCACCTTCAGGTCTTTGATCCATTTTGGGTTAATTTTTGTGAATGGCGATAGCACATGGTCCACTTTCATTCTTTTGCATGTGGCTGTCCAGTTTTCCCAACACCATTTATTGAAGAGACTTTCATTGCTCCATTGCATGTTCTTAGCACCTTTGTCGGAAATTAGCTGTCCGTATATGTGTTGTTTTATTTCTGGGCTTTCAATTCTGTTCCATTGATCTGTGTGTCTGTTTTTGTACCAGTACCGTGCTGTTTTGATTACTATTGCTTTGTAGTATGTTTTGAAGTCAGGGATTGTGATGCCTCCTGCTTTGTTCTTTTTTCTTAGGATTTCTTTAGCTATTCGGGGTCTTTTGTTGCCCCATATAAATTTTAGTATTCTTTTTTCTATTTCTGTGAAGAAAGCACATCCTCCATTCTGATGGAGGTGACACTGGCTCCAGCTCTAGCACAGGTGGTGGAACTAGAGCTGGAGCTGGACCTAGCCAGGGAGCTGGCCCTTGCTCTGGCTCTGGAGCTGGAGGGAGCTCTGGAGATGGTACTGCAGCAGGAGAAAGAAACAGTTTCACTCAAGTAGCTGACTTCCCCTGTGCCTGTCAAAGCCAGGAAAGACCCCACTGCATTGAAGTGAACCAAGCCTCTGAACACTCTGCAAATTGTCTTCCCAGACTGCAGTCGCCTCACCTTCCAGCTCTGCCTCAATGGGCCGTGGATGCTCCAGCTGGACCTGGAGAAGGTAGGCGTGGCCCTGCAGCCCCGAGCCAGGCAAGCTGAGATGCAGAGAGGCCAGCTTCATGCTGAAGCAGGGATAGTGCAGGAGCTCCCAGAAATCCTGCCCTGGGTCCAGGCAGGTTCCCACCAGAGAAGAGATGGCACTGGGGGAGGCAATTGGGCAACAGAGTCAGAGGCCTGGCCTTTCCCTCCACACTTCTCACCCAAGACACCCTGGCTTGGGACTGGGCCCTATGCCTGCCCCTCTCCATCCAGGTGAGAGCCACATGGCAGCCCTGACCCCTGTGAGGCTGTCCTGGCAGTGGCAGGCCTGCTTATCCAGCAGGTTGACACAGAGTCTGTTGTGACTCTCTTCCCACTGACACTCTTCTCCTGAAGGTCTGGGACACAGCCCACCCCAGCCCTCCATGCACTTGTGCAACTGGATTGAGCACTGAGACAGATTTGTGACCAGGTTGCTCACACACCTCCTGTTCTGGGCCTGGAGGCGGTGGTCAGAAGAGGTAGATGTGGAGAAGGGGAGGCAGATTCAAATGGGTCTGTGGTGGGAATGAGTTTCTAGGGGAGAACTCAGCCCAGCCACCCCTCTGGTTCCAGGGGTGCTGGCACCCATCCATAGCTCTTTGACTCCTGTCCTCCTGGAGTGGAAGCCACCGGGCCTCTGCCTTCCCATGGGAATCAACAGATGCGTCAGATGCAGCTTCTGACAGGCTCACCTCAGCCACAGCCTCCATCTCTCCCCCCACAGCTTGTTCTTTAGAGACAGGACGCCGTCCTTCTGCACCCAAAGACCACTCACTTTTTTAGGTGGTCCTGCGCTCTGCCCTCCTGGCTGGAATAAGGGGAGATGCCTCCAGATGTAAAGGAGGCTATGAGGGCATCCCTTGCGATGGACGGTGGATGACAATACCTGCGAATGATGTCTAATGTCAACGTCTGACTCTCAGACGGAAATTGAGGCCACGCATTGTGTCTCCTTCTTTCACTGAGTTTACTGTCTCCAAATGTCCTGCATGCAGTAGGTGCTTAATCTACATGGTTGAATGAATGTAGTCCACCCAGAACCATCCCAGACACCTGAGTGGGCCTAGGGCCTCTCTGCTGCCCCAGAGATCCTTGATTGGCTACCCCAAGGAAAAGGACCAGGACCAGCTGGATGGACTCTCCAACTCCTTGACAGGGTGGTTTCCATGTGCTTTTCCAAACTCAGAAAGGCCGCATCTCAGAGATGGGTGAGGCAGACTACTTTTCACGGGGAAGAGAGAAATAAACACCATGAACAACCACAGTAGGTCCACAGCCCTCTCTGCAGGGCCAGGCACCAGGTAAGCACCCGCCATGGCTGATCCCATTAGTTCCTACAAGATCCCCATGAAATTTATCCTCTATCACCCTACATTTCAGAGGAGCAAACTGAGGCTCAGAGAGATTTGGTGACACTCCCAGGACACACAGCTGGCAGGGGGCAGAGTCACCACAGTGCTGAGGAGGGAGTGGCCACTCACCTAGTAAACAGCTGGTCCAGGACCTGGTGGGATGTGTCTAAGGCCGAGTAGTTGACCATGAAGGTGGTGAAGCTAGAGATGTTCCTACTCAGGAAAGCTGGTGTGATGGACTGTGTCAGCTTCTCCCTCACGCCTGTCTGGACGGCCTGCATCCTGCAGGCCAATTCAGAGCAGAAGGAAATGACAAATCTCCAGAAACCAACCTTGAAGTCACAGAAATTTACAATCTAAATGACAGAGAATTCAAAATAACTGTCATAAAGAAACTCACCAAGTTACAGGAATGTTCAGACAGTTCAATGAACTCAGGAATAAAATTAATGAGGAAAAGGAATACTTCATCAAAGAGACTGAAACTATTAAAAAAAAAAACAAGCAGAAATTCTGGATATGAAGAACATAATTAGTGAGATAAAAAAGAATCTAGAATCCTTAAAAAATAGATCTGATACTATGGATGAAATAATTAGTGATTTAGAGGATAGAAATATAGAATGCTTCCAGTGGACAAGGAGAGAGAAGTCAGATTTTTAAAAAATGAAGGAATTCTTGGAGAAATATATGACTCAATTATAAAAGCAACATAAGAATTATACGTATTCTGGAGGGAGAAAAGAGGGAGAAAGGAGCAGAGAGCTTGTTCAAAGAAATAATAGCTGAGAACGTCCCAAACCTGGGGAAGAACCGGACTTACAAATACATGAAGCCAACAGAACGCCTAATTACATCAATGCTAAAAGACCTTCTCCAAGGCGTATAATAGTAAAATTGGCAAAAGCCAATGACAAAGAAAAAATATTAAGGGAAGCGAGACAGAAGAAAATAACCTACAAAGGAACCCCTATCAGGCTTTCAGCATATTTCTTGGCAGAAACTTTACAGGCAAGGAAAGAATGGAATGATATATTAAAAATACTGACCCTATGTGTTTGTTTATTCTTGTTATTATCTACTACTTAATGAAGGAAATCATACGGTATTTGACCTTCTCCCTCTGACTTAGTTCACTTTGCATTATACCCTCAGTGTCCATCCATGTTGTCACAAATGGCTGGATTTCATCATTTCTTATGGCTGAGTAGTATTCCATCTTGTATATATACCACATCTTCTTTATCCATTCATCCCTTGATGGGCACTTAGGTTGCTTCCAAGTCTTGGCTATTGTGAATAACGCTGCAATGAACACAGGGGTGCATGTACCTTTGCAAATTGCTGTTTTCAAGTTCTTTGGATAAATACCCAACAGTGGAATAACTGGATCATAACAAACACATAGGGACAGAGATTGGATTGGTGGTTACCAGAGGGGAAGGGGGGAGGGAGGAGGGTGAAAGGGATAATTCGGTACATGTGTATGGTGATGGGTTGTAATTAGTATTTTGGTGGTGAACATGATGTAATCTATGCAGAAATAGAAGTACAATGATGTACACCAGAAATTTTTACAATGTTATAAACCAATAAAAAAAATAAAAAATAAAAATACTGAAAGACAAAAACTTTCAGCCAAGAATACTCTATCCAGTGAAATGATCCTTATGATACAATGGAGAAATAGAAGTTTTCCCAGATAAACAAAGGCTGAGGGAGTTCATCGCCACTAGATCTCCAATACAAGCAATGATCAAGAACGCCCTCATACCTGAAACAAAAGAAGGCAAATGTCTACAAAGCTTTGAGCAAAGAGATAAATAGACAAAATCAGAAAGCTACAGCTCTGTTTCACAACAGGCTAGCAAATACTTAATTATAACTTCAAAGAAGAAGGGAAGGAAAGCATCAAAAGTAACTATAAACACTTGACCTTAGTCACAAACGCACAACACAAAAATGAATAACTTGTGACAACAATAACTCAGAAGGAGAAGAGGAAAGGGATGGAACCTGCTTAGGCTAATGGAGATAAGAGGCTATCAGAAGATGGACGATATCATCTATGAGATCTTCATACAAACCTCACAGTAACCAGCAAACAAAAAATCAGAGCAGAGCCATAGATCACAAAAAAAAGAGAAACCACCTTCAGCATCATGGCAGAGTGAGCTTTCCCATGAACTCTTCCCCCGACAAGATACAACAAAAGGAACAGTCACAGACCAACAACGGAATCCCAGACAGTGAAAAGCTAGAGTGGAAAGATCCACACTGCTGCACATCTGAGAGCAGAACGTGCTGGGCCCCCAGAGGAAGTGGGGAGAGGTAAGGAGAACTCCTCTCCCTCCCCATCAGATCAGCGATCCCAGTCCGCGCGGCTCCCAGAGAGGGGGGAGAGGCGGCCCTCAGCGGGGAAACCGTAGCTCTTCGGACTCTCTCAGCCAGTGGGAAACTCCCACACAGAGGACTCAGAAGAGCCACAGGGCTACCATCAACATCTGAACACCCAAGAGAGCGGATAAAGAGGGGCAAACGAGAAGCCTCCCACGTCAGGGACCCAGAGGGCAAAAGAGAGAGCTTCCCCCTCCCCGCAAACCGACCTTGCAGCTCAACTGACCAGACCAGACCTAGTGATCCGCGGCAGACCAGACCAAGAGATCCGCGACAGACCACACCAAACGACCCGCGGCAGACCTGATCAAATGACCGCACCCGTGGATCGCTTCGGGAAAAAAACAAAAAACAAAAAACAAAACTGCGGATCGCAGCAGAAAAACTGGGGCAGAGCGCAGGGGGCTTAGACTACACAGCCCTTTACCACCAGACAGTGGCGGCAGGTGGAAATTGCAACCAGAGAATTCCAGGATGAGGAAAAACAAAACCAACACAGGAACCACAATGCAAAAATATATGAAATCACCAGACCAGAAACAAAATGACAAGCACCCAGAAATCAAACCCGAAGACACAGAAATCCATAATCTAAATGACAGAGATTTCAAAATAGCTATCATAAAAACACTCAAGGAAATACGAGACAACACAGATAAACAATTCAATGAGATTAGGAGTTTCTTCACAAAAGAGATTGAAATCATAAAGAAAAACCAATCAGTGCTGATGGAGATGAAGAACACAATGGAGGAGATAAAGGAGAATCTGGAATCTTTAAAGAACAGAGCTGACAATATGGAGGAAAGAATTAGCACTTTAGAGGATAGGAATACAGATATGGTCCAGATGGAAGAGGAGAGAGAACTAAGACTAAAAAGAAATGAAGAAAGACTCCGAGAAATATCTGACTCTATTAGGAAATGTAACATAAGAATTATAGGTATTCCTGAAGGAGAAGAGAGGGAAAGAGGAACAGAGAGCCCATTCAAGGAAATAATAGCTGAGAATTTCCCAAATCTGGGGAAGGAGCAGGAAGTACCAGTAAGCGAAGCCAACAGGACACCTATATATATTAACAGACAAAGGCCTTCACCACGACACCTAGTGGTAAGGCTAGCCAGGGTCAATGACAAAGAAACAATATTAAGGGCAGCTAGACAAAAACAAAAAGTAACGTACAAAGGAACTCCCATCAGGCTCTCAGCGGATTTCTCAACAGAAACTTTTCAGGCTAGAAGAGACTGGAATGATACATTCAAAATACTGAAAGACAAAAACTTTCAGCCAAGAATACTCTATCCAGCAAAAATATCCTTCAAATATGATGGAGAAATAGTAACTCTCCCAGACAAACAAAAGCTAAGGGAGTTCATGGCCACGAGACCCCCACTACAAGAAATACTCAAGAAGGCCCTCAGGCCTTAAAAAAAGAAGAGAAAGGGAACACAAAGCTTGGAGCAAGGAGAAAAGTAGGTAGACAAACTCAGAAAAATAGTAGATCTTTACCGGAATAGGTTAGCAACCACTTAAATACTAAATTCAAAGATCAAAGGAAGTTATTCACCAAAAATAAATTTAACCTCATCACTGTAAACACACAGCCACAACACAAGATAGAATAAGGTATAACAAGAACAACTTAGAAGGGGAAGAGGAAAGTGATTGAATTGACTTAGTATAAGGAAATAGGAGGCCATCAGATAATGGACTATATCGTACACAAGATTTTTTGCCCAAACCTCAAGGTAACCACTAAACAAATAATCAAAACAAAACCACATATGATAAACAAAGAGAAAACTAGAAGAGTCATAAGACACAACAACCAAACTGAATTGGCAGTCCGAAACAAATGGGACAAGAAACAAAGGAAATGCTAAAGAACCAGAAAATAAGTGACAAAACAGCAACATTAAGCCCTCATATGCACCTCCTTACCAAGGAGGTGAAGGACCTATACAATGAGAACTACAAGACATTATTGAAAGAAATCCATGATGACATAAAGAAATGGAAAGATATCCCATGCACGTGGATTGGAAGAATAAACATAGTTAAAATGTCTATATTACCTAAAGCAATCTACAGATTCAATGCAATCCCAATCAGAATCCCAATGACATTCTTCACAGAATGTGAAGCACATCTGTGGTCCAGCTGTCCCTTCTTGCCTGAGGCCTCAGTCTCCCCGTCTGTCATCAGAAATGGATGGGCTACAAGGTCTCTGGCTTCAGCTCCCCTTTCCCTCCTGCTCTGGAGCCCAGAGCCTGGCCCAGTGTCAAGTTCTCTTTGTGGAAGGTCTGCCCTCTGCTGGGCCCTGACATTCCTGCAGCCTGAGAAGGGGTGGGGTGGGGCTGGTTTTGGGCTTAGGGGGCTGTTTCTGATGGACATTGGCTGTCTCCCTTCCAGGGAAATCTGGTGAACTTCCAGAAATGGCGTGAGGTGAGCAGCTGTGGGGAGGGTGGGGAAGTGGAAATCACAGACCTCCCGTGGCAAGATGTCACGTGTCCTCATCCCTCGGGTCTTATATTTATTGGGACAGTTAGATGCCACAAAGCTGGGGATCCCATCACGTTGGCGGGTGCAGGAGGGGACGACACCCTGTGAAATCAGGGTGGGAGTGGGGATGAGTCCCAGCTCTCAGGTGCCCCCATGGACCCTCCCCCAAATCCCTTCACCCCAGCCTCCTGCCCACCACAGACTCCCACAGAGAGTGGCCTAGGACCCTCAGCAGCCTCCCCCCTGTTGCACCCTCCAGAGTTCCTGGATGAGGAACTAATTCAAGCCAACTGTGAGGACAGGCAAGTCCTGAATGGAGTGGGAAGGAAGGAGGGTTCCCGAGTGAGCACAGACCCCAGACAAGATCCTCACTCCCCACCATTCCCTGGCAGCGTTCCCCACCCGGGACCTGTCTGCACCCTGTCCTTCCTCCCAGAAATTCAAAGTCATTAGGAAGATCCAGCTGCTCCAGCAGGCTGCAAGTGAATATGACCTGAATCCCGAGGAGCGATTTGGGACCTGGTTCCAGGCCATGGAGCCCCTCAGTGTCGATGAGAGGTGAGGGCACAGGAGTTGGGTGAAGGCAGGCCAGACTCTCTCTGATGGCCAGCTGCAGAGCATGTGGCCTGGCTCCCTGATCAGCCCCAGACCTCATTGCGTGGTGACCCATGGGGCACCGGGACTCAGCTGCTGGCAGGCTCTGGGAGGGACACCTCAGATGCGGCTCTTGGTAGCTCACAGGCCACTCTGTCTTGTAGCTACTGCCTCTCCTGCCGGCTGGAGCCTGCACACCAGAAGACGAGCAAAATGCGGCTCTTCAGGAGAAAGAGGAACCGGACATCCTCCAGTTCAGGGCCGAGTGAGTGTCAGGAGCAGCAGCGACTGAATCCAGGGGCTCAGTACAGCTTCGGGCTAAGCATGGGCCTGGATCCCAGCTCCAGTGCTGGCCAGGCCTGGGACAGGCCGCTCCCCTCTCCTCTCTGGGACTCGGTTGCCTCCTCTTAAATGGGTGATGCTAAATGATGCCTCCCGCATCAGGGACAAACGGGGTGCTGTTGATGGACTGAGCTCTCGGCACAGGGTTTGGATAAGAGTGTTGTGGGGCAGGGAGGTGTGCCGTGAATCTCAGGGAGGCACCCCAAAATAGTCTGTTTCTTCTCTTCAGCCACCACGCCCTTGGCAAGGAGACATAACCCTCTGGAGACCACAAGTTCAGCTCCTCCTGATTGTTTCTAACAGTTTTCCAACAGATTCTTTAGGGTTTTCTATATATACAATCATGTCATCTGCAAATAGTGAGAGTTTCACTTCTTCATTACCTATTTGGATTCCTTTTTCTTGCCTAATTGCTTTATTCCTTTTTCTTGCCTAATTGCTCTGGCCAAAACCTCCAGTACTATGTTGAACAGGAGTGGTGAGAGTGGGCAGCCCTGCCTCGTTCCTGTTCTCAGAGGAATGGCTTTCAGTCTTTCCCCGTTGAGTATGATGTTGGCTGTGGGTTTGTCATATATGGCCTTTATTATGTTGAGGTACTTTCCTTCTATTCCCATTTTATTGAGAGTTTTTATCATAAATGGATGTTGTATCTTGTCAAATGCCTTCTCTGCGTCTATTGAGATGATCATGTGGTTTTTATTCTTTGTTTTGTTGATGTGATGTATCACGTTGATTGATTTGCGGATGTTGAACCATCCCTGCGTCCCTGGTATAAATCCCACTTGATCATGGTGTATGATCTTTTTAATGTATTGTTGTATTCGGTTTGCCAATATTTTGTTGAGGATTTTTGCATTAATGTTCATCAGTGATATTGGGTGTAATTTTCTTTCTTTGTATTGTCTTTGTCTGGTTTTGGTATCAGGGTGATGTTGGCCTCGTAGAATGATTTAGGAAGTGTTCCATCTTCCTCTATTTTTTGGAATAGTTTGAGAAGGATGGGTATTAAATCTTCTTTGAATGTTTGGTAAACTTCACCGGAGAAGCCATCTGGTCCTGGACTTTTATTTTTTGGGAGGTTTTTGATTACTATTTCAATCTCTTCACTTGTTATTGGTCTATTCAGATTCTCCATTTATTCTTGGTTCAATTTTGGGAGGTTGTATAAGTCTAAGAATTTATCCATTTCTTCTAGATTGTCCAATTTGTTGGCATATAATTTCTCATAGTATTCTCTTATAATCCTCTGTATTTCCATGGTATCCATTGTAATTTCTCCTCTTTCATTTTTAATTTTATTTACTTGAGCCTTTTCTCTTTTTTTCTTAGTAAGCCTGGCTAAGGGTTTGTCGATTTTGTTTATCTTCTCGAAGAACCAACTCTTTGTTTCATTAATCCTTTCTACTGTTTTATTGGTCTCAATTTCATTTATTTCTGCTCTGATTTTTATTATTTCTCTCCTTCTGCTGGCTTTGGGCTTTGTTTGTTCTTCTTTTTCTAGTTCTGTTAGGTGTAATTTAAGGTTGCCTATTTGGGCTTTTTCTTGTTTGTTAAGGTGGGCTTGTATCACTATGAGTTTCCCTCTCAGGACTGCTTTTGCTGATTCCCATATGGTTTGATATGGCATATTATCATTTTTGTTTGTTTGCAAATAGTTTTTGATTTCTCCTTTAATTTCATCAATGATCCGTTGGTTGTTCAGTAGCATGTTGTTTAATCTCCACATTTTTGTCACTTTCCCAGTTTTTTTTTTCATGGTTCATTTCGAGTTTCATAGCCTTATGATCTGAAAAGATGCTTGTTATGATTTCAATCTTCTTAAATTTGTTGAGGCTTGCTTTGTTTCCCAACATATGGTCTGTCCTAGAGAATGTTCCATGCGTGCTTGAGAAGAATGTGTAGTCAGCTGTTTTTGGATGGAGTGCTCTGTATATGTCTACTAGGTCCATCTCATCTAGTTTTTCATTTAAGTCTACTATTTCTTTATTGACTTTTTGTCTGGATGATCTATCCATTGTTGTAAGTGGGGTGTTAATATCTCCTACTATTATTGTGTTGTTGTTGATTTCTCCTTTTAGCTTTGTTAATAGTTGCTTTATGTACATTGGTGCTCCTATGTTGGGTGCATATATATTTATAAGTGATATGTCTTCTTGATGGAGTGTCCCTTTTATCATTATATATTTCCCTTCTTTGTCTTTCTTAACCTGTTTTATCTTGAAGTCTACTTTGTCTGATATGAGTATGGCAACACCTGCTTTCTTTTGTTTTCCATTAGCTTGGAGTATTGTCTTCCATCCTTTCACTCTGAGCCTGTGCTTGTCTTTAGTGCTAAGATGTGTTTCCTGAAGGCAGCATATTGTTGGGTCTTGCTTTTTAATCCATCCTGCCACTCTGTATCTTTTGATTGGAGAGTTCAATCCATTTACATTTAGGGTAATTATTGATATATGAGGGCTTAATGTTGCTGTTTTGTCACTTATTTTCTGGTTCTTTAGCATTTCCTTTGTTTCTTGTCCCATTTGTTTCGGACTGCCAATTCAGTTTGGTTGTTGTGTCTTATGACTCTTCTAGTTTTCTCTTTGTTTATCATATGTGGTTTTGTTTTGATTATTTGTTTAGTGGTTACCTTGAGGTTTGGGCAAAAAATCTTGTGTACGATATAGTCCATTATCTGATGGCCTCCTATTTCCTTATACTAAGTCAATTCAATCACTTTCCTCTTCCCCTTCTAAGTTGTTCTTGTTATACCTTATTCTATCTTGTGTTGTGGCTGTGTGTTTACAGTGATGAGGTTAAATTTATTTTTGGTGAATAACTTCCTTTGATCTTTGAATTTAGTATTTAAGTGGTTGCTAACCTATTCCGGTAAAGATCTACTATTTTTCTGAGTTTGTCTACCTACTTTTCTCCTTGCTCCAAGCTTTGTGTTCCCTTTCTCTTCTTTTTTTAAGGCCTGAGGGCCTTCTTGAGTATTTCTTGTAGTGGGGGTCTCGTGGCCATGAACTCCCTTAGCTTTTGTTTGTCTGGGAGAGTTACTATTTCTCCATCATATTTGAAGGATATTTTTGCTGGATAGAGTATTCTTGGCTGAAAGTTTTTGTCTTTCAGCATTTTGAATGTATCATTCCAGTCTCTTCTAGCCTGAAAAGTTTCTGTCGAGAAATCCGCTGAGAGCCTGATGGGAGTTCCTTTGTACGTTACTTTTTGTTTTTGTCTAGCTGCCCTTAATATTGTTTCTTTGTCATTGACCCTGGCTAGCCTTACCACTAGGTGTCGTGGTGAAGGCCTTTGTCTGTTAATATATATAGGTGTCCTGTTGGCTTCGCTTACTGGTACTTCCTGCTCCTTCCCCAGATTTGGGAAATTCTCAGCTATTATTTCCTTGAATGGGCTCTCTGTTCCTCTTTCCCTCTCTTCTCCTTCAGGAATACCTATAATTCTTATGTTACATTTCCTAATAGAGTCAGATATTTCTCGGAGTCTTTCTTCATTTCTTTTTAGTCTTAGTTCTCTCTCCTCTTCCATCTGGACCATATCTGTATTCCTATCCTCTAAAGTGCTAATTCTTTCCTCCATATTGTCAGCTCTGTTCTTTAAAGATTCCAGATTCTCCTTTATCTCCTCCATTGTGTTCTTCATCTCCATCAGCACTGATTGGTTTTTCTTTATGATTTCAATCTCTTTTGTGAAGAAACTCCTAATCTCATTGAATTGTTTATCTGTGTTGTCTCGTATTTCCTTGAGTGTTTTTATGATAGCTATTTTGAAATCTCTGTCATTTAGATTATGGATTTCTGTGTCTTCGGGTTTGATTTCTGGGTGCTTGTCATTTTGTTTCTGGTCTGGTGATTTCATATATTTTTGCATTGTGGTTCCTGTGTTGGTTTTGTTTTTCCTCATCCTGGAATTCTCTGGTTGCAATTTCCACCTGCCGCCACTGTCTGGTGGTAAAGGGCTGTGTAGTCTAAGCCCCCTGCGCTCTGCCCCAGTTTTTCTGCTGCGATCCGCAGTTTTGTTTTTTGTTTTTTGTTTTTTTTCCCGAAGCGATCCACGGGTGCGGTCATTTGATCAGGTCTGCCGCGGGTCGTTTGGTGTGGTCTGTCGCGGATCTCTTGGTCTGGTCTGCCGCGGATCACTAGGTCTGGTCTGGTCAGTTGAGCTGCAAGGTCGGTTTGCGGGGAGGGGGAAGCTCTCTCTTTTGCCCTCTGGGTCCCTGACGTGGGAGGCTTCTCGTTTGCCCCTCTTTATCCGCTCTCTTGGGTGTTCAGATGTTGATGGTAGCCCTGTGGCTCTTCTGAGTCCTCTGTGTGGGAGTTTCCCACTGGCTGAGAGAGTCCGAAGAGCTACGGTTTCCCCGCTGAGGGCCGCCTCTCCCCCCTCTCTGGGAGCCGCGCGGACTGGGATCGCTGATCTGATGGGGAGGGAGAGGAGTTCTCCTTACCTCTCCCCACTTCCTCTGGGGGCCCAGCACGTTCTGCTCTCAGATGTGCAGCAGTGTGGATCTTTCCACTCTAGCTTTTCACTGTCTGGGATTCCGTTGTTGGTCTGTGACTGTTCCTTTTGTTGTATCTTGTCGGGGGAAGAGTTCATGGGAAAGCTCACTCTGCCATGATGCTGAAGGTGGTTTCTCTTTTTTTGTGATCTATGGCTCTGCTCTGATTTTTTGTTTGCTGGTTACTGTGAGGTTTGTATGAAGATCTCATAGATGATATCGTCCATCTTCTGATAGCCTCTTATCTCCATTAGCCTAAGCAGGTTCCATCCCTTTCCTCTTCTCCTTCTGAGTTATTGTTGTCACAAGTTATTCATTTTTGTGTTGTGCGTTTGTGACTAAGGTCAAGTGTTTATAGTTACTTTTGATGCTTTCCTTCCCTTCTTCTTTGAAGTTATAATTAAGTATTTGCTAGCCTGTTGTGAAACAGAGCTGTAGCTTTCTGATTTTGTCTATTTATCTCTTTGCTCAAAGCTTTGTAGACATTTGCCTTCTTTTGTTTCAGGTATGAGGGCGTTCTTGATCATTGCTTGTATTGGAGATCTAGTGGCGATGAACTCCCTCAGCCTTTGTTTATCTGGGAAAACTTCTATTTCTCCATTGTATCATAAGGATCATTTCACTGGATAGAGTATTCTTGGCTGAAAGTTTTTGTCTTTCAGTATTTTTATTTTTTATTTTTTTTATTGGTTTATAACATTGTAAAAATTTCTGGTGTACATCATTGTACTTCTATTTCTGCATAGATTACATCATGTTCACCACCAAAATACTAATTACAACCCATCACCATACACATGTACCGAATTATCCCTTTCACCCTCCTCCCTCCCCCCTTCCCCTCTGGTAACCACCAATCCAATCTCTGTCCCTATGTGTTTGTTATGATCCAGTTATTCCACTGTTGGGTATTTATCCAAAGAACTTGAAAACAGCAATTTGCAAAGGTACATGCACCCCTGTGTTCATTGCAGCGTTATTCACAATAGCCAAGACTTGGAAGCAACCTAAGTGCCCATCAAGGGATGAATGGATAAAGAAGATGTGGTATATATACAAGATGGAATACTACTCAGCCATAAGAAATGATGAAATCCAGCCATTTGTGACAACATGGATGGACACTGAGGGTATAATGCAAAGTGAACTAAGTCAGAGGGAGAAGGTCAAATACCGTATGATTTCCTTCATTAAGTAGTAGATAATAACAAGAATAAACAAACACATAGGGTCAGTATTTTTAATATATCATTCCATTCTTTCCTTGCCTGTAAAGTTTCTGCCAAGAAATATGCTGAAAGCCTGATAGGGGTTCCTTTGTAGGTTATTTTCTTCTGTCTCGCTTCCCTTAATATTTTTTCTTGGTCATTGGCTTTTGCCAATTTTACTATTATACGCCTTGGAGAAGGTCTTTTAGCATTGATGTAATTAGGCGTTCTGTTGGCTTCATGTATTTGTACGTCCGGTTCTTCCCCAGGTTTGGGACGTTCTCAGCTATTATTTCTTTGAACAAGCTCTCTGCTCCTTTCTCCCTCTTTTCTCCCTCCAGAATACGTATAATTCTTATGTTGCTTTTATAATTGAGTCATATATTTCTCCAAGAATTCCTTCATTTTTTAAAAATCTGACTTCTCTCTCCTTGTCCACTGGAAGCATTCTATATTTCTATCCTCTAAATCACTAATTATTTCATCCATAGTATCAGATCTATTTTTTAAGGATTCTAGATTCTTTTTTATCTCACTAATTATGTTCTTCATATCCAGAATTTCTGCTTGTTTTTTTTTTAATAGTTTCAGTCTCTTTGATGAAGTATTCCTTTTCCTCATTAATTTTATTCCTGAGTTCATTGAACTGTCTGAACATTCCTGTAACTTGGTGAGTTTCTTTATGACAGTTATTTTGAATTCTCTGTCATTTAGATTGTAAATTTCTGTGACTTCAAGGTTGGTTTCTGGAGATTTGTCATTTCCTTCTGCTCTGAATTGTTACTGTAGTTTCTTATGGTGTTTGATGAACTAATCTTTTTCCTGCATATTTGTGGTAGTATCAGGTCGCAGATTCCACCTGCTACTGCTGTGGGGGGAGCATGAGCTGTGTTTCTGATCCCCCCCAATGCTGGAAGTTGTGTGGGTACAGTGGGTGTTCTCACCCGCTGAGAAAGCATTCACACTGGGCTCAGAGCTCCCGCCACACGGAGGCACGTACCCAGTTGTGAGACGGCAGCACTACTATGGGTGTTGTGCATCTGGGAGAGCATTTGCATGTGCACGTGTATCTGCTGCTGCCTTTTCTCATGCTCATGGCAGCCTCTGTGCTTGGTGGGTGGGGCTTCTTCACGGGTCTGAGCATTGGCCGATCATTGGGACTCCAGTGGCACGGGGGGCTTTCCAGCCATCCAGGAAAACATTCATGTGCGGGTCCAGGGCTGCCGCCAACCCCTCCCAGAGTTGCACCAGGCGCATTCCTACTTTTGGGGATGCAGCAGTACTGTTCGCTCTCACGCCAACCTGGGAAGCGCTCGGGCGTGTGCACAGTACTGCCAGGGAAGGGTTGGGGATAGGAATGAATTCATAGTACATGCAATGACAAGCATGAATCTCAGAAAAATTATGCTGAGTGAAAGAAGCCAGTAAAAAATGATTACATAATATATGATCCCATTTATAAAAATTCTTGGAAAATACAGGAAAATCTATAGGGACATATACCGGATCACTGGTTGCCTGGGAATGAGAATGTGTTTGCAAACGGCAGGGAAGGAGGAATTAAAATGAGCATGAGGAAATTTGGGGAGGATGGGCGTTCCTTTTCTTGATTGTGGTGATGGTTCAATAAGTTATAATCAAAATGTATCAAATTGTTCACTTTAAATGTATGCAGTTTACTGTATGTCGTTAATACCTCAATTAAGCTAGAACATGCAGGGGAAAGAGAGGGAGAGAGAGCCAAAAGAGGGAAAAGGGAAGGCAAAGAAGGACTGAGGGTGAAAATTAAGTGGACAAAAGGAAGAGGGAGACACAGGAGGCATCGGGTCTCTGTGGCTTTGGAATCTCCTTCCCCTGGAGTCTCCCATACTGGGCAGCTGACTGGACCATTCTGATGCACTCTCCTCACCTCACACGTCACTGTCTGCCAGCGGAAGAAGCAGGGGGACTATGGGGTCCAGTGATGACGCCTGGGCTATTACCTGCCTCATGGCGACCTACAGAAGCTGCAATGACTATATCTGACTAGATCTGAGGTCCCCTTTTCCCAGCTAGGGTCTAGAGGAGCTTGGCTGGAACAGAACGAAACCACATTTTGCGGACACAGGCTCCGAGCCTTTCTAGACTTGGCCCCTGACTGGCTCACAGGGGACTAAGCTGAAAGGTTTCACCTCCCTTAAGTCCTGAAAGTGACTGCAACTTCTGTCCTGTGGTGTCACACCAGTTCATCCCTCAGGGACACCAGAATTGGTGAAACCAGCACAGACATTGCCATCATGTAAAATCGAATCCCCACTTCAGTGCAAGGTTTCCCTTCTTAGGAAACTTTGGAACATCCCTCCCCTTGACTCTGTGCAGCCATCACACCCCTCTCAGTTCCTCCATATTCCTCCCCGACTGAAGTTCTGGCAGTCTCAGGTTCCCCTTTTCTGCTTCATTCTCTGAAGCTCAGATTCACCAGGAATTTCAGATCAATCTCCCTTGATGGCTCCTCTCCCCACTCATGGGTCCTCCATGACGGGAAACAGGCCAAGATGGGAGAAGTGGGTGAGACATGACTCTGCAGTCATCTTGGGCCTTGGGAGCTGAAATGACTAGGTGTCTGGGAAGCCTGAATCCCAGAGTAACACCAAGGCTCTGGGAAGAGAGTATCTGCTCTGGATGTAAAAGTGAATAAAACTTGGGGGGAGAAATCTGAGGGAAAAGAAAGAGTCTTTTTTCATCTTTCTCTGTACAGAGTCCAAATAACCTCACAGCAGAGGCTCCCCAAAAAGCAGCCCAGAGCATCCCAGGCATGAGGCAGGCTGCGCTGTTCTGCCGTGGGTCTGTGGGAACAGATTACATTATCTGTACACACTGTCCAGACGACCACAGCTGAAGATACCCAAGGGCTGAGAATTAAAGTCAGAGTCATGTCACTCTCTCAGACTTCTTGTGTGTGAGCTTCACATTCTCAATCTTAAGCAGTGATTCTCTGAGAATGCACACTCTGAAGATTATAATGATTAATAATATTAATATATTATTATTATACATTGCATACATTATACACTGTACATTATAATTATAAATTAATGTATAATTATTATTACACGTTAATGTTATTATTATATATTACATTATTATAATATCATGATAATGATTAATAATAGTTATCATCATTGACTATTTAATTTCTGCTAAGCAACATGACTGGCAAGCTCTGCGTGTATTATCTCAGTTACAGTCACCATTTTTAGGGTTTTATTCCCATTTTAAGCTAAAGATATGGAGGCACAGAAATATTAAATAACTTGACAAAGAAGGAAAAAAATTACTCCAAAGCTAAATTAAACACCTATTCACACTACGTGTCAAAGAAAGAAAGACGTTATCGGACCTACAAACAGACTCAAAGTTGACCTCCCACAGGCCTGCAGTGAAAGAAGCGGTAAAGAATGTGCATCAGGAAGAAGAAATGTGAACCCAGGAAAACATAACAGGAGTCACGAGGAAAGGAAGAAACAGTCTGTCTAACTTAGTATTAGTTTTAAAACAAGACATTAAAAACACATTCGAACCAAAATTCCAGATGATTACCACATGGAGGAATAGAGGAGAGAAGATTTAGCTAAAAAATAACTCATTTTTTAGGGAAGATATAAATACTAAGATACTCTATTATTGTTTAACACATTGCTCTCAGAAACTGATAAATCTGTGGGGTAAAAGTAAGTAATGATAAAGAGGATTTGAAGAGTGCAACATGCTCGATCAAGCAAATAGACAAATCCCAACACACTGGCTTATTGTGAGACTTGTGATGCTGAAAACAGTCATTCTCCTGACAGCATGATACCGCAGTGGGACATCAATTTTCATGAATCAAATTTCCAACGCATATAAATCTAAAAAAAGGGAAAATCCAGTATTTCATTATATGCAACTGTGATTCAACATGCAACAAATACCAGAAAAATGGAGACCCAGAAGATGGTGTCGTTTTTGAGAAGACAGATATAACAGCTCTTTAGTGAAATGTTATGTTGGAATCTATGGCAATATTACACAAAAAGGACAATCCATTTGGACTAGGTATGTTTTCTCTGTGACTGTGAGGGCAAAACTCTAAAGAATCCCCTGACTGTGATAACTCTCTGTTGATCTTAAAATACAAATACATAACACTCAGGAAAGGAAAGGAAGGAAAGATCTCCTTTCTCTCCTCACCTGAAACCCAATCTCTCACCTCAGAAGGATCACTGTCTGTATCTTCTCTGTCATGCAAAGGAATCAAAGAAAAGAAAACTATTGGTATATATTAAAGTTTCAAGAGCTCAAAGCAAGAAAACCTAATGACCCCTGCAGAGGCATTAATGTAGTGTGAGCTCCATGTCATCTGCAACGTCTTGTCTTTTATCATCATGTTTGTCGGGACGTCCTTCTTGGCCCCTCACTCTCCCTGCCTCTCTAGCGAGTCTGTCTGCATCACTGCTACCGCCAGTCTCTCTCTTGCCGTCTTCACTTTCCCTTCCTGTTTCCTGATATCTTCCTCAGTCACCAGAAGTTGTTTGCCAAGGAGCTGTGGGATGTACAGACCACCTCCTGGGATCATCTCTGCTCATTCTGAAGACCAGGCAGGGGTGGGCATGGGACTGGAGTTCAGACCACCTGTGGGCACAGCTGGCCGGGATGCACCTGTGCAACTAGGTGCAAGATTCGGCAGGGCTTTGGCAAGGTCCAAAGGAGTTAACAGGTCTCCTGCACTCTGCAGGCCTGGAGACCTTGCAGTCTCTTCTGCCAGCAGAGTTGTTGGGGCTGCTCCAAGGTTTCCTCCCATTGATGGCATCTGACCTCATTGCCAGGATAGGATGTGATTCTAGTAACTGGCATCTTGAATATGTAACTGGACATCCTCAAAGGGATGGAGATGCTCAAACCAGGCTTTGGGTTGGATTGGTTTCCACAATCATGTCGCTTCCTCTGTGATGATTTGACCATCATACTTCTTTTCCTCTTACCCTATAAAAATAAATTGTGAATGTGGATCAGAGTGATGAATGAAGCCAGCCTTCCCAGGACAATTATGTCAGATGCCTTGTGCTTCTACCCTCCCTCTCTCCCTGTGGGGATTAATCTGACCTGTGTCCTGCGACATCATCAAAGAGATTTGGGTCAAGAACAGAGAGCTCGAGGTCAAAACTCAGGACTACGGCAGGTCATTTCTTCTCCCCTATGTTGTTTGACACTTATGAGTATGACTTTATTCTCTTTTTGTCCTTGTCACTCTCAACAACAAATTCCCTGGTGCTCCCTGTCAGCACACGGTCCCCAGTCTTTTTCTAAATCCCAAATCATAACTATTCTTCTGTACTATATGACTATTCATTTGATTAACCCATTGACCAGTTGGTGTTCATAGCTCCATTAGAGCTTAAATCAGTAGTGAAATTGTCATCCACCCCACTCCTAGTGACTCTTATTTGACAACTGTGAACATTAAATCTCAGTGCAGAGAATGTATGTCTGTAAAAACTCAACTTACAAATGGAGATTGTGCTGTAAGTGGGAAGTACACACTGGATTTATGAAACCCAGGAAAAAAATGTAAACTCTCTCATTATTAAGTTTTGTATAGACTTCACCCACATTGATTATATCTTGGTTATATTGGGTTAAAATATACTATTAAAATTAGTTTCACCTGTTTGCTTTCATTTTTTTAAATGTGGCTACTAAGAAAAAAATTAAATTCTGTACTATAGAGTGCTTAATGTTACTATTGGACAGAGCCGATGAAGCCATCAGTGAAAATAAAGTCTAGAGAAAGTGGTTAGGGAAATTTTTTCCCTAGAAAAGGAGTCTACACTGACCCACACTGAAAGATGCAGCAAAAACTGTCACAGACAAACACACACACACACACAGAGTGACAGAATGAAACAAACCTCTTCCTAGCGTCACCACTTCTCACATGGCATGAGGTTGCACTCCTACTTGGTCCTAAGTGGACTAATCTCAAGAAAGAAGGCAGAAGTCAAGGTAATTTACCAGTTAGGAAGATCTAAAATCAGAGACTAAAGCTCAAGATATGTGGTGAATTTCCTGTCGTGGCTTCTGTTATTAATTCAATATGTTAGAGAGACTTTTCCAAGGAGGGTTGTTTTAAAACTCACTTTTTCTTTACTGTGTAAAAATAGACAGGCTATGTAAAAAAGAATTACTCTAGCCAATCAATGAAAAGGGGATGATAGAACACGAATACCCTTATTATAAGTCACTACTGGATTAGAGAGTCAGGGAACAGCTGACATTGGGTGAATTTGGCCTTAATTAGGCTGATTCTGATTTCATGACCGTCATATTGATTGTATTATGCTAGAAGCTACAAAACTTCCCAGCCCCCCTACTATTTAACCACCAAGGCCCACCAACCAGACCAGTCCTTGCTGACACATCCCCTGCATCCATCCCTTCTGACAACACCTGGAGGATTTTCCCCAAATCCCACTCTGTCCCTGTGCTCTTCTACCTGCCCCAGGGCCAGGGAATCATTTTCTCCAAGGCTCAGGCTCTGCATGTGCCCAGCTCTGGGGATGTCACTTCACCCTCGAGTGAAGACAAGGATCAGAGCGCAGACCCTGTGAGCTGCAGCAATTGGACAAAGACTGGGCTTTGCTGACAGAAAAGAACCTTTAGTGGGCACGGTTACCAGGGTCCAAGAAGCCCCAGTGATTCCTCCAGGGAATGTGATGCAGGACAGAGCAGGAATGTCTGCGTGTGTTTCGGCTTGGGAATGCCTGTAGGGTGACGTAGGTGACATTGGTAATGCATTCGCCAATGTTGTTCACTCATTTATTCGTCGTATGTCATGGAGTGCTTTCTACATACATCCAGGCAACAGTCTCACCCTCTGGGGCTCACAGGCAGTGTCAGAAGAATTTCTAAATTTTATTTCTAATATATAGGTACAACACTGGCAATACACTAGGTGTTCCGAGCATTTTTCAAACATTAACTCCTTTAATACTCTCCGTAAACCTACAAAGTAGGTATGCTGATCATTATTGCCAACTGAGTGATGAAGAAACTGAGGCACCAATCAGGTAAATAACTCAGTCAATACAAATATCTAGTAAGGGATTGAGCTGGAATTTGGACGTGAGGAGTCAGCTCCATAGTCTGTGCTCTTAACCATGACATTTACTCTCTAAAGACTTCACATCATGAAAAAATTTGATCAGTTATCCATTTTCTTGGTGCATTGAGTAGCCACACTATTTTATCTGTCTGAAAAATAGAATACCTGCGTAGAAACTACTGCACATACACACTCAAATTACATCTACCAATGTCCCCAGTCCCTGAAAATTAATACAGAGAACATTTCAGAATGTTTCTTACCCAGATTGGGAGAACTCTGAGGAAATCTCAGTGTTACTGTAATTAGCTGAGGACAGGCTGGGACTGGGTCTCAGGGGAAAGGTGTCCTCAGGAGTCACCATTGAATGAAAACATTGATGGGAGGGTCTGAATTCAGGATCTGGTGTTGTTTTAACCTGGTGCTTATCTTCTGGCTGTGGGTTTATGGTGATGCAGCACAGGGAGAGGGGATGGTTCACTGTGATCTTGGGGAAACCAGACCCATGAAAGAGAGGGAATGATGGTTTCCTTAAACCATGGACTCGTGGTGGGAGAAATTCGGCCTGGAAGAGACAGTCATGTGCCTGGTATAACCAGAAGGAGTTGCCTCTGCTTCAGCCAAAGCAGACAGCCCTTCCTCATGCACTCATTTTATCAAAATAGGACGAAAGAGGAGGAAATCATGTAATGCTCTTCTGGATGTAAGTACTGTGATGGTAGAGACTGTGCTAGGAGGTTCTGAAAGGCCTCCCTGAGGCTTTTCATACCTTTGTTGTGACCAGAATGACAAGTGTAGGCACCCCTGCCTATGTCTGGGAACAGTTATTGTGTCAAGGAGAAGGGACCCTGGTGCAGAGACTCACGGGAAGAAGCGTGTTTCACCAGGGAAGGTCAGAAATGTGGCCACTGTGGCTGGAGGGAGCCTGAGAAGAGAGAAGAGGGGAGAGAGGAGGGTGATCAGGCTGGATCCTGGGACATGGTAGACTGTTACTTTCTGTTCCTCTGTGACAACATTACTCCAAAACCTACCACCTATAAAGTACAAATATTGAACATCTCACATTTTCTGTGAGCCAAGCATCAGGCATGGCTTAGCTGGGTGCCTCTGCCTCAAAGTCTCTGTGAAGCAGGGGCTGTGGTCTCAACAGGGATCAAATGGGGGAGGATTCCCACCCAAGAACACTCACATGGGTTTTGTCAGGATCCATTAGGACCGAGAGTCTGTGCTCCTGTCTGTATGTTGGCGGGACACTCCCTCAGTTCTCTCCTATGGAGCCTCTACATAGTGCAACTGAAAACATCAGCACTTGCTCTCCCAGTTCTGGTGATTTGATAGAGAGCAAGAGCGAGAGCGAGAGCGAGAGAGAGAGAGAGAGAGAGATGGAAACAGAAGGAGGGAGGTAAGTAGGGAACCCAAGTAAGCCAGTAATCAGGAAGTGACAGACGTTTTGTAATTAAAACTGGAAGTGACATCCCATCACCTTGGCTGTGTTCTGTTGTTCAGAAGCCAGATACTGACCACTTAGTGGTGACACAAGGATGTGCACTCCAGGAGGCAGCGAGCATTGGGACCATTGTGGAGGCTCCCACCACATAGAACAACATGAGGCTCTTGGGACTGATTCTGAGTAAAACAGGGGACCATGGAAGGTTTAATGCCAGTGGATCACAATGTCTGAATTTCCTCTAATTTCAACCCCTTCAGGATGCAGACCTGAAAATGAGGCTCAGAGCGGCAGTGACTTACCAAAGATCACACATCTGGGACCTAGAGAAGTTCTGACTGGTATTCTATGTGATGTCCTACTCCTTGTACTTCCTCCATCTCTAAGTCTGTGTATTATACACATGTGACACCAGCCCACAGGTGTTGTACGTATTGTCACATATACACCTGATGAGGTCCCTAGGAAGCTGTTTTTAGCCCAATCCCCGTTGTGCAGCTTGGGAGACTGGGGAGATCTTGAGAGGCACAGCAGCTTTTCCAGGACACAGAACTGGTAGGGAAAAAGAGGTCTGACTTCAGCTCTGTCTCCTCAAAGCTGGGCCCCTGGATCCACTCCCAAGGAACTGTGGGGTTGGTGGTGATGGGTATTTGTGTACAGTGATGGAGATGACATGGGCAAGGAGGGAGAGCAGCCAACAGCGTAGAGGGGGGTTTGGGTGGGTCTGATTGAAGGAAGGGGCCAAGTAATAGAACCTTGAAGAAGTGACCTCACTTCCTTGGTGACAGCCCCCAACAGAACTTAGAACTCTGGTTACCAGGCACCCACACTGTAACCACAGCCTCCTGTCCAGTTCATTTGAGTGGAGACACTCGACACAGCAGGATGTTCTCGTGTTGTCCCGTGATTTTCCTAGGCTCTGGCCCCCGGAAAGCCAAGAATGAGAGCATGTTAAGTCAGTTTAGACATTGGCTCAGCCCTCACCTCGAATGTCTGTGGCCTTTTGGCAGGAGGAACCATCAGGTAACAGTGTAGGACAGGGCGGCCACTCTAGGTCAGGCCAGAACTGTGATCCCAAAAGGACAGCCCCACACCCCTTGACCCTCATTGTGTGTGTGTGTGGGAGGTGGAGTTAGGGAAGGTGGGGATGAGGAGGACCCAGCCTGGGCAGGAGCAGGAAGCTAGATGGTGGGAGTCGGGCAGTGTGTTATGTTCATACTCAAGATCTTGGCTGCAGGAGAGGAAGGTGAGTGCTGGGGACCAAGCTCCTCTATCTGCATGTGAATCCCGGGCCCTCAAGGTGTCCTCCCATTCCTTCCCTGGTGGAGTCTATGCAGATTCCCCTCTGTGCCTGATCTGTGGGGGGGTTTCCCCCTGTGGCAAAGTCCAGGCAGGCCCCTGATCCCTCGTGGCCTGACTGCTGGACACTGTCACTGCAGAGCTGCACCCAAGACATGTTCGAGGAGCTGGTGGATGGTTTCCAGTTCACCCACTCCCTGGAGAGAACACAGGTGCACCAGTCCATCAGTGATCAGGGCTGCTCTGAGGTGAGTGGGGGTGCAGAGGGGTCTTCACACGCAGGACTCTGAGATGACCAAGGCACTACTAGAATGCAGACCCCAATCTGAGAATCCCATGGGACTCCCCCCCACAAAATTTTCTCACTAGTGTGCCCCACAGTCCCACTCCCAAAGGAATCTGGACCTCCACTCCTCCCCACCAGCTACACAGGAGGGTAGAAAGTCACCTCAGTCCTCCTGGTGGTTCACTGTGATATCACTGACTGTATGTCCCTCCTCCTCTCCCCCAGTGTGAGCATGAGTCCCCTGTGAATTTAAATGAGGCCTGCAGGATGCGTGCCCTCCAGGCAGGCATGATGGAGAATCTGACAGAGTCCATGGTACCAGCTTTCCTGAGTTGGAACATCTCCAGCTTCACCACCTTCATGGTCAACTATTCGGCCTTAGACATATCCCACCGGGTCCTGGACCAGCTGTTTACTAGGTGAGTAGCCACTCCCTCCTCAGCACAGTGGTGACTCTGCCCTCTGCCAGCTGCGTACCTTGAGCAAATTCCCACATCTCTCTGAGCCTCAGTTTGCTCTTCTGAAAACTGGGGGAGGGGGGAGGATAAATTTCATGGTGATCTTGTAGGGACTAATGGGATCAGCAATGGCAGGTGCTTACCTGGTGCCTGGATCTGCAGAGAGGGCTGCGGATGTGCTGTGGTTGTTCATGGTGTTTATTTCTCTCTTCGCCGTGAAAAGTAGTCTCCCTCACTGATCTCTAGGATGAGGCCTTTCTGAGTGTGGAAAAGCACATGGAAAGCACCGTGTCAAGGAGTTGAGATTCCATCCAGCTGGTCCTGATCCTGTTCCTTGGGGTAGCCAATTAAGGATCTCTGGGGCAGCAGAGAGGCCCTAGGCCCACTCAAGTGTCTGGGATGGTCTGACTGGACTTATTCATTCAAGTGTGTAGATTAAGCACCTACTACATGCAGGACTTTTGGAGACACTTAGTAATCATAGTGAATGAAGGAGACACAATCGCTGTGACTCAATTGTCATCTGAGAGTCAGACAGTGACATTAGACATCTTTCGCAGGCCCTGTCTTCCAGGGTACATCCCAAGTGATGCCCTGATAGCCTCCTTTATAGCTGGAGGCATCTTCCCTTATCCCAGCCAGGAGGGCAGAGCACAGGACCGTCTAAAAAAGTGCGTGGTCTTTGGGTCCAGAAGAAGGGCTTCCTGTGTCTACAGAACGAGCTGTAGAGAGAGAGATGGGGGCTTTGACTTAGGCGGGCCTGTCAGAACCTTGCGTCTCACACATCTTTTGATTCCCAAGGGAAGGCTGAGGTCTGGTGGCTTCCACTCCAGGACAGGAGTCCAAGAGCTATGGATGGGTGCCAGGACCCCTGGGAAGCAGAGGGGTTGCTAGGCTGAGTTGTCTCCAAGAGACCCATTCCCATCACAGACCCATCTTAATCTGTCTCCCCTTCTCCATATCCACCTCTTCTGACCACCGTCTCCAGGCCCAAGACAGGAGGTCTGTGAGCAACCCGTGCAAAAACCGTCCTCTGCTCAATCCAGCTGCAAAAGTACACGGAGGGCTGGGGTGGGCTGTGTCCCGGCCCGTCAGGAGAAGAGTGTCAGCAGGAAGAGATTCACGACAGACTCTGTGTCAACCTGCTGGATGAGCAGGCCTGCCACTGCCAGGACAGCCTCACAGGGGTCAGGGCTGCCATGTGGCTCTCACCTGGATGGAGAGGGGCAGGCATAGGGCCCAGTCCCAAGCCAGGGTGTCTTGGGTGAGAAGTGTGGAGGGAAAGGCCAGGCCTCTGACTCTGTTGCCCAATTGCCTCCCCCAGTGCCATCTCTTCTCTGGCGGGAACCTGCCTGGACCCAGGGCAGGATTTCTGGGAGTTCCTGCACTATCCCTGCTTCAGCATGAAGCTGGCCTCTCTGCATCTCAGCTTGCCTGGCTCGGGGCTGCAAGGCCAAGCCTACCTTCTCCAGGTCCAGCTGGAGCATCCACAGCCCATTGAGGCAGAGCTGGAAGGTGAGGGGACCACAGTCTGGGAAGATGATTTGCAGGGTCTTCACAAGCTAGGTTCCCTTAAAGGCAGTGGGGTCTTTCCTGGCTTTGGCAGTCACAGGGGAAGTCAGCTACTTGAGTGACACTGTTTCTTTCTCCTGCTGCAGTACCATCTCCAGAGCTCCCTCCAGCTCCAGAGCCAGAGCAAGGGCCAGCTCCACGGCTAGATCCAGCTCCAGCTCTAGTTCCACCACCTGTGTTAGAGCTGGAGCCAGTGTCACCTCCATCAGTCCCTCCAGGGCCAGAGCCACCACCACCATCAGCTCCAGCCCCAGTGCCAGCTCCTGAGCTGGAGCCAGCTGGACCATTGGCTCCAGGGAGAATCCTCCCTCCACCTGGAGAGATAACAGCAGAGCCAGATCCAGCCCTGGAGCCCACCTGCCCCTGGGACGTGACCACCAAGAACCTGCTGAGGGAGGAGAAGCCTGACTTCTTGGAGTTCCCTCCCCGGCTGGTGGCAGAGCAGTTGACACTGATGGATGTGGTGAGCAGCGGGGCTCACAGGGCAGGTGGGGTCGGCCTTCCCTGTGCCATGAGCTGCCCCACACCTGCCATTTCCTGATCCAGAATCCCATGATCTCGGTCCAGCTTCCCTGCTTACACTCATGTCACCTGAGCAGCCTTCTTAACTCCAAAGCCTTTGCTGTCCTCATGTGGACAGTAGAGATGGACACTGAGAGCAGCTGCCATGCAGAGTGTCTGTGCAAATCGATGAGGTGGAGCAGAGAGGAAGTTGGGCAGAGTCTGCGCTTTGGTGGGGGAGTGGAACTCACAGAAATGCTGTCTCGTCCTTGGGTAGTTCACTCATTTCCCCAGGAAGCCTCAGGACTAATTAGGCACCTCATGTGTACATGACTACAAGGCAGACACAGCCCGTGCTTGTTGCTGCCTTGGGGGAATGTGCATCTGAAAGAGGAGTCAGACCCCAGGATGGTCAGAATGGGTGGGAGATGACCCTAGAGATGGTCAAGCAGGAGCCGAGTTCTGGTGCTTGGAGGAAGTGAGACTGGGCGGCGAGCAAATGCCACTTCCCTGCGCCACAGTATGGGTTCCTGGGTCATCCTGTGCTGGGTGCCCTCAGGGGACACAGGCAACACCCAGGGACTCCCACAAGCCTCAGGCCGCATTCTCAGCTTCCTGAGCTCCAGCTCTCACCACTGACCTGGCCTGGGACTGGGGGCCGCGGATGCTGAGCTGGGCTGTGGCAGGGCTGGGTGACACTCCCTGTCCTCCCCAGGAGCTCTTCAAGACAGTGAGGCCCCACGACTTCCTGGAATCCACCTGGTCCCAGTGTGACAACAGGGGCAATGAGCACCTGGCACCGACCATCCATGCCACCATGACCCACTTTAACAGAGTGGTCGAATGTATCGTCACCACCTGCATTGGGGACCCGAGCATGACGGCCCAGGACAGGGCCAGGGTGGTGGAGCTCTGGATCCAGGTGGCCAAGGTAAGATGTGGGAGGCCCTGGGAGCCCCTCTCTGGAGTCGGGGGAACTGCCCCTTCTCCTTTATCAGCTCTCACGTTTGAAGTCCGTGGTCTGAGCCTTTGCACAATCCTTAGGCCCCTCCTGCCAGGCCTCAATGACCTGACTCCTGGTCCCAGTGGTGGGAAGCTCACCCCTTCCTGGGCTCCTTTCTTGGCTGGAGCTAAAATCCTCCTCCCTGGAAGTATTCCTCATCAGGTTCCAGCTCTGCCTTTCCTGGGTTCCCTGAGCCGCTGTCTCATCCAGGACAGGAGACGTCAATGAGGCGACAGAAGCCAGAGGAAGCAGGGCTCCAGCTCCCCCTCACAGCTCATTCTCTTCCCTTCCCCAGGAATGCCAAGGCCTGAGGAACCTTTCCTCTCTCCACGCGATCTTCTGGGCTCTGCAGGGCCCCTCCATTCAGCGTTTAAAAGAGACGTGGAGACAGGTGTCCAGGTGGGTATGCCTCTCTCCATGCGAGCACCACCTGGGTGGACCAGACACCCCCCACAGGGCTGGCATTGCCCTTCAGTCAGTTGGGACGTCCTGGGAGACAGCAAACCCTGGGGATAGGGTCTGACCTGGTTGGCAGGCTTGAAGTCTTTCTGAAAACTTAGGCCAGTGGTTCTGCTTCAGGAATCAGTTTCCCTAAGTGACAGATCATGGCTTGAACCAAATTGAAGATTTTCAAGTGTTTGCAGCAACAGAACTCTCTGTTCACGTGAAATTAAGACTGTTTAAAACACATCTGCTGAGAAAATAAGAGAATGGAGGCCCCAGGTGACAACAGGAGAGCCCCCTCCCCAGTCCCAGACACCTCAGGGCTCAGAGGACACAGTGAATATGCTCATGCAGGCTGTCTGGATCTTCTGGGTTTTCAAACAAAAGGGATTTACCCTCAAACCACTCCACAGTGTTTCTTTCCTTTTTTCCCTCCTCAGGAAGAACTGGCAAATACTGAAAAACATCATCAAAACATGCCAGGGGGAGAGCAGGAAGCTTCTCAAGGAGGTGAGTGGAGGCTGGAGATCTGGAAGGACGGGAGGTGAGGTGGGGAGGGACCAGGCAGGATGTGCTTTGGTAAGTTTTTCACTTAAGGTTCCCCGAGAAATAACGGTCTGTCTTGTCCAGCTGGACAGGAAGCGGGGGGTGTGAGCTGCAGGGGCAGGTGGGGACTGTTTGGGGCAGGAGGCCTTGGTCACGGGATACAGTGGTGTCGCCTGGACTGTTCCAAGAGGTGAGGAGCTGGTCTCTGGCTTCCATGCGGACCCATCAGCTGGCCCTCATCATCCTCCAGGCTGGCGGGTGGATGGAGTGGGTGGGGGTTCCTTTCTTCCTAAAGCAGCCCAGTCTGTCCTCAGGAAGCCAGGCCCCTGCTGCTCCTTCTGTCTTCACTGCACCTCACAGGGGAGGGCACTCTGCCTGTCCCAGGGATGGGCAATGTGAGGTCACACAGGCCTTGTGGACACAGGGGCTGCACAGCCTTGGGCCAAATGGTGGATCTGGGACAGAACTGTGTGCTCCCTGGGACTGTGCACTTTAGCCCGATAGTGGTCACTGCTGACAAACCAGTGAGTGTCCCCCGGTGCCTTGTCGACAAGGATACGCCCCAGATGGCAATGAGAATTATCGGGGAACCTACAGATTCTTAATGGACCTTCCTGACAGATTCTTAATGGCCTCCATCGAGGCCCTGGCAGGAGGGGCCTAAGGATTGTACAAAGGCTCAGACCACAGACTTCAAACATGAGAGCTGAGAAAGGAGAAGGGACATTAGAAGTTTCCAAGTGAAAAAGGATGCAAATGTCACCATTACACAGTGCCGTGGTCACCCCCTACACTGTCACTCAGATGTGGCACACGGGGGTCCCCTTCCTGAGAGAATGAAGGAGGAGTTCTGTGCAGGGACCATCCTGAGGGGATCCTAGGGAGCTGAGGACTTTGGCATGGCCTCAGGTCCAGCCTGGTGTCAGAGAATCCCAGGGGGCTGGAAAACACAGAAGCCACTTGCATGGGATCCCGAGACACCATGTGCCTCTCCATCCATGGCTCAGGTTGACTGAGGGCCTCAACACACCCCGAGAGTCCAGAGGACAGGACCTGGGTCAAAGGTGTGTCTGGAGGAGGAGTGAAGGCCGGGGGCCAGGGCCTCTGGCTGGGAGGGGAAGCGGTCTTCTCTATGGGCCCCTGAGCAAGTCACCACCCCTCTGTGGGCCTCGGTCTCCTCATCTGGGAAATGGAGGGAGATGATCTGTGGTGCAGGCCTCACAGGGGTGATGAGGTACAAGGGGGAGAGGAATGTGCAGGGTCTTTGTGCTCCTCCTCCTCGAGGAGGGAGGGACAGCACTGGTGACAGTCAGATGACACTGAGTCCTCAGGGGACCCTGGGAGGCATGGGGAGTCCTCCTCACACTTTCCCGATGAGGAGAGAGGCTTAGGGGCCTGGGCAGGCCTGAGGGCACAGAGGAGGGAGTGTTGGAGCTGGGAGTGATCTAGAATCAGGGCACCATGGAATGGGAGCAGCCGTAGACACCAGATGTCCAGGGTCCAAGATCAGGGCCTGGGAGACATGGGGAAGGGAACATGGCATCCCTGAGCCTGTCCTTGACCCTGCAGGAGGTGAACTCTGTGAGGGCCACCCTGGAGAGGGACCCCCAGGGAGCCCAGGAGAGGCAGCAGCAGCAGGTGAGGGGGCCTGAGGGGGAGGGTCCAGGTGTCAGAGGAGGGGTCACTCTCCTCACGGCTGGAGGCCTCCCTAAGAGAGGGATCCCTCCTCCTCCAGCCCAGCTCCTGGAGCCCAAGAGCCTGAAATGCCTGCCCTGGAAGTGACCAGGAGGAGGCCTGCAAGGGCTGGGCCCAGGATGGGTTAGGGAGGGGAGGGGCAGGGACCACATACCCTGGGATTTGCCAAAAGCCGCCCCTGGGAGGTGACTGGGGAAGTTGGGTGGTCCTGGAGGGGGCAACTGGGGGGAGGCTGCTGAGGGTCCTAGGCTGTTCTCTGTGGGAGTCTGTGGTGGGCAGGAGGCTGGGGTGAAGGGATTTGGGGGAGGGTCCATGGGCGCACCTGAGAGGTGGGACTCATCTCACCACTCCCACCCTGATTTCACAGGGTGTCGTCCCCTTCCTGGGCACGTTCCTCTATCACCTGAAGCTGCTGGACACTGGGATGGCGGATGATCTGGAAGTGAGTGAGTCTGGAGGTGGGGACAGGGAGCAGGATCCTGAGGTTTGGGAGGCAAGAGCCCTGCACTAGGACCTGAGCTCTCAGTACCTGGCAAACCTCCTCTGATGAGAGCCCCATGGCCACCCCTGGGAGCTGGGGAGTCAGGCCCATCTTAGCAATGTGTGAATAGACGCTCCGCATAAGCCCCCCACCAGTCTACCTGGGCTGGTGAAGCTCATAGCTGCCTGCCTGCAGAGCTGCAGGAGGCTGTGTCTGAGATGGATTCAGCTTCCTCCTCGGGCCCTGCCCCTGGGGGAGTGCCATCAGCCCCTGCAAGTGAGGAAGCACTTCTGTGTTCCAGCTGTCCCTTCCTCCCTGAGGCCTCAGTCTCCCCGTCTGTCATCAGACAGGCTGTGCTACATAAGGTCTCTGGCCTCAGCTCCCCAGTCCCTCCTGCCCTGGAGCCCAGAGCCTGGCCCAGTGTCAAGTTCTCTTTGTGGAAGGTCTGCCCTCTGCTGGGCCCTGACATTCCTGCAGCCTGAGAAGGGGTGGGACGGGTGTTGGTTATGGGCTTAGGGGGCTGTTTCTGACGGACATTGGCTGTCTCCCTTCCAGGGAAATCGGGTCAACTTCCAGAAATGGTGTGACGTGAGCAGCTACGGGGAGCGTGGGGATGTGGAAATCAGAGACCTCCCCTGGCAAGACTTTCTCTGGCCTCATCCCTTGGGTCTTACATTTATTGGGAGAGTCAGATCCACAGAGCTGGGCATCCCATCACGTTGGCGGGTGCGGGAGGGGCTGGCATCAAGGACACCTTCCTGGATGAGGAACTAATTCAAGCCAACTGTGAGGACAGGCAAGTCCTGAATGGAGAGGGAAGGAAGGAGGGTTCCCGAGTGAGCACAGACCCCAGACCAGATCCTCACTCCGCACAAGTCCCTGGCAGTGTTCCCCACCCAAGCCCTGTCTGCATCTTGTCCTTCCTCCCAGAAATTCAAAGTCATCCGGAGGATCCAGCTGCTCCAGCAGGCTGCAAATGCATATGACCTGGAGCCCGACGAGCGATTTGAGGTCTGGTTCCAGGCCATGGAGCCCATCAGTGTCCATGAGAGGTGAGGGGGACAGGAGTTGGGTGAGGGCAGGGCAGACTCTCTCTGATGGCCAGCTCCAGAGCCTGTGGCCTGGCTCGCTGATCAGCCTCAGAACTCGTAGCGTGGTGACCCATGGGGCACCAGGACTCAGCTGCTGGCAGGCTCTGGGAGGGGCACCTGAGCTGTGGCTCCTGGTAGCTCACAGGCCACTCTGTCCTGTAGCTACTGGGTCTCCTGCCGGCTGGAGCCCGCACACCAGAAGGCGAGCAAAATGCGGCTCTTCAGGAGTAAGAGGAACCGGATACCTCCAGTTCAGGGCCGAGTGAGTGTTGGGACCAGGAGCGACTGAATCCAGGGGCTCAGTACAGCTTCGGGCTAAGCATGGGACTGGATCCCCGCTCCACTGCTGAGCAGGCCTGGGACAGGCCGCTCCCCTCTCCTCTCTGGGATTCAGTTGCATCCTCTGAAATGGGTGATGCTAAATGATGCCTCCTGCATCAGGGACAAACGAGGTGCTGTTGATGGACTGAGCACTCGGCACAGAGTGTGGCTCAGAGTGCAGGGGTGCAGGGAGGTGTGCCATGAATCTCAGGGAGGGACCCCAAAATAGTCTGTTTCTTCTCTTCAGCCACCACGCCCTTGGCGATGAGCCGTCACACTCTGGAGACCACAAGGGCAGCTCCTCCTGACCAGCAGTGACACTGGCGCCCTCGTGGTGCACCGGGCCAGCTCTTCCCACCCTGAGTGAACGAGGACATCCTAAGACTTTCCCTGGTTTCCCCTAAAGCCCCAGTGGGAGGGCACCACCCCTTCCAACTCCCTGACATCTCCACCCCTGCGACCGTTAACCCATTGGGGAGGAGTGATATTATTCCTTTAATAGTAAATGGTAGATTTGACTCTTACGTTATATCCTGTTTCTGTCACAGCCTGGGTGTTGTGGTGTGGTTCTTTCACTTCTTATGCTCATGTAAATGAGACACAGAATCTCACATTCCTCCTTGAATTAAGAACTTGTGTATGGTCACAGCTTATTGTATGTGGGAGAAGGGAGGAGGGCCAGCCTCCTCCCTGGCCACATGAATGACACCCTCAAGACCCCCTTCCTCAGAGGACAGGTGGATTTCTGTGTGGTTCACCTGGGCCAGGAGCAGAGACAGCCCCTCAGATCTCCCTGGATGTAGAGGTTGGAGGGACTTTCCCAGGCAGAGCAATAACCACTGAAATGTGGATGTCTTTCAAATAGCACTTACCAGGACCATGTCCTTCCCCAGGACAGTGGCTGTCTTTCTACAGCTTATCAGGAAGAAGGAATGTTTTTTGCTTCTCTTGTTGATGTTTCTTTGATCAGATATTGGAAATTGCCGATTTCTAACCAGTCTCTGGATTTGCGTCAACACTAAATGAGGAAAAATGTAAAAAGATAAAAGTTTGCATGTGGAACAGACAAGGCCAGAGGAACACCATGTGCAGATGGACTAAGGGCCGACAGGACATCCCCATCAGGCCGCCTCTAGTCCTCCCTGTTCACCCTTCGCCTAGATTGGAAAACTGGGATCCTGGCCCATGCCCTAGGAAGTCCTTTTCCCGCTTGTTTCATATCCAGAGGGAAAGATTCATGATGCAGCTTTTAAAGCTACAACAGGACTTTGTTCCATAAACCTCACTGCTCCCTGTGAACTAGGATTTCCAGCATCCCCGCACTTCCTTGTATGATTCTTTTCGGGCAGAAATTCCCTAGAAGGCCCCCAGCCTCTCTGTCAGGTACATCGTGGCCATTCCTCCCTGGCTGGGCCTGATGGATCAGGGGTGAGCTCTGGTTTGCCAGGACAATAGACCTTAATCCTGTCCACTGAATGACCCACACCGTCCCTTGCTGCCCTGGGTGACATCTGGGCCCATATGGTTCTGAGGTCCATGGCCTTAGACAATCACTAGTTTACACAGTCATTCGTGTTGTTACTGACTTGTCCCAAAGTGGCAGCTGGGCCTGAGCGAATAGAGCACTTAGTCCCTGGGACGGCTGTGTTCTTTTCCCCAGTCTGTGCTGAGGATATGTGGATTTGTGTTACAGGGATGTGAAACTTTCCTGTTGGGAGTTTTGAAAGATGAGGCACGAGAGGGGCAGGTATAGAAGTGGGTCCAGCAGGGGAATGCCACCAATCTTAGACACCACAGACACAACAGACACCACCTTAACAATTAAAATACTGACATGCTCCCCACGTGGGTGGTGAACAGACACTGCTCAGAGCTCATGTTGAGAATCTACCCGACGACGTGGAGCTAAAGTCTTAGCACCTGGCATTTTGAACATCATGCCCTGGAAACACCCTGTAAGACAAGGGCCATTGTCTTGAATTCCTTGGTACTTCTTCCCCCTTCTTTCTGAAGGCTGCAAGTGTCACCCAGGGAGGCCTTTTCAGTTCAGCCTGAAGCAGAGTAGAAATCCTGCTTCCCACAGCCCAGGCCCTTCCTTTCAGGACACTGCCATCCAGGAAAGAAAGAATTCACGCATCAGTGTAGACACACAAACACACACACTCATATCCCACCCAAATCCCAAGATGCATGAACTACTAAGAGATTAAAAGTGACTTCAGAAACAGATCAACCAATTGCAAAAGAAGGGTTTCATGAAGATCCTGACTCAAATAAAATGTAAAACCAGGAAATAACCTTGACAAAACTGGGAGACTTGGGATACTGACTAGACAGTTGATTATCCGAATGACATTTTTATTTTTGTGTGTGATAATATTATTGTGTTTGTGTTCCAAAAATCCCTCATCTGTAAGAGAAACGGAAATATTTACAGCTGAAATGATGTGCTCTCAGCCATCTCTTCTGGTTAATTCTTGGGGACTTGGTGTGAGGATAAACAAAGCCAGATGGTATACGAGTTGACAATCTTTGAAGCAAGTAACAGGTTCACAGAGATTGATTTTTCTCTACTCTGAGATTTAGAGATTTTTGAAAACCTTCAGAACACAATTTTGATAAATGTAGTATACTTGCTGTTCATATTACAATGTTACAAATTAAAACATCACAAATTTAAAGCAATGCTTCTCCTTCCTGACCTAAGGAAGCTCTCTCTCAGTCTGGCTTCTGTGAATGACCTGATGATCCCACCAGTTATTCACTTATCACGTGTTTGTTGAGTAATTCCTTTGTGCTCTGTGTTGTGTGCAAGGCGAACACGTTTCCACGACTCTGGATCTAGTGTGGGAAGGAAGGCAAGGAGCCTGCTGCAAGCTTCTCTTAAGTGGAAAATAATGCCCCCAGGGGGTATGCTCATTTTTAATATTCCAAAATCAAAGCTACACAAGTTTGCCAGGTAACAGATAAGAGATACTTAATTCATGATATTGAAATCACCTATGTCTGAATTACCATGTGACAATGAAGAGAAGATCGATGGATTTTATGTTATAATTAGATGCACAATCATAGTGCTGGCCCCTGGCCAGGTGGTTAAGTTTGGCATGTTCTGCTTTGGTGTCCCAGGTTCAGTTACCAGGCACAGACCTACAATAATCATTAGCAGCCATGCCGTGACGGTGACCCACATACAAAGTAGAGGAAGAGTGGCAACAAATGGTAGCTCACGATGAATCTTCCTCAGCAGAAAAAAAAAAAAAGCAAAATCACAATAAAAATTTATGGAATCGGATTTAATATAAATTGACAGACAAATCTTGTTCAAGTAGGTATCATCTCTTCATTGAGTGTAAGTTCTAGAAAATACAAATGTAACTTCAAAACACTAATTCCTCAGCTTCAATTCTCCTATCAATTTTAATATAAAAAGGAGAAAACTCATGCTAAATAAAAATTGAGGTTTACCATGAAAGGTCAAGATCATGATGGCCGTTACAAAGAGATGCTGTGAGAGTCAAGCCTGTCTCATGGGGAATTTCTCATCGGCACCACTCTCCTTTTCTTCAGCACCGATGTTGCCTTCCTCACTGTGTTTTCAGGATGCCTTTCTTGGCTCCTTGCTCTCTCTGCCTCCCCGGCAATCTTGTCTGTCCTCGAGGCCACCGTCAGTCTGTCCCATGCTTTTCTTCACTTTCTGTGTCTGTCCACTGATATCTCTAGAAGATGCCTGTTGCCTGCAGAGGGGCTGTGAGCGACCCAGACCCATCCCTGGACTCATCTCTGCCCAATATGGACAGTGGCCCGGGTGGGCTCAGGGCTGGTGTGCAGATCCCTCGGCCCCAGCATGGTCCAGAGATTCACATGGATCAGCCTGTGTGACTGTTTCAAAGGTATTTGCGACTCCAAAGAACTTAAGAGTTCTCCTTCACTGCTGCAGGCCTGGAGTCCCTGCATCTACTGTATCCACCGACTTGCTGCGGCTTCTCCAAGGTCTCCTCCCACTGACGGCACCTGACCTCACCGCCAGGATGGGCAGTTAGTCCAGTAACTGGCCTCTGGAATATGCAGCTACTTAGGATTCAGGGTGCGTAGAACTTCAGTTTTCTGATTGGGTTTAGTTTCATGGTCTTACTGTTTCCACTATGAAGTCTGGGCATATTTTTTGAGCTTTCTCTTTCAGAACAAAATAAAATGTGAACTTTGAACAAAATGGATGATGAAGACTACCATCCACGGAGAACGTTCTCAGCTCACGTGGATATTCCACCCTCCTTCTCTCCCTGGACATGCGTCTCAAATCGCACTGTGCATCACAATCATTGGAGGGTTTTTAAAACTCAGAATGCTGCACCTCAACCCAAGTAGGTCTGGGGAAGAAATGGAGAATTGTCATTTCTAAGAGGTGATGTTGATGCTGCTGGTACAGGGACCACACGTGGAGAACAGGCTTCAGTGACACCATCAAGCTGATGTGAGACAAGGACAGAAAGCTCAAGGTCATTATCCAGTGTCAAATCCAGACCAACTTCCCTCCGCCATCTTGCTTCAGGACTTTCCTCTCCTCCTCTCTCTGTCATGGTCAAATACACACATGCCGGTGCCCCACAGCCCACTGTTATTGGGACAGAGTTCCAAGGACTCTACAGCTCCTTTACGGCCTCATCTCTAATGAAATTATTCACTATTCCATCCTTAGTCATTCACTTCCGCACCCTGATCCTATCTTCACCCAATATTCTCCTGCTCCCAAATCAGTAACTCAGAAACACTATATTCCCACCACAAATTTCCACATTTCCACTTTTGACACAAAGAACTCCCCTCTAAGTAACCATTCTTCGAGAAAGTATGTTACTCCAGTAAGCATATCTTCACAACCCTCTTGCTTCTCTTCTCCTACTCCTCTCTATTAATCTTGCATTCCACAGTCCATCATTTCACTCATCCCCTGACCATACTCACAGATTCCTTATTGCCATTATATCTGCACTGCAAGCCGCCCACTTCAGATGATTCCAAATACCTGCCACGCCATGTTGACACTTGCGCTGAAGAGAGAATGCACCAGGAGCCTGTGGATCCCAACAGAGAATCACAGCAACCAATGGACCTATATGCATTTCTCTAATGCTTCCTGAACGCTCTGCTCTTTTCTTTCCATTTCTTGAGTTCCATAAATCTCTATTCCGACCTCCTCCATGTTTCACAGATAAATTGTTAACCATCAAACCAGAACTATTTGACTCTCTAGTCATCAGATCTATAAATATTCCTCATAAGGAATTCATTTATCACACCTTTTCTGTTGTTATATCCAAAGAAATTTCTTTCTTGCGGAAACCACTCTGATTTTTATCTCATTCTTCAATTTCAATGACATTATGCCCTCCACATTTGTTGTGCTTTCCATCACTTCCCTACTGGAATCATCCCTTAGGTTTCAAATATGCACAAATCTCTACCATCTACAAAACAATCTCTCAGCCAGCATTCCCAATAGTCCTCACCCTCCACGCCCCTCCTCTCCTCCTCCTGCCAGGGATCCGTGGTGAAAAGTTCACATATATCCCCATGCCTCTGTTTGCACAGTGCCCACTCAAGCCCATCCCCATTCTGTGGATGCTTCTCTTGCTAACCTCACAAGCCATGTCTCTTACCAATCCACCGGGGACTTGTCATGATTTGTCTGACATGCTCTGCAGTAGCATGTGACCTTGTGGACTTCAACGTCATTTAAAAAGCCTATTTGTCCTTGGGATCCACCACCTTACACTGCCCTGCTCTTGCCTGTCTGAACTTCCTGAGCCACTTTCTGGCTTCTCTTTATGACCACGCCACAATGACTGATGCTTCCTGGGAGTCAGCCCTGCTCTGACACCTGTTCCCCATCTGCACCCTCCTTCTGGGGAAACTCCATACATTTCCCTTGCTTCAAATACCACTAAAGAGCCGAATATGTTCAAAGATCAGCAGAGACCTAACTCTGACCTCCAGACCCATTTATCTACCTGCCCACTCACCACATCAGTGATGATTCAACTCACAATGACCAGGTCCCAAGTCGAGCAAACCACTTCCCCAAATTATTTGCTTCTCTCTCAGGGTTCCCAAACTCACTTGTTTGTGCTAATAATGTGTCTAGCCCTGGGTGTCGCTCTGGACACCCTGCCACCCCACATTCACGTATCAATGAACCATTCATCCACTCTCCTGAATCTACCTACAGGTTATCCACTTCTGATTTATTTCCAATCACCTTTCACATCTCATAAAATATATCATTTCCACAGAGTGAACTCTCTTGCACTAGGAACCTAAATTACAAAACTCCATTTTTCCTCTTTGTTGATTTTTTTCTATTTTAGTTACATGTGCAATATTATCTATTTCTTTCAAGATTTAGTTCTTTCTCACTAAACTGGATACTCCATGAAGACAAGACTAATGTGGATTTTCCAAATTTTCCCACAATAGTGTTCACAATGGCTTTGCACACATAAAGGGCTCACATATATTATGTGTACAATATATATTTGATATTTATATACATATAAAATTGAAACAAAACTTTATTTTCTGAAATATTTTAAATCCATCCACTTAACTACTCTTATGGAAAGATACCACCTTTAGAGTGGTACACTGCAATGCATTAGCAAGAATAGTTTAAGATTCCAAATCCTTTCTCCTCGTAATCCAATCATGAGATTCTAGTCACAGTGATCTGTTTAAAATGCAAAAGTGATCAGTTCATCTTAACTTATAAATCCCCTATTTCTGTCTTCAGCACATATTTCTCCTGTTGTCTTATCATAAATATTAATACTACACTTTTCGTTCCCTGATATGTTCCAGTTTGGAGGGAAAACTATTTGGTCATTCGATTTTTAGAGCACTTACTGCATGCAAAGCTCTGGTAGAAAACCTGTGATCTACAAAATAACTAAACAGACTGACTGCCCCTGTTTGATTTAGTCTTAGTGGGAGGAAAGAGATAATAAACGGCAAAGGATGTATAACATGCCATGTAGAAATCACTGCTGTGATGAACAATAAGGCAGAGAGGGAGAGTTTGAGCTTGAGCACATTTTCAAATTACTTGTGTTTGTGTGTGTGTGTTTGTGTGGGGGTGTGTGTGCGTGCACATGCTCATGCCTGCTGCCTGGATGGGATAACTTGCTTCCTCCTGCGGGGTTGGGGGAGCCTCCTATGCCTTGGGAAATTTCCTCCATGTGCACTTAATATGCACTTTGTTATCCATGTGTATTAGTCAGGATTCTCTAGAGAAACAGAACCATAGAATATATATAAACTTATAGAAGTGGAGATTTATTGTAGGAATTGGCTCACAAGGTTATGGAGGTTGAGAAGTCCCACAATCTGCCGTCTGCAAGCTGGAGAACAAGAAAAACCAGTGATATAATTTAGTCAAAGTCTGAAGGCCTGACAACCAGGACCTCTGATGTCCAAGTGCAGAAAAATATGGACATCCCAGGTCTGGAGGAGACAGTGGATTCAGCCGTTCTTTCCTTTTTGTTCTATTGAGCCCTCAACAGATTAGATGATGCCCACCTACACTATTGAGGGTGGCTTTGTTTACGTAGACTATGGAATCAAATGCTAACCTCTTCCAGAAACATCCTCACAGACACACCCAGAAATAATGCTTCACAGTCTATATGGACACCCCTGAGGCCAGTCAAGCTGACTCCTAAAATTAACCATCACATCGCGGCTTTATCCAACCAAGACGAACAGAGATATCACAATGTGACCTATGTCATGTAATTTTCCAGAACATATGCTAAAAAAAGTAAATACAAACAGATGAAACTGGATTTTATGACATTTTTATTTAACCCAAGAAATCTAAATATTATCATTTCAAAAGGTAGTCCACATCAGTACAAAGAACAAGATACTCAGGATTTCTGTATTTCTATAATTTTCTCTTATCTATTTTAGCTTTATTGTATCAAAAGGAAATCATTTTCTCCTTATTGTCAAACTGCTCCGCTATCTGTTATGTGTTGCTTTAACTGTTCACATTCTCTCTCTTCTGCTGTCTATTATTCTCTTACTGTAAAGATCCATTGTTAACCAATGTAGTAAAACAACAACTATATTAAAGCTATAGTAAAATGAATAGAGTTAATCAATATGGTAAAACAATATGGTGAAATAACAGTGACTTCCTGTACTGGGGCAGAAAAGGAGACCTGTTTTCAACTGTTTACCTACTGAATTAGGCAAAATACATATAAGTCTGATTGAGGAGCTTTTAAGGGCTGAGTGTAAGGAGACAGAAGCATACCATCCTCAGTACAGACTCACAGGACCTCTTTTGGAAATAGTTTTAACTATGAAAAACTCTCTGAACCTCCTGTTCTCCTAGTTATTTGGATACTTATTCTGTATGTCCTCCCTTTTCCTTCGAAAATCAAGTAGGATTCCCGCGACCTGGCATGCTATTCGGATAATCGAGAAGAAACTCTGGGAGTCATTTGTAATGGTTCTCAAGCACCTTTGTACATTAAGTCATTTGACAAGTTAAAAAATACAGACAATAGGGCTCTACCCTCAGAGATTCTGAATCATCAAGACCCAGGTATAAGTACATTTTTTACAGCCCTCCAAGTCTTTCTAATGTATGGCCAAGTTTGAGAGTAACTAAAAGCATGAAAAGATATGAAAATATTAGAAAGGATTTCAGACCTTTAAAGACAGTGTTGCATTTCCATTTCCACACCTATGTGAAAGCCTCACTAAGTCAGAGCAAATCCATCTACTGTTATTCCGATAATTTTTGGAATTCAGCTAGAAAAAAACACATGAGAAAAATGATTTGATGATTTTCTTTATACCACAGAGATCTGGGCTTCATAGAAAGATCTGGGCTTCATATTACATACACATAGAAATATGTGTTTGTAACTTGGGCAGATAAGACTTTGAGTGGCTGAGAGTTCATGTGTCCGTGACAGGGACTTAAAGCTAATTATGCATTTACAGAGGGTTAGTACAATTTTCCAATAGTTCTTCTCAGGACAAGTCTATATGTAAAAAAAAAATCAGTCATAAGAGATTTAATATCTGAATTGACCACTTGAGTGATATTTTGTGACTTTCAACATATACAGTATTAAAGAACGGCATGCTCAACTGAGATTCAGAAAAACACGAAATGTTTCAATGACTTGACCCAGGAGTTATTAAAACATATAAAGCTGCATTCATTTAAAATGTTGTTCCTGATAGGGAAATAAGCAAATAGGTGAAACGAAGAGAGCAGAGAGTGTAAGAAATAAATTTGTGTGTGGGGGGGATGCCCAGCTCCAGGGCTGCAATAGGGCTAATGGTCACTTCCCCACCCGATTTACAAAAAAATTGCAACATATTACACAGAATTCCTATACACACCGCACCATGTTTTAGTTATCATATTGCATTTTGAAAAGTAGCATTTTAAATTAGTGGCTATCTAATGAATAAATAGGGCTGCTACATTTGGGTTCGTATTTGGAAAAAATATCCACTGCACAACATATTCAAAAACGTTGCAAGAGTCTTAAGTATATTCTATGTCTGCCCCTTTTCATGTCCAGTACACAAGGTGATGACGGTATGAAACTCACCTGGACTTCACAGTCTCTGGAAAATTTATTTTTGCCAAGTTGAGAACAATTAGGTTTGATTTCTAAGAATGAAAAGAAGAAGAGAAGTTGGAGAGAGTTAATTCTTCAAGGTCAGGAACTATTTGACCTTACAAGATGAAAAAAATTCTCCCTGTTTTTCTTCTCAGGTTCCTGCAACATCAAGTATCTAAAAGTGAGATAGGATCAAGTTTTCGAAAAGAAAAAAATGTTTTGGAGACCCAGAGAGACAGTGTAGCATTAATGAAGAATGTTTACCTTCAAAAGTTCCTGAATATTTCTCTCAAACTCCTTATGCCATCTCTATAGACTATTCCCTATACTAGCCATGGCCCCTGTTTTGTTATATAAAACAGTGTAACCTATCACCAGCATTGGTGGGCAAGAATTCTTGACATGATTTTTATGGTGTGGACCCTGCCCCCTTTTTCGAGCCTTGTTGTAGGTTGGCCTAAGACAGTGGTTCTCAAACTCTGGTGTGCATCAGCACTGCCTGGAGGGCTTGTTCAAACACGCTGCTGGGTCCCAGCCCCACAGATTTCAATTCAGTAGGTCTGAGGTGGAGCCTGAAAATTTGCATTCCTGACAAATTCCCAAACATTCCACTCTCCTGGCTGACACGGATGCTTCTGCTTCTGAAGCAAAGGCAACTCTTACCCAACTTCATTAGTCTCTTCTCCTACCTGAAAGTCAAAATACCCAATCATCAACTTGCCCTCATTTCCTGACAGCACTATTTACAGAAGAAACCCTTGCTTCCTTAGCTCTCCTCAAAGCCACATGGCATAAGGCCAGACCCTTCAATAACCCCATTCTAGCATCTTCTTACTGAGACATTGAAGCTTCCAAATGGAAGGTGCACTTTGCTGCAGCACATTAATAAACCTAACACTGTGGAAGTCGTACGCATTCCTGGTGGTCCGCAGGCACTGGGCTTTATCAATACTTACCAGTGCATTCTTCCTCTTCATGTGTGAAATTTGACTTTCCATTACGTGGAGCCAAACCAGGTTGAGGGGTACAAAGGTAGCTTCCAATTGGATAGGTCCAGGAATTTTGGGGTGGGCAGGAAGTGCTATTATGGCATTCATTCTCATCTGTGGAATGGAGCAAACAGTTCATAATCAAACCAGCTGAATGTATACGCTCCACCTATCCATTGGCAGTGGTACACAAGACGTTTCTGTGGACCGACAGCATCAGAAATATTTAGAGATAAGTGTTGAAAATATAAATCCCAAAGTAAATCTCAGACCCAGTAAATATGAATTTCAGAGGAGGTGGGACTCAGAATCTGATGTTTTCAGAAAAACCCTAGGTGATTTCATTCAGCATACAGGTTTGGGTGCCATTAATAAGGACAGCTGGACTGAAGAGATAAGAGATTTTTCCGAAGTTACTAAGAGCTTAAAAATTACCTGAGTGTACGTTCTTTGGGAGAATTCTTAGCAGTAACAGCCTGCTATGCACAGAGGTAATAATTCTCCAGGATCATAGAGATAATCAAAATGGGAGTAGAAGGCTAAACTGTTCATACAATGTCCACATCTAGGACAGGGACTGGAAAAATGGGAAAAGTCACCTGTTATGTTATGATTCCCATTTGTTTCCTGGTTTTTGCATTTGATAATGTGCACAGGCTTCCCTATTTGCTTAGTAACATTTCCAACTATGGATGGCCTTGGGCTTTGATTGAAAACTCCGGTCTGTTAGGTAGTTATTGCAGAATGAGTTAAGACTAATGTGTGGACTACATTCAACATTCACTGTTATTTTTTTAAAGCAACCAATGAAAGAGAAAAATCAATTGTAGGCCTGGCGTCACACTTCAGTTCTATGACCTGTTGTCTTCCTGGCATCTTTGCTCACTTTGGCAGCTTTTCTCTAGAATCTCATGCCATATTCTACGGAAATGGTTCAATTTTGCTGCACCTAACTCCGTTCTGATTTTCTAAGGCTGTTACTCTATTTGGACTTACTGTTGCAATCTTCTGTGTCATTTGTAAAATTCTGCCTTCCAGAACATGGTATAAATCCTGTGTCAGTGGTAGATCCATAACCCTTTGTGATGTTATTGCACGTTGCATTTGGGGGACAAGGACTGGAGACATTTTCACAGTCACAGCAACTGTTAGAGTGAAGGAGAGGATAGGAACTCAGTTTAGACCATGGGCTGCATCAAGTCAACTTGAGTCTTTGTTACTTGAATCCTTTTATGTGCTGAGTGTGACACGCGGCAAGTGGTACTCATTTTGTAAACATTTTTTCAATGGATGATCGATGAACATGATTGGTGTTGGTAGCTTATGTTATTAGAATAAAACTTTTCTTTCAGTAGAGATTAGTTAAAACTCTTTTGGAAAACCTTGGAGCAATCCTTTTGGACAGTCCTACTCGAGGTGTGGTCTCTGGACCAGCAGCATCAGCATCACCCGGGAGCTTGTTAAAAATGCAAATTTCCTGGCTCCACCCAGCCCTACTGAATCTAAGTCTGGGTCCTGGGCTAGGAATCTGTTTGAACAAGCTCCCCAGGGCATGGCGATGCACGCTCAGGCTTGAGAACATCTGCATCTTGGCTTCTTCTAGAATAAAAGAGTTCTCTGATAAACACCCTAAGAATTTTTAATAAGACCTGATTTAGAATTTCTTGGTCTTTATTTCATTCTTTTATGTCAACTCAGTGAGGTGTCATGAACCACCCTGTCACTATTTTAAGCCATGATTTTCCATCAACCAAAATTCCCAGGTTCATCTTGAATGTCTTAAACCTCAGATTGTTTTCAACACCAGTTCTATTTCTAGTTCTTCCTTCTTTATCACCACACCAAACCTATTACTCATTTTCTCTCTCCTCATAAAGCTTTCTCTCTCAATCTCCCCCATCTCCTCTCCTTCTCCCAAGATCCAAGTCCATTTCATACCTTCTTATCCATTGTCTTATCTCACACCCTTTCTCCATCATCTCTGTAAGGAGATGACTATGATTCAGGGGGCAGATTTTTTTGTATGATATTTCTTTTTTAAATTACTTTTAATTTCCTTAGTTGTGATATTGAAAGTTTTGTATTTAAGCCAAATGAGATAAAATTATAAAGAAAGAGATTCATCCTCTAACATACGATAAAGTAAATACAAATTTTAAAAAATGTGTGCCAAAACATGCATCCAAATTGTTCACCTGGGAGATTATGTACTCATTTGAATAAAATCACTCCATATAATATCTTTTAATTCTTTTCTCTTCCTTTTATTTTCCTTTTTATTTTTCTGGTCTTCTTCCTTTTTTCCTCCCTCTTCGCACCTATACATTTTGTCCTTGGACTCTATTACTGAGAAAGACAAGAAAATTCACCTCATTTTCACTTCTTCTTCCACATAGTATTTTTGAAAAGAAATAAAAGACATACCATCTTCAACTGAAGAAGAAACACCACTTTGAATACCATTTTGTATGATTTCTGACATTTCACTTTGACCAACCACCTGGGGAAAGCATGAAATGATCTGAATCCGTTGAGCCCCTATGTAAGCCGTGGGTCCTGAACTCACTAATGCATTGCTTCTGCAGGCCTCTGAAGAAGTGTTCTCCATTGCTGGTGTGCAATAGAGAAGTCCTCTGATTTCCAACATTATGATCAGTGTTTGAGTCGGAGGAAATAGAAACAACAGTTATTGTGACCTTATTCTGGCGAGTACTGAAATAGGCAGTTTACTGGTGTTATCTTACTTAATCATTGAAGCAGGTCTCTTCATACAGTAACTCTTAAATCCATTTTACTGACCAGGAAAATGAGGTTCAAAGAAGTGAAGTCACTTGCCCCTGGTCTCCCAGCTGGTACGTTGCAGGACGGATAGAGTCTGGCATACTAGGGAAAAAACTTCATGGATGCTATTACAGCACCCTGCTTCAATGTGCACGTGCATCATTGCGCACACACAACGGCAGGTGTAATGGGGTCTCATTTTAGGTTTTCCCAGGAGAAACTACTGATGGATGATTCTGGTCTTTAGATTCCATGTAATTTTCAAATTATTTACAAACATTTTGCACCCTCTTATCTTCCTTAACAGCTATAAATCCATATCTTTTCTAAATCTAAACCAGCTTCCATTTTAGTGCGTAATGTAATACTCAAATGCAAATATCATAGATTTACATTCCAATGAAAACCTATACATGCTCATTTGATTAAGATGTTATTTTTAGGGGAAAAAAGAAGTATATTCAAGTGGACAAAAGAGCCATATATATTCTGCAAAATATTGCAAAAATTTTACCTATTGTAGATGCCCTCCTATGGCCACAGAAGTGAATAAGCAATGAGATTACTATCTTATGGTTATAAAGAATGAGTATCAGAAGCATTTGAAGGGTCGTTATTTTTACATAATGGAAACAATTGACAAAATGTTATTTTGCATTATTTTCTAAGAAAGTTATTTATTAACAGGGGAGTGAAGCATTCTGCCTTATCTCATTTTGCAATTAAGAATCTAGTTAAATGTAGCTTTGATTAAAATAACGTCTATCATTACTAAGCATTTATCACACATAAGGCATCACACAAAATGTTGTGCAGATGTTCTATTTATTTTATTACATTTCCTCAAAATAGTCGTATCCTGTAAAGATTATCATTCCCATTTCAAGTTGAGGAAGAAGTAACCTAGAGAGGTTCCATACTCCCCCAAGGTCATCTGTTGGGATCTATGGGAGCAGAGGTTCAAATACATTTGTCTAACTATAGATCAAATAGCATTGGCCTCCATTCTCTGTGTGATATTCTCTTCATTACTTAAGAAGTTCACTTACCATCTCTATGCCACACTTTCTCCATCGGAAACAGGTTGAGGACAATGTTTGTCTTTCTTACCTCCAAATGGTTGTAGGATAACACAAAATCACACACAGGGACTGTGTTGAAAACCCAGTGCTGTAGAAATGCAAGAGGTACTAACCACTTCCTTCACCATCAACAAACCTTGGGTTGAACACTTTTGAATCTCAATGAAGGAAAGAAAGCAGTAGAGTCCTGAGAGAGAACAAAGATAATTTAGGTTAATAGCTGGCATCCATAAATGCCTTCTGGGTCTTGGAATTGGCCTGGGGCTGGCCTTTTTTGCCATCCTGCGCATTGCAGAGTTCAGTACTGTCTCTTAGTTTCCGCCAAACCAGGTGCAGAAGTTCAATTAGGGAAATACAGTGTGTCACTGGCATAACTCCAAGATTTACACTCTAGCCAATGGCCTTTAACATTTTTTATGGTGGAGAGACCATTATAAGAGTGGATAATTGGCCCTTGGGAATCAGATTCGATGTTTATTAAGGGACTGTTTTCTAGGAGTTTCATTCTTTAGAAACTAAAGTATTGCCAAAAAAAAAGCAAAACACGAAAGTTGGACAGAAACTCAAGAGTGAAACAGAGTCAACAACTAGAGCTGTATTCTTATTTAGTTGGGATTGTCAACAATGTCATATTTTAATGACACAGGATTTTAAGGTGCATGTAAGATTAAGACTGGTGGCTAGTACTTGTGAAGTCTCATTTTATGATGCCATCTTTGCCATTATTATTTCCTTGACTTTTCCCTCCTCTCACCTTTACCCTCGACACCAACACGGACACACACACACAACCACCACCACTAACATCAACAACAAGGGTGCATGGATGACATAGGATGGATAAAGCGATGCTGCAGCTTAGGAGACTAAAAGAAGATGAGATGATAACAGTGATCTGAAGACAACTGTCTTTTAGGTTCAGCAGTTTATCTGCAGGCTTGAACTACACGTTAGATAATTTTCTCTTTGGAGAGGGAATAAGCTGTTTAAGCCCTTACTCCAGAAAAGCAGCACTCCTCTTGTAGCCAGAGATTTGAGCGCTGTTTCCTGACAAAAGTCAGAGACACACCTGATCCCTTATTTCTCCCACCTGTTTCATAGAATCTTCAGCGATGATGGTCTAGTCATGTAAAACAATACACAATTTTCCTTATTACCAAAATTGCATGATCATTTTAGCAGAAAATCAGGTAAGCAAAGAGAGACAAAAATGAAAACTGAGTCAACTGTAAGTTCATCTTTCAAAGATATTCCCTATTAATATTTTGGTTCTTTGTCTTCCAGCCAATTTTCCTCTTATGTAGATAAACATAAAAATTTCATTTCACAACGTTGGTATCCTATAATAGCTAAACTTAGTTTTTGCTCCAAATTAGACTCCAGTTTTATTTTTAATGTCTAGAGTACTTAATTTGAATTTATTATAATAGCTTTAACCAGCATCCTATCAATAGACACTTAAGAGTTTGTAAAATTTTCAATATTATAAATCAGCTTACCTGGAAGTTCTTCTTTGGTTCATCATGAATTGGACAAGGTCCCATTTTTCTCAGACATCAGTGGAGAAGGACAAGTCGGACCTGATTCCAATCACCTTGTGATGTCCTTTTCCCCGGTTAAGGACTCTTGAATCACAAATATCTCCGTAGTTTCCAGCATAATAGTTAGGGCTCTGCATACCATTATCTCTGTCTCCTCAAACAGCCCAACAGCTTCACCAGCTCCTGTGGCCCCAGAAAAACCACAGTGACACCAGGGACCTCTGCTACAGCAACCAGTTTTTCTGGAAACCACTCCAACCTTGAAGGAAGAGAATAAATCCCCTTTTTTCTGCCTCTGTTTTATGTTTCCTGTGTTACATGAGCTCTGTCATTTATAGTTGTATGACTTTCCAGGGCTGCTGTAACAAAATAGCACAAAGTGGGTGACTTAAAAGAAATTCATTCTCTCCCAGTTCTGAGGCCTAGAAATCTGATATCAAATTATCAGCAGGCCCTTCCTTGACTCTCCCAGCTTGCGGTGGTGGCCGCTAATCATCGGTGTTCATTGGCTGCAGCTGCATCAGTCCACTCTCTGCCTCTGTCATCAAATGCTGTTTCCTCTCCAACCAGTCATATTGGATTAGAGTCCACATTAATGACCTCATCTTAACTTGATCACATCTGCAAAGACCCTATTTCCAAACAAGGTCACATTCACAGGTTCCAGGGGTTAGAACATCAACATATCTTTTGGGAGGCACAATTCAACCCATAGTAATAGCCTTGCTCCAAGTCAGGAGAGGAGGGTTTGAGTGTGGGAGGCCATAAATTTATGAGGTGGTTGCAAAACCTAGAACCCCCTGCCTCAGCCAGAGTCTCGTGTGTGTGTGTAGTGGTGCATCTTGCAATTCCCAAGTCAGTAGCCATGTAAGCCTTTCATTTTTTTATCTTAATATATTTTATTTAACCCAACATCTCCAAAGAATTATCATCTCAACATGTAGTCAATATATAATTATTATTGAGGTATTATACATTCATATTTTTATATAAAAGCTTTGACACCCATTGTGTATTTTAGACTTACAGCACATCTCAATTTGAACTAGTCACATTTTAAATTCTCAAGGGTGACATGTAGCTAGAGGCTACCAGATAGGAAAATATGGTTTAAAAAAATAGATTTTATTTCTTATAACGGTTTACAGTTATAGGTTTACAGAAAAATTAAGTGGACATTATAGAGAGTTCGTATATATCCCCTCATCCCTCCCAGCATAGTTTTCCTATTATTAACATCTCATTAGTAATCAATATAACTTATATAACATTATTACTGTAACATTATTAACTACTAATTATTAACTTTAGTGTGGTACATTTGTTATAATTCCTGAACCAGTCCAGATACATTATAATTAATGAAAGTCCATAGTTGGAATTAGGGTCACTCTTTGTGTTGTACATTCTATGGGTTTTGACAAATGCATAGTAATATGTATCCGCCATTACAGAATCATATAGAACTATGGTTTTACTGTCCTACAATCCCCTTTGCTCCAGGGCCATAGAGGTGTGTGTGACCTTTGTCATAGTCATAGATGTTTGGGGTGATGGCGAATACAGGGGCTCCTTCCAGCTAGTATCCTCTGCTTTAGGGTGAGGAAAGGGAGGAATTTCTCACAACAGCATTAATAATGGAGGAAACCAATGTTGAGGGTGCAGAAACGGATCATCACAACATATTGATCCCAGAATTAGCATGGTTAAAAGAACTGAGGAAAAGGAAAGGAGGTCAATCTTTAGAAAATCAAAAATGCAACTTTATTTCTGCATTGATCTTGAGTTACTGATTTGGAATCTTATAAATTCAGCATGACTTTTGCTTCCCCAGGCAGGGCCTCATGGGCTTGTGGTGTTTCTGCACTCATGATTGGTGTGCAGCCCTGCATGGGTCACACACAGAATGTCCTGTGGCTGCCCTGGGCCCTGGGTGTGTGAGGCTGTCCCTCCCTATCTTGCACTTTGGAGGCTGTGATGCTGGAATGTTCTTGTCTGAGCCCTGAGTGACACGGGCCCTTTCTGACACTTGCACCTTACACCTGACATTGCCTCCTCTGATGCAGTTCATTTGCATCACTGCAAATGATGTTCATGCAAATGACTTGTTGACTCAGGCTTGGGACCCAATCTGGCCAAGAGCAGATGGTCCCTGGAACCTTGTTTCAATGGACATGAATGAAATCATAGTGCTTAGGGCTGCCAAATAAAGGAAATGTGCATACCTCACTAAGACTCTATACACTCGTCCTTGGAGATTACATCCTGTGAGAGATGCATAAACACAGTCTCCTCCTTTCTTCCTTTTCAGGCACCTGAGAATGGCATCAAAGTAGACATGGTTTCATGTCTCCCCATCCCACACAGCCTTACCTGTGGAAATTTGTACAGTTCCAGCAGTGTTCCAATCTGGGCAGAAATTGCACATGTTGTTCCAGTAAGGGCTGCTAGAGACTTGCTCTCTCTCCTACAGGTGTAATTTGGGTTGTCTTTGCCCAGCCCTGAGACCCAAATGAGGGAACTCTCCAGTGCCTTCTGTTCATAGTGCAGGACATTATAGAGATCAACTCCCAAAGATATGTTGGGTAAAAAATGGTGGTTTCTGTTGATTTCCTCAATGGCAAAAACCAAGGCCACAACATACTTATAGTTCTTGTACTGAAACCTGCTGTGACGGATGGGGCTCCTTAGGGAAAAGACTCAAACCACAATTATCTTCAAATCCAATGTAATCACTTAATTAAGGAAGAATGCCAAGCCAACTCATTCCATCTGTGGCAACAGCTCTCCTGAAGCCTTAGAATTTATAGCTAAATCAAGTAACATCACCTGGGCTCTGGAACATCCTTACTAAATTCCACACACATGGAGAAAAGTGATTAAGTTTATGAGAAAAGTTTAATGAATGGAAAAGCAGATCACATTCAGAGTGCGTTTTGTAAATGGTTCTTTGGTTCAGGATCCAAAATGCTTGTTCATTTGAACACATCATCAAATGCTTCAGAGAACAGCAATAATATCAACATGAGATTGGAGATAGCCCTGGGGAGGAAGAGTAATTACAACTGAAGGCTCTGGGACAAGCAGAGAAGCACGGTGTCTGTGGGATGAGAATGGTGCAGCAGAAGGCTGGCAATCAAACTGCCTAACCTTCTGCCCCATGAAACTCGTGTATCTGCCACTGTCAACAACCAGGCAGCTAGGAAGAGCTTCAGAGCTCCCATGAAGAAGGAATCACCATAAGGCAGGAACATCTGGGAGAAGTTTGAAGGAGTTAAAACTGAAAACACTTAGGAGTCTAAGAGACACAGCCTTGTACAGTTTAAAAATTGAAAATGTGATTACCAAAACTGACTCAAATAGAAAATAAAGAGAGAATATTATACAAGTGTGGCCATGTGGTTTCAAGAGAACATTTGAGAAAAAAATTCCAAATATCCACCAGGCCTGGGAGAATTTACATGGGGCATTGCCTGCACGCCAACTTGGCCAGGAACAAGGTCTCCTGAGCTGGTGTGAATGGAGAGCAGAGGGCGAGAAGAAAAGCATTCAGCCTCTCGTCCTGCAATGAGAACAGGCTCTCCCTCCAGCATCCAGGTGCCTGAAGCTGCGGGGACACATGAGTTGAGCTTGACTTCTGCCCCCAGGAGACTCACCCCAGACCTTCCCTGACAACACACGTGTCATTATAAACAACATGTCAATACATTTGAACATTTAGATGAAATTCACAAATTGCCAGGAAAATGAAAGTTATCAAAACTGTCTCAAGAAGAAATGAGAAATCTGAATAGTCCCATATCCAAAGAAGAAACTGAATCCATAGTTTAAAACATTCCCACATTTCATCGTGGCCAACACCGCTGCTGGCAAATTCCACCAAACATTCAGGAGAGAAATAATACACATTGACTCTAGCTCTTCCACAGAACAGGAAAAATGGGAAAAACTTTTTGATTTATTTTATGAGAATAGCTTAACTTTGCTACAAAAATCTTACAAGGTCATTACAGGAAAGGAAATTTAGAAGCCTCTTTTTTTCTGGAACTAAACTCATGTATTCCTAAAAAAAATTAACCTTCCAAATCCAGCTACGTATTTGAAGCAGGCCACATCATGACCAAATTTGCTTTAAGCATTGCCATTCAGTGTGCTACTTCCTGAAAAAGGAAAAATAATAATCTGGGTGACTGCAGTTATTATCTATTATATACATCATGTATAATCTACTATAAACAGAACTGGTCATGTTCTGTTTGTTGGCCTGGGTAGTGTTAACACATGTGTACACTTTTTGATAACTTATCAATCTTTACACTTGGGTTTGTGCTCTATTCTGATTGTATGTCATATTTCAACAAATATGTTTATTAAAAAGAGAAAATGAAAGCACAACAACGAATGAAAAACACAACAGTTATCCAACTGAGAAGTGCCCAGAGGACTAACCAGAAAGTTTGGGGAAAACAAACCGAAACAGACCTAACAAGTTAAAATGCAGAGTTATTTAGAGTCAATACAAACCGGAAATTTACCTTATTGAAGGTGAAATTGCAGAGATATACACATGTGCATGTGAGTATTCTATCATGTCTACATACATGTATATGATATACATAGGTACATGCATTATATATATGTATGAGTGTTTGTGGACACACATGCACATATGTGTCTCTCTCTATATATAACTTATAGGGGTATATATACATGTGTGTGTGTGTGTATCTATACATATACATACGGCTGCTCTGCAGAGGGAGGGAGGAACAGATGTTTACTGACCACCTACAAGGTTTCTCAAACTTAATTTTTCCAACATTTGAAATGTCATTTTTTTAAACTTAATGTATGTGTCAATAATACATTTGTATTTTAATGTGTTATACCAGTATAATCTCAGCATTTTTAATTTGTTCATTAATGGCAGAATTCTCCAGCTTGTATGCATTCTCTTGATGCTGTGATGTAATAGGCTGGGTGCTGACAGCCTCCCTTTTGTATTCCAGAGGTTGTGTGAAACCTCAAGTTTGTGGTCTCTCTCTGGCCTGCGGATTCGGACCAAGTTTCTGCACGTGCTCACTAGCTGTCCTCCAAAATTCACTCTAACCACCACTGTTGGGAGCACACACAAGGAAGAAGCCCTAGGGTGGAGGCGTGTGTATGTGGGGCACGCAGAGCACTGGGGTGCCTAAGGGCCAGCTGGGGAGATCCATGGGTGAGGCATACCCCACAAGTCATGGGAGACTTCTTGATGGAGTGCTCAGTGCAGTTACAGGATCCACATCCTTTAAAGCCCTCTAAGAGTACCTATCTGCCAATGCCCCCAAACTCTTCAACCCATCCACACTCATACTTTTGTGCTCCAACAGAGGGCTGGAACTTCTCTTCTTGAAACCTGGACTTCCACAAAGGCCCTCTCCTCTGTGTGTCATGATCTAAGACAGTGTTTTCAGGGGTTTCCATGCAGCAGCTGAAAGGAGCTTGAGCTGGTTCACGGGCCACTGCAGGGTCCAGAGCTGGGACCGAGGTCTGTCTGCCTATTACCAGACGCATGGGTGGGTGAGACTCCCTCTGGGTCCCTTGGCGTATGGTGCTGGATCCCACTTCTCCCACAAAGGCACTTTTGTCTATGGATTGATGCCAAAGCATTGTTAGTGCAGGAGTAGAAAAACAGGAGGTGTCTTATTCCACCATGATGCTGATATCACTCTCCTTCTTTGAATTACAGAGATTGCCATTTGACACAGTTTTTCAGGAGCCTGCTATTTGCCTACAATTCTCTACAACCTCAGACCCTCCCAGACCCACTCTATGAAGGACATAGAAAGAATGTTCTCAGATCTACTTACAAGGGCCAGGCAAATAAAAGCCAACAAATTGGTTCTGGTCATTCTGCTGGGAACAGAGGGCAGTGGACGTCTCATACATTCTGGTTTGGAAGCAAGACTTCTTGTTCTCTGTGGATGAATAAACAACAAGAAAAGAGAGCCTGTGGTAGGTAAATACATGCTTGATTCATCTGAAAAGATCATCTCCTCCCCCTCAACTTGAAGGTTAGTGTAGGGAGAGAGCATGGGTATTTTCCACTGTTCACCTTCTCTCTTAATATTCAGAACAGAGAATCAGTTTTATTTTGGGTGGCAATTCAACAAACTAAAAGATAAAATTCCTAACCCCTCTTGCAGATAAGAGTGACCAGACCAAATTTAGGCCAGTGATGTGTGACAAGAAGTATGGAGTGGGGGTTTGTGGAGGCTACACAGATGGAACTGACATAGATGGGAGGTTCAGCATTAGACACGTGACACCAATCCACAGATGTTGTAGGTATTATCTCATATACACCTGACGATGTTCCTAGAAAGCTGTTTTCAGCACCATCCCCATTGTGCAGGTTGGGAGACTGGGGAGATCTTGAGAGGCACAGTGGCTTTTCCAGGACACAGAACTGGTAGGATAAAAGAGGTGTGACTTCAGCTCTGTCTCCTCAAAGCTGGCCACTGGTTCCACTCCCAAGGAGCTGTGGGGAGGGTAGTGATGGATATTTCTGTACAGTGATGGAGATGACATGGGCAAGGAGGGAGAGCAGCCAACAGCCTAGCGGGGGGCTTTGGGTTGGTCTGATTGAAGGAAGGGGCCAAGTAATAGAACCTTGAAGAAGTGACCTCACTTCCTTGGTGACAGCCCCCAACAGAACTTAGAACTCTGGTTACCAGGCACCCACATTGTAACCACAGCCTGCTGTCCAGTTCATTTGAGTGGAGACACTCGACACAGCAGGATGTTCTCGTGTTGTCCCGTGACTTTCCGAGGCTCTGGCCCCCGGAAAGCCAAGAATGAGAGCATGTTAAGTCGCTTTAGACATTGGCTCAGCCCTCACCTCGAATGTCTGTGGCCTTTTGGCAGGAGGAACCATCAGGTAACAGCGTAGCCCAGGGCAGGCCACTCTAGGTCAGGCCACAACTGTGATCCCAAATGGACAGCCCCACACCCCTTGACCCTCATTGTGTGTGTGTGTGTGTGTGTGCGTGTGTATGTGGGAGGTGGAGTTAGAGAAGGTAGTATGAGGAGGAACCACCCTGAGCAGGAGCAGGTAGCTAAATGGTAGAGATCTGGTGGTGTGTCATGTTCATACTGAAGATCTTGGCTGCAGGAGAGGAAGGCGAGTGCTGCGGACCAAGCTCTTCTACCCACATGTGAATCCCAGGCCATTGAGGTGTCATCACATTCCTTCCCTGATGGAGACTATGCAGATGCCCCTCTGTGCCTGAACTGTGGTGGGGTTTCCCTCTGTGGCAAAGTCCAGGCAGGCCCCTGATGCCTCCTGGCCTGACTTCTGGGCACTGTCACTGCAGAGCTGCACCCAAGTGATGGTTGAGGAGCTGGTAGATGGTTTCCAGTTCGCCATCTCCCTGGAGAGGACACAGGTGCACCAGTCCATCAATGAAGAGGGCTGGTCTGAGGTGAGTGTGGGTGCAGAGGGGTCTTCATACCCAGGATTCTGAGATGACCAAGGCACTACTAGAATGCAGACTCAAATCTGAGTCTCCCCTGGAACCCCCCAGGGTTTTCTCCTTAGAGTGCTCCACAGTCCCACTCCCAAAGGAATCTGGACCTCCACTCCTTCCCACCAGCTACACAGGAGGGTAGAAAGTCACCTCAATCCTCCCGCTGGTTCACCATGATGTCATTGAGTGTATGTACCTCCTCCTCTCCCTCAGTGTGAGGATGAGTCCACCGTGAATTTCAGTGAGGCCTGCAGGATGCGGGCCCTCCAGACAGGCATGATGGAGAAGCTGACAGAGTCCATCGCACAAGCTTTCCTGAGTAGGAACATCTCCAGCTTCACCACCTTCATGGTCAACTACTCGGCCTTAGACATATCCCACCAGGTCCTGGACCAGCTGTTTACTAGGTGAGTGGCCACTCCCTCCTCAGCACAGTGGTGACTCTGCCCCCTGCCTGCTGTGTGTCCTGCGAGTGTGACCAAATCTCTCTGAGCCTCAGTTTGCTCCTCTGAAAAGTGGGGTGGGAAAGGATAAATTTCATGGGGATCTTGTAGGAACTCATGGGATCAGCCATGGCGGGTGCTTACCTGGTGCCAGGCTCTGCAGAGAGGGCTGTGGACGTGCTGTGGTTGTTCATGGTGTTTATTTCTCTCTTCCCCGTGAAAAGTAGTCTGCCTCACCCATCTCTGAGATGCGGCCTTTCTGAGTTTGGAAAAGCACATGGAAACCACCCTGTCAAGGAGTTGGAGAGTCCATCCAGCTGGTCCTGGTCCTTTTCCTTGGGGTAGCTAGTCAAGGATCTCTGGGGCAGCAGAGAGGCCCTAGGCCCACTCAGGTGTCTGGGATGGTTCTGGGTGGACTACATTCACTCAACCACCTAGATTAAGCACCTACTGCATGCAGGACATTTGGAGACAGTAAACTCAGTGAATGAAGGAGACACAATGCGTGGCCTCAATTTCCGTCTGAGAGTCAGACATTGACATTCGACATCATTCGCAGGTCTTGTCATCCACCGTCCATCCCAAGGGATGCCCTCAGAGCCTCCTTGACATCTGGAGGCATCTCTCCTTATTCCAGCCAGGAGGGCAGAGCGCAGGACCACCTAAAAAAGTGAGTGGTCTTTGGGTGCAGAAGGACGGCCTCCTGTCTCTGAAGAACAAGCTGTGGGGGGAGAGATGGAGGCTGTGGCTGAGGGGAGCCTGTCAGCAGCCGCATCTCACGCATCTGTTGGTTCCCATGGGAAGGCAGAGGCCCGGTGGCTTCCACTCCAGGAGGACAGGAGTCAAAGAGCTATGGATGGGTGCCAGGACCCCCGGGAACCAGAGGGGTGGCTGGGCTGATTTCTCCCCTAGAAACCCATTCCCACCACAGACCCATTTTCATCTGCCTCCCCTTCTCCACATCTACCTCTTCTCACCACCGCCTCCAGGCCCAGAACAGGAGGTGTGTGAGCAACCTGCTCACAAATCTGTCTCAGTGCTCAATCCAGTTGCACAAGTGCATGGAGGGCCGGGGTGGGCTGTGTCCCAGACCTTCAGGAGAAGAGTGTCAGTGGGAAGAGAGTCACAACAGACTCTGTGTCAACCTGCTGGATGAGCAGGCCTGCCACTGCCAGGACAGCCTCACAGGGGTCAGGGCTGCCATGTGGCTCTCACCTGGATGGAGAGGGGCAGACATAGGGCCCAGTCCCAAGCCAGGGTGCCTTGGGTGAGAAGTGTGGAGGGAAAAGCCAGGCCTCTGACTCTGTTGCCCCATTGCCTCCCCCAGTGCCATCTCTTCTCTGGTGGGAACCTGCCTGGACCCAGGGCAGGATTTCTGGGAGCTCCTGCACCATCCCTGCTTCAGCATGAAGCTGGCCTCTCTGCATCTCAGCTTGCCTGGCACGGGGCTGCAGGGCCACGCCTACCTTCTCCAGGTCCAGCTGGAGCATCCACGGCCCATTGAGGCAGAGCTGGAAGGTGAGGCGACTGCAGTCTGGGATGACAATTTGCAGAGTGTTCAGAGGCTTGGTTCCCTTCAAGGCAGTGGGGTCTTTCCTGGCTTTGGCAGTCACAGGGGAAGTCAGCTACTTGAGTGACACTGTTTCTTTCTCCTGCTGCAGTACCATCTCCAGAGCTCCCTCCAGCTCCAGAGCCAGAGCAAGGGCCAGCTCCACGGCTAGATCCAGCTCCAGCTCTAGTTCCACCACCTGTGCTAGAGCTGGAGCCAGTGTCACCTCCATCAGTCTCTCCAGGGCCAGAGCCACCACCAACATCAGCTCCAGCCCCAGTGCCAGCTCCTGAGCTGGAGCCAGCTGGACCATTGGCTCCAGGGAGAATCCTCCCTCTACCTGGAGAGATAACAGCAGAGCCAGATCCAGTCCCAGAGCCCGCCTGCCCCTGGGACGTGACCACCAAGAACCTGCTGAGGAAGGAGAAGCCTGTCTTCTTGGAGTTCCCTCCCCGGCTGGTGGCAGAGCAGTTGACACTGATGGATGTGGTGAGCAGCGGGGCTCTCAGGGCAGGTGGGGCTGGCCTTCCCTGTGCCATCAGCTGCCCCAGACCTGCCATTTCCTGATCCAGAATCCCATGATCTCGGTCCAACCTCTTGTTTCCCCACTTACCCTCATGTGACCTGAGCAGCCTTTTTAACTCCCAAGCCTTTGCTGTCCTCATGTGGACAGTAGGGATGGACTTTGAGAGCAGCTGCCATGCAGAGTGTCTGTGCAGATGGATGAGGTGGAGCAGAGAGGAAGCTGGGCAGAGTCTGCGCTTTGGTGGGGGAGGGGAGCACACTGAAGTGCTGTCGCGTCCTTGGGTAGTTCACTCATTTGCCCAGGAGGCCTCAACAGCCTAGGCACTAATTAGGCACTTAATGTGTACATGACTACAAGGCAGACAAACAAAGCCCGTGGTTGTTGCTGCCTTGGGGGAATGTGCATCTGAAAGAGAGTCAGACCCCAGGATAGTCAGAATGGGTGGAAGATGCCCCTAGAGATGGTCATGCAGGAGCCGAGTTCTGGTGCTTGCAGGAAGTGAGACTGGGCGGCGAGCAAATGCCACTTCCCTGCGCCACAGTATGGGTTCCTGGGTCATCCTGTGCTGGGTGCCCTCAGGGGACACAGGCAACACCCAGGGACTCCCACAAGCCTCAGGCCGCATTCTCAGCTTCCTGAGCTCCAGCTCTCACCACTGACCCGGCCTGGGACTGGGGGCCGCGGATGCTGAGCTGGGCTGTGGCAGGGCTGGGTGACACTCCCCGTCCTCCCCAGGAGCTCTTCAAGACAGTGAGGCCCCACGACTTCCTGGAATCCACCTGGTCCCAGTGTGACAACAGGGGCAATGAGCACCTGGCACCGACCATCCATGCCACCATGACCCACTTTAACAGAGTGGTCGAATGTATCGTCACCACCTGCATTGGGGACCCGAGCATGACGGCCCAGGACAGGGCCAGGGTGGTGGAGCTCTGGATCCAGGTGGCCAATGTAAGATGTGGGAGGCCCTGGGAGCCCCTCTCTGGAGTCGGGGGAACTGCCCCTTCTCCTTTCTCAGCTCTCATATTTGAAGTCCATGGTCTGAGCCTTTGCACAATCCTTAGGCCCCTCCTGCCAGGCCTCAATGACCTGACTCCTGGTCCCAGTGGTGGGAAGCTCACCCCTTCCTGGACTCCTTTTTTGGCTTGAGCTAAAATCCTTCTCCCTGGAAGTATTCCTCATCAGGTTCCAGCTCTGCCTATCCCGGGTTCCCTGAGCTGCTGTCTCATCCAGGACAGGAGACGTCAATGAGGCGACAGAAGCCAGAGGAAGCAGGGCTCCAGCTCCCCCTCACAGCTCATTCTCTTCCCTTCCCCAGGAATGCCAAGGCCTGAGGAACCTTTCCTCTCTCCACGCGATCTTCTGGGCTCTGCAGGGCCCCTCCATTCAGCGTTTAAAAGAGACGTGGAGACAGGTGTCCAGGTGGGTATGCCTCTCTCCATGCGAGCACCACCTGGGTGGACCAGACACCCCCCACAGGGCTGGCATTGCCCTTCAGTCAGTTGGGACGTCCTGGGAGACAGCAAACCCTGGGGATAGGGTCTGACCTGGTTGGCAGGCTTGAAGTCTTTCTGAAAACTTAGGCCAGTGGTTCTGCTTCAGGAATCAGTTTCCCTAAGTGACAGATCATGGCTTGAACCAAATTGAAGATTTTCAAGTGTTTGCAGCAACAGAACACTCTGTCCACGTGAAATTAAGACTGTTTAAAACACATCTGCTGAGAAAATAAGAGAATGGAGGCCCCAGGTGACAACAGGAGAGCCCCCTCCCCAGTCCCAGACACCTCAGGGCTCAGAGGACACAGTGAATATGCTCATGCAGGCTGTCTGGATCTTCTGGGTTTTCAAACAAAAGGGATTTACCCTCAAACCATTCCACAGTGTTTCTTTCCTTTTTTCCCTCCTCAGGAAGAACTGGCAAATACTGAAAAACATCATCAAAACATGCCAGGGGGAGAGCAGGAAGCTTCTCAAGGAGGTGAGTGGAGGCTGGAGATCTGGAAGGACGGGAGGTGAGGTGGGGAGGGACCAGGCAGGATGTGCTTTGGTAAGTTTTTCACTTAAGGTTCCCCGAGAAATAACGGTCTGTCTTGTCCAGCTGGACAGGAAGCGGGGGGTGTGAGCTGCAGGGGCAGGTGGGGACTGTTTGGGGCAGGAGGCCTTGGTCACGGGATACAGTGGTGTCGCCTGGACTGTTCCAAGAGGTGAGGAGCTGGTCTCTGGCTTCCATGCGGACCCATCAGCTGGCCCTCATCATCCTCCAGGCTGGCGGGTGGATGGAGTGGGTGGGGGTTCCTTTCTTCCTAAAGCAGCCCAGTCTGTCCTCAGGAAGCCAGGCCCCTGCTGCTCCTTCTGTCTTCACTGCACCTCGCAGGGGAGGGCACTCTGCCTGCCCCAGGGATGGGCACTGTGAGATCACACAGGCCTTGTGGACACAGGGGCTGCACAGCCTTGGGCCAAATGGTGGATCTGGGACAGAACTGTGTGCTCCCTGGGACTGTGCACTTTAGCCCGATAGTGGTCACTGCCGACAAACCAGTGAGTCTCCCCCGGTGCCTTGTCGACAAGGATACGCCCCAGATGGCAATGAGAATTATCGGGGAACCTACAGATTCTTAATGGACCTTCCTGACAGATTCTTAATGGCCTCCATCGAGGCCCTGGCAGGAGGGGCCTAAGGATTGTGAAAAGGCTCAGACCACAGACTTCAAACATGAGAGCTGAGAAAGGAGAAGGGACATTAGAAGTTTCCGAGTGAAAAAGGATGCAAATGTCACCATTACACAGTGCCGTGGTCAGCCCCTACATTGTCACTCAGATGTGGCACACGGGGGTCCCCTTCCTGAGAGAATGAAGGAGGAGTTCTGTGCAGGGACCATCCTGAGGGGATCCTAGGGAGCTGAGGACTTTGGCATGGCCTCAGGTCCAGCCTGGTGTCAGAGAATCCCAGGGGGCTGGAAAACACAGAAGCCACTTGCATGGGATCCCAAGACACCATGTGCCTCTCCATCCATGGCTCAGGTTGACTGAGGGCCTCAACACACCCCGAGAGTCCAGAGGACAGGACCTGGGTCAAAGGTGTGTCTGGAGGAGGAGTGAAGGCCGGGGGCCAGGGCCTCTGGCTGGGAGGGGAAGCGGTCTTCTCTATGGGCCCCTGAGCAAGTCACCATCCCTCTGTGGGCCTCGGTCTCCTCATTGGGGAAATGGAGGGAGATGATCTGTGGTGCAGGCCTCACAGGGGTGATGAGGTACAAGGGGGAGAGGAATGTGCAGGGTCTTTGTGCTCCTCCTCCTCGAGGAGGGAGGGACAGCACTGGTGACAGTCAGATGACACTGAGTCCTCAGGGGACCCTGGGAGGCATGGGGAGTCCTCCTCACACTTTCCCGATGAGGAGAGAGGCTTAGGGGCCTGGGCAGGCCTGAGGGCACAGAGGAGGGAGTGTTGGAGCTGGGAGTGATCTAGAATCAGGGCACCCTGGAATGGGAGCAGCCGTAGACACCAGATGTCCAGGGTCCAAGATCAGGGGCCTGGGAGACATGGGGAAGGGAACATGGCCTCCCTGAGCCTGTCCTTGACCCTGCAGGAGGTGAACTCTGTGAGGGCCACCCTGGAGAGGGACCCCCAGGGAGCCCAGGAGAGGCAGCAGCAGCAGGTGAGGGGGCCTGAGGGGGAGGGTCCAGGTGTCAGAGGAGGTGTCACTCTCCTCACGGCTGGAGGCCTCCCTAAGAGAGGCATCCCTCCTCCTCCAGCCCAGCTCCTGGAGCCCAAGAGCCTGAAATGCCTGCCCTGGAAGTGACCAGGAGGAGGCCTGCAAGGGCTGGGCCCAGGATGGGTTAGGGAGGGGAGGGGCAGGGACCACATACCCTGGGATTTGCCAAAAGCCGCCCCTGGGAGGTGACTGGGGAAGTTGGGTGGTCCTGGAGGGGGCAACTGGGGGGAGGCTGCTGAGGGTCCTAGGCTGTTCTCTGTGGGAGTCTGTGTGGACAGGAGGCTGGGGTGAAGGGATTTGGGGGAGGGTCCATGGGCGCACCTGAGAGGTGGGACTCATCTCACCACTCCCACCCTGATTTCACAGGGTGTCGTCCCCTTCCTGGGCACGTTCCTCTATCACCTGAAGCTGCTGGACACTGGGATGGCGGATGATCTGGAAGTGAGTGAGTCTGGAGGTGGGGACAGGGAGCAGGATCCTGAGGTTTGGGAGGCGAGAGCCCTGCACTAGGACCTGAGCTCTCAGTACCTGGCAAACCTCCTCTCATGAGAGCCCCATGGCCACCCCTGGGAGCTGGGGAGTCAGGCCCATCTTAGCAATGTGTGAATAGACGCTCCGCATAAGCCCCCCACCAGTCTACCTGGGCTGGTGAAGCTCATAGCTGCCTGCCTGCAGAGCTGCAGGAGGCTGTGTCTGAGATGGATTCAGCTTCCCCCTCGGGCCCTGCCCCTGGGGGAGTGCCATCAGCCCCTGCAAGTGAGGAAGCACTTCTGTGTTCCAGCTGTCCCTTCCTCCCTGAGGCCTCAGTCTCCCCGTCTGTCATCAGAGAGGGTGTGCTACATAAGGTCTCTGGCCTCAGCTCCCCTGTCCCTCCTGCCCTGGAGCCCAGAGCCTGGCCCAGTGTCAAGTTCTCTTTGTGGAAGGTCTGCCCTCTGCTGGGCCCCGACATTCCTGCAGCCTGAGAAGGGGTGGGATGGGGGTTGGTTCTGGGCTTAGGGGGCTCTTTCTGATGGACATTGGCTGTCTCCCTTCCAGGGAAATCGGGTCAACTTCCAGAAATGGTGTGAAGTGAGCAGCTATGGGGAGGGTGGGGAAGTGGAAATCAGAGACCTCGGCTGGCAGGACTTTCTCTGGCCTCATCCCTTGGGTCTTACATTTATTGGGAGAGTCAGATCCACAAAGCTGGGGATCCCATCACGTTGGCGGGTGCGGGAGGGGCTGGCATCAAGGACACCTTCCTGGATGAGGAACTAATTCAAGCCAACTGTGAGGACAGGCAAGTCCTGAATGGAGTGGGAAGGAAGGAGGGTTCCCGAGTGAGCACAGACCCCAGACCAGATCCTCACTCCGCACAAGTCCCTGACAGCGTTCCCCACCCAAGCCCTGTCTGCATCCTGTCCTTCCTCCCAGAAATTCACACTCATCCGGAGGATCCAGCTGCTCCAGCAGGCTGCAAATGCATATGACCTGGAGCCCGACGAGCGATTTGGGGCCTGGTTCCAGGCCATGGAGCCCATCAGTGTCCATGAGAGGTGAGGGGGACAGGAGTTGGGTGAGGGCAGGGCAGACTCTCTCTGATGGCCAGCTCCAGAGCCTGTGGCCTGGCTCGCTGATCAGCCTCAGAACTCGTAGCGTGGTGACCCATGGGGCACCGGGACTCAGCTGCTGACAGGCTCTGGGAGGGGCACCTGAGGTGTGGCTCCTGGTAGCTCACAGGTCCACTCTGTCCTGTAGCTACTGGGTCTCCTGCCGGCTGGAGCCCGCACACCAGAAGGCGAGCAAAATGCGGCTCTTCAGGAGAAAGAGGAACCAGACATCCTCCAGTTCAGGGCCGAGTGAGTGTTGGGACCAGGAGCGACTGAATCCAGGGGCTCAGTACAGCTTCGGGCTAAGCATGGGATTGGATCCCAGCTCCACTGCTGAGCAGGCCTGGGACAGGCCGCTCCCCTCTCCTCTCTGGGATTCAGTTGCATCCTCTGAAATGGGTGATGCTAAATGATGCCTCCCGCATCAGGGACAAACGGGGTGCTGTTGATGGACTGAGCACTCGGCACAGAGTTTGGCTCAGAGTGCAGGGGTGCAGGGAGGTGTGCCATGAATCTCAGAGAGGGACCCCAAAATAGTCTGTTTCTTCTCTTCAGCCACCACGCCCTTGGTGATGAACCGTCACACTCTGGAGACCACAAGGGCAGCTCCTCCTGACCAGCAGTGACACTGGCGCCCTCGTGGTGCACCGGGCCAGCTCTTCCCACCCTGAGTGAACGATGACATCCTAAGACTTTCCCTGGTTTCCCCTAAAGCCCCAGTGGGCGGGCACCACCCCTTCCAACTCCCTGACATCTCCACCCCTGCGACCGTTAACCCATTGGGGAGGAGTGATATTATTCCTTTAATAGTAAATGGTAGATTTGACTCTTACGTTATATCCTGTTTCTGTCACAGCCTGGGTGTTGTGGTGTGGTTCTTTCACTTCTTATGCTCATGTAAATGAGACACAGAATCTCACATTCCTCCTTGAATTAAGAACTTGTGTATGGTCACAGCTTATTGTATGTGGGAGAAGGGAGGAGGGCCAGCCTCCTCCCTGGCCACATGAATGACACCCTCAAGTCCCCCTTCCTCAGAGGACAGGTGCATTTCAGTGTGGTTCACCTGGGCCAGGAGCAGAGACAGCCCCTCAGATCTCCCTGGATGTAGAGGTTGGAGGGACTGTCCCAGGCAGAGCAATAACCACTGAAATGTGGGTGTCTTTCAAATAGCACTTACCAGGACCATGTCCTTCCCCAGGATAGTGGCTGTCTTTCTACAGCTTATCAGGAAGAAGGAATGTTTTTTGCTTCTCTTGTTGATGTTTCTTTGATCAGATATTGGAAATTGCCGTTTTCTAACCAGTCTCTGGATTTGCATCAACACTAAATGAGGAAAAATGTAAAAAGATACAAGTTTGCATGTGGAACAGACAAGGCCAGAGGAACACCATGTGCAGATAGACTAAGGGCCAACAGGACATCCCCATCAGGCCGCCTCTAGGCCTCCCTGTTCACCCTTCGCCTAGATTGGAAACCTGGGATCCTGGCCCACGCCCTAGGAAGTCCTTTTCCCGCTTGTTTCATATCCAGAGGGAAAGATTCATGATGCAGCTTTTAAAGCTACAACAGGACTTTGTTCCATAAACCTCACTGCTCCCTGTGAACTAGGATTTCCAGCATCCCCGCACTTCCTTGTATGATTCTTTTCGGGCAGAAATTCCCTAGAAGGCCCCCAGCCTCTCTGTCAGGTACATCGTGGCCATTCCTCCCTGGCTGGGCCTGATGGATCAGGGGTGAGCTCTGGTTTGCCAGGACAATAGACCTTAATCCTGTCCACTGAATGACCCACACCGTCCCTTGCTGCCCTGGGTGACATCTGGGCCCATGTGGTTCTGAGGTCCATGGTCTTAGACAATCACTAGTTTACACACTCAGTCGTGTTGTTACTGACTTGTCCCAAAGTGGCAGCTGGGCCTGAGCGAATAGAGCACTTAGTCCCTGGGACGGCTGTGTTCTTTTCCCCAGTCTGTGCTGAGGATATGTGGATTTGTGTTACAGGGATGTGAAACTTTCCTGTTGGGAGTTTTGAAAGATGAGGCACGAGAGGGGCAGGTATAGAAGTGGGTCCAGCAGGGGAATGCCACCAATCTTAGATACCACAGACACCACAGACACCACCTTAACAATTAAAATACCGACATGCTCCCCACGTGGGTGGTGAACAGACACTGCTCAGAGCTCATGCTGAGAATCTACCCAACGACGTGGAGCTAAAGTCTTAGCACCTGGCATTTTGAACATCATGCCCTGGAAACACCCTGTAAGACAAGGGCCATTGTCTTGAATTCCTTGGTACTTCTTCCCCCTCCTTTCTGAAGGCTGCAAGTGTCACCCACGGAGGCCTTTTCAGTTCAGCCTGAAGCAGAGTAGAAATCCTGGTTCCCACAGCCCAGGCCCTTCCTTTCAGGACACTGCCATCCAGGAAAGAAAGAATTCACGCATCAGTGTAGACACACAAACACACACACTCATATCCCACCCAAATCCCAAGATGCATGAACTACTAAGAGATTAAAAGTGACTTCAGAAACAGATCAATCAATTGCAAAAGAAGGGTTTCATGAAGATCCTGACTCAAATAAAATGTAAAACCAGGAAATAACCTTGACAAAACTGGGAGACTTGGGATACTGACTAGACAGTTGATTATCCGAATGACATTTTTATTTTTGTGTGTGATAATATTATTGTGTTTGTGTTCCAAAAATCCCTCATCTGTAAGAGAAACGGAAATATTTACAGCTGAAATGATGTGCTCTCAGCCATCTCTTCTGGTTAATTCTTGGGGACTTGGTGTGAGGATAAACAAAGCCAGATGGTATACGAGTTGACAATCTTTGAAGCAAGTAACAGGTTCACAGAGATTGATTTTTCTCTACTCTGAGATTTAGAGATTTTTGAAAACCTTCAGAACACAATTTTGATAAATGTAGTATACTTGCTGTTCATATTACAATGTTACAAATTAAAACATCACAAATTTAAAGCAATGCTTCTCCTTCCTGACCTAAGGAAGCTCTCTCTCAGTCTGGCTTCTGTGAATGACCTGATGATCCCACCAGTTATTCACTTATCACGTGTTTGTTGAGTAATTCCTTTGTGCTCTGTGTTGTGTGCAAGGCGAACACGTTTCCACGACTCTGGATCTAGTGTGGGAAGGAAGGCAAGGAGCCTGCTGCAAGCTTCTCTTAAGTGGAGAATAATGCCCCCAGGGGGTGTGCTCATTTTTAATATTCCAAAATCAAAGCTACACAAGTTTGCCAGGTAACAGATAAGAGATACTTAATTCATGATATTGAAATCACCTATGTCTGAATTACCATGTGACAATGAAGAGAAGATTGATGGATTTTATGTTATAATTAGATGCACAATCATAGTGCTGGCCCCTGGCCAGGTGGTTAAGTTTGGCATGTTCTGCTTTGGTGTCCCAGGTTCAGTTACCAGGCACAGACCTACAATAATCATTAGCAGCCATGCCGTGACGGTGACGCACATACAAAGTAGAGGAAGAGTGGCAACAAATGGTAGCTCACGATGAATCTTCCTCAGCAGAAAAAAAAAAAAAGCAAAATCACAATAAAAATTTATGGAATCGGATTTAATATAAATTGACAGACAAATCTTGTTCAAGTAGGTATCATCTCTTCATTGAGTGTAAGTTCTAGAAAATACAAATGTAACTTCAAAACACTAATTCCTCAGCTTCAATTCTCCTATCAATTTTAATATAAAAAGGAGAAAACTCATGCTAAATAAAAATTGAGGTTTACCATGAAAGGTCAAGATCATGATGGCCGTTACAAAGAGATGCTGTGAGAGTCAAGCCTGTCTCATGGGGAATTTCTCATCGGCACCACTCTCCTTTTCTTCAGCACCGATGTTGCCTTCCTCACTGTGTTTTCAGGATGCCTTTCTTGGCTCCTTGCTCTCTCTGCCTCCCCGGCAATCTTGTCTGTCCTCGAGGCCACCGTCAGTCTGTCCCATGCTTTTCTTCACTTTCTGTGTCTGTCCACTGATATCTCTAGAAGATGCCTGTTGCCTGCAGAGGGGCTGTGAGCGACCCAGACCCATCCCTGGACTCATCTCTGCCCAATATGGACAGTGGCCCGGGTGGGCTCAGGGCTGGTGTGCAGATCCCTCGGCCCCAGCATGGTCCAGAGATTCACATGGATCAGCCTGTGTGACTGTTTCAAAGGTATTTGCGACTCCAAAGAACTTAAGAGTTCTCCTTCACTGCTGCAGGCCTGGAGTCCCTGCATCTACTGTATCCACCGACTTGCTGCGGCTTCTCCAAGGTCTCCTCCCACTGACGGCACCTGACCTCACCGCCAGGATGGGCAGTTAGTCCAGTAACTGGCCTCTGGAATATGCAGCTACTTAGGATTCAGGGTGCGTAGAACTTCAGTTTTCTGATTGGGTTTAGTTTCATGGTCTTACTGTTTCCACTATGAAGTCTGGGCATATTTTTTGAGCTTTCTCTTTCAGAACAAAATAAAATGTGAACTTTGAACAAAATGGATGATGAAGACTACCATCCACGGAGAACGTTCTCAGCTCACGTGGGTATTCCACCCTCCTTCTCTCCCTGGACATGCGTCTCAAATCGCACTGTGCATCACAATCATTGGAGGGTTTTTAAAACTCAGAATGCTGCACCTCAACCCAAGTAGGTCTGGGGAAGAAATGGAGAATTGTCATTTCTAAGAGGTGATGTTGATGCTGCTGGTACAGGGACCACACGTGGAGAACAGGCTTCAGTGACACCATCAAGCTGATGTGAGACAAGAACAGAAAGCTCAAGGTCATTATCCAGTGTCAAATCCAGACCAACTTCCCTCCGCCATCTTGTTTCAGGACTTTCCTCTCCTCCTCTCTCTGTCATGGTCAAATACACACATGCCGGTGCCCCACAGCCCACTGTTATTGGGACACAGAGTTCCAAGGACTCCACAGCTCCTTTACGGCCTCATCTCTAAAGAAATTATTCACTATTCCATCCTTAGTCATTCAGTTCCACACCCTGATCCTATCTTCACCCAAAACTCTCCTGCTCCCAAATCAGTAACTCAGAAACACTATATTCCCACCACAAATTTCCACATTTCCACTTCTGACACAAAGAACTCCCCTCTAAGTAACCATTCTTCGAGAAAGTATATTACTCCAGTAAGCATATCTTCACAACCCTCTTGCTTCTCTTCTCCTACTCCTCTCTATTAATCCTGCATTCTACAGTCCATCATTTCAATCATCCACTGACCATACTCGCAGATTCCTTATTGCCATTATACCTGCCTTGCAAGCCGCCCACTTCAGATGATTTCAAATACCTGCCATGCCATGTTGACACTTGCACTGAAGAGAGAATGCACCACGAGCCTGTGGATCCCAACAGAGAATCACAGCAACCAATGGACCTATATGCATTTCTCTAATGCTTCCTGAACGCTCTGCTCATTTCTTTCCATTTCTTGAGTTCCATAAATCTCTATTCCAACCTCCTCCGTTTTTCACAGATAAATTGTTAACCATCAAACAAGAACTATTTGACTCTCTAGTCATCAGATCTATAAGTATTCCTCATTAGGAATTCATTTATCACACCTTTTCTGTTGTTATATCCAAAGAAATTTCTTTCTTGAGGAAACCACTCTGATTTTTATCTCATTCTTCAATTTCAATGACATTATGCCCTCCACATTTGTTGTACTTTCCATCACTTCCCTACTGGAACCATCCCTTAGGTTTCAAATATGCACAAATCTCTACCATCTACAAAACAATCTCTCAGCCAGCATTCCCAATAGTCCTCACCCTCCACGCCCCTCCTCTCCTCCTCCTGCCAGGGATCCGTGGTGAAAAGTTCACATATATCCCCATGCCTCTGTTTGCACAGTGCCCACTCAAGCCCATCCCCATTCTGTGGATGCTTCTCTTGCTAACCTCACAAGCCATGTCTCTTACCAATCCACCAGGGACTTGTCATGTTTTGTCTGACATGCTCTGCAGTACCTTGTGACCTTGTGGACTTCAACGTCATTTAAAAAGCCTATTTGTCCTTGGGATCCACCACCTTACACTGCCCTGCTCTTGCCTGTCTGAACTTCCTGAGCCACTTTCTGGCTTCTCTTTATGACCACGCCACAATGACTGATGCTTCCTGGGAGTCAGCCCTGCTCTGACACCTGTTCCCCATCTGCACCCTCCTTCTGGGGAAACTCCATACATTTCCCTTGCTTCAAATACCACTAATGAGCCAAACATGTCCAAAGATCAGCAGAGACCTAACTCTGACCTCCAGACCCATTTATCTACCTGCCCACTCACCACAGCAGTGATAATTCAACTCACAATGACCAGGTCCCAAGTCGAGCAAACCACTTCCCCAAATTATTTGCTTCTCTCTCAGGGTTCCCAAACTCACTTGTTTGTGCTAATAATGTGTCTAGCCCTGGGTGTCGCTCTGGACACCCTGCCACCCCACATTCACGTATCAATGAACCATCCATCCACTCTCCTGAATCTACCTACAGGTTATCCACTTCTGATTTATTTCTAATCACCTTTCACATCTCATAAAATATATCATTTCCACAGAGTGAACTCTCCTGCACTAGGAACCTAAATTACAAAACTCCATTTTTCCTCTTTGTTGATTTTTTTTCTATTTTAGTTACATGTGCAATATTACCTATTTCTTTCAAGATTTAGTTCTTTCTCACTAAACTGGATACTCCATGAAGACAAGACTAATGTGGATTTTCCAAATTTTCCCACAATAGTGTTCACAACGGCTTTGCACACATAAAGGGCTCACATATATTATGTGTACAATATATATTTGATATTTATATACATATAAAATTGAAACATTAAAACTTTATTTCCTGAAATATTTTAAATCCATCCACTTAACTACTCTTATGCAAAGATACCACCTTTAGAGTGGTACACTGCAATACATTAGCAAGAATAGTTTAAGATTCCAAATCCTTTCTCCTCATAATCCAATCATGAGATTCTAGTCACAGTGATCCGTTTAAAATGCAAAAGTGATCAGTTCATCTTAACTTATAAATCCCCTATTTCTGTCTTCAGCACATATTTCTCCTGTTGTCTTATCATAATTATTAATACTACACTTTTCATTCCCTGATATGTTCCAGTTTGGAGGGAAAACTATTTGGTCATTCGATTTTTAGAGCACTTACTACGTGCAAAGCTCTGGTAGAAAACCTGTGATCTACAAAATAACTAAACAGACTGACTGCCCCTGTTTGATTTAGTCTTAGTGGGAGGAAAGAGATAATAAACGGCAAAGGATGTGTAACGTGCCATGTAGAAATCACTGCTGTGATGAACAATAAGGCAGAGAGTGAGAGTTTGAGCTTGAGCACATTCTCAAATTACTTGTGTTTGTGTGTGTGTGTGTGTGTGTGTGTGTGTGCACATGCTCATGCCTGCTGCCTGGATGGGATGACTTGCTTCCTCCTGTGGGGTTGGGGAGACTCCTATGCCTTGGGAAATTTCCTCCATGTGCACTTAATATGCACTTTGTTATCCATGTGTATTAGTCAGGATCCTCTAGAGAAATAGAACCATAGAATATATATAAACTTATAGAAGTGGAGATTTATTGTAGGAATTGGCTCACAAGGTTATGGAGGTTGAGAAGTCCCACAATCTGCCATCTGCAAGCTGGAGAACAACAAAAACCAGTGATATAATTTAGTCAAAGTCTGAAGGCCTGACAACCAGGACGTCTGATGTCCAAGTGCAGAAAAAGATGGACATCCCAGGTCTGGAGGAGACAGTGGATTCAGCCTTTCTTTCCTTTTTGTTCTATTGAGCCCTCAACAGATTAGATGATGCCCACCTACACTATTGAGGGTGGCTTTGTTTACGTAGACTATGGAATCAAATGCTAATCTCTTCCCGAAACATCCTCACAGACACACCCAGAAATAATGCTTCACAGTCTATATGGGCACCCCTGAGGCCAGTCAAGCTGACTCCTAAAATTAACCATCACATCGCGGCTTTATCCAACCAAGACGAACAGAGATATCACAATGTGACCTATGTCATTTAAATTTTCCAGAACACATGTTAAAGAAAATAAATACAAACAGATGATACTGGATTTTATAACATTTTTATTTAACCCAAGAAATCTAAATATTATCATTTCAAAAGGTAGTCCACATCAGTACAAAGAACAAGATACTCAGGTTTTCTGCTCCTTCGGTCTTACTGTTGAATTTCAATGAATACTGGCTCCTCATATAACTTAATATGATCCAATTTATAATTTTCTCTTATCTATTTTAGCTTTATTGTATCAAAAGGAAATCATTTTCTCCTTATTGTCAAACTGCTCTGCTATCTCTTTTTTAAAAAATTAAAGCTATATATTGTGTTTATGTTAGAAATGAAATTAAGAATTTAAGTAATAAAGAAGGAATTGATTCCAGCAAAAGGCTGGTTTACTAAAACGGAAGACAGTTCAAGAGCAAATCTTCCAAGAAAACAACTGGGTCAATGACATTGGAAAATTCAGGGTAGAATTAGAATACACAAGGGATGTGATTAAAAGGGGAGTAGTGAGAATGTGGAGAGGAATTGACACCAGAAGTGAAAATACACAAGCACGTTTCAAGTTGATGAAAGACATCAATCCACAGATTCAATTAATTCAACATTCCCTAAGCAGAGTGCATACACAGGAAATATTAATGAACTAAACTATGGTCCAAAAACCAAAGTTAACGTAAAGGATTTTAGGGACTATAGATGCCAAATAAGCAAGAAAAAGGCCAATTGGTGATTTCTAACCATAAATAAAATAAGATGGACATCAACAGAGCAGCATTTTTAAAATGCTAAAAGAAATCTCATGTCAAACCAGAATTCTACACCCAGCAGCAATAGTGCCCCAAATAAAGATGTCCTAGAAAAACTTAAAGTGAAACTTTTCATTGTTAGCAGCCTTGAATTAAACAAAATACTGGTGTGAGTTATCACACCCAAAGGAATATAATCTCAGGTAGAAAACCAGGAATGGAGGAAGGACTGAAGAGGAAAGGAAGGGATAATTTATAAATAAATGTAAATGAATTTTATTTTGTGAAGTAATTCTAGAAATCTCTCATGGAGATTAAAATATATGTAGAATAAAATGCATGAAAACAGTAATACAAATGTCAGGAAGCTTAAAAATAGAATTGAAAGTGTTGAAGGTATTAGCATTTGGGGGAGGTGGTAAAAGTAATTATTCATATTAGACTGTATTTAGGATTCAGGATTTAGCCATTAGTGCAATTAAACAAAGATTTCTATATGATTCCAACTAATAAGTTTATAGAGGAAATAATGGAATAATAAAAGAGTTAAATCAACATCAGTGAAGTAAAGAGAGTAAAGGAACATTAATTATTCAGGTCAAAGGGAAGGGAAAGAGTAAGACGGTTGAAATGATTACAAGTTTACTGGAAATTACATGAGATGTAAATGCACAAAATACTAATTTCTTGTTAATGGCTGTGTAATGTATTCTAGAGACTTGTTAATAAATATTTTGGACATTCTTTTATTGATAAACATTTACACAGTCTCTATTTTTTCCTATTAAAACATAAGTTGTATGGACATTTTTTACATATAAACTTTCATTCCTATTTTTACAGAAAATATCAATAGTGGAAGAAAAAGGAAATATTAAAATGTTGATAGAAACTGGAAATACCACCTCCCCACACAACTGTATTAAATTTTTTCATCTACCAACAGTATCTGACAGTGTCAATAACCCCACATTTTTGTGTTTAGGTATAAAGCTTTAGGAATCGCTCAAATCCCATTGATAAGAGACAGGAAGTCTCCTCTGGATTATCCACCGATTGGATTATCCACTCCCTTCCTCCATAAAAGGGGAATCAGAGGCAGAACTCACTGCATTTTCCAGCAATCCACGGGCTGTCTGCACATCAGGAGTGGGGTCAGCAGGACAACTCTGCAGCCATGGAGGAACCTGCATCGACCTGTTTTCCAAGCCAGCCTATTCTGGTGAGTGTGGAATCCATACGGACAGCAAGAGTGTCCATTTGAACACTTTGTCCTTCTGTGAAACCTCTTTAAGTTCCCAGAGAGAAGCTCTTAAAACAAGAAGATATCTTTTTATTAAAGTTGTTTCCTAGGTGTTAATGTTTGTTAAGTCATGTTCAAGTTATTGTATTTTTTTCTATGTGAAGTTTTCTGGGATAACAGGCTAGATGCTTTTGTTTTATTTTTAATCAACAACATCACTAGGAAGTGGTGTAGTATTCGGCCCTGCACTGTTTAAGTTGTTCCCCTCTCTGGAACATTCTTTACCCACAATGCGCTTGGTCTTTTTTAAGAAAAATTCAGTTCTGTGCTCAAATATCACCTCATCAGTTAGTCCTTCCCTAATCTCTTCATCATCAATAATTACGTAGTTAATTTCTTTCTCCCTTCATCCTTCCTTACCACTTTTCCTCTATCCCTCCCTCTTTATCTGTCTCTGTCTTGGCCTTACTGTTTATCACAGCACTTAATTATACCTAACACTGTAATAGAGATTCCTCAGTCTGTTTATTAACTCTCCTTTCACCAAGATTTAAAATAAAGAGGGGCAGTGACTTTGTTAAGTTCTGGATCACAGGTTTTAGTACATAACTTGGCATACAATAGGTGCTCAATAAATGGGAGGATCAACTAATTTTCCCTCCAAACTGGGACATGCTGGGGAACGAAAGGGTGGTATTAATAATTATGGCAGGACAACAGGAATGAAGTGAGGTTTATGGTTTCACTTTTAAAAAAATATCTTCTGAAGACAGAAATGAGAGATTTAAAAGGAAAAGTGCACTGACTAGATTTACATTTTAAACAGATTATTATGACTATAATCTTATAATGGATTACAGAGAAAGGATTTGAAATCTTAGTGATAATTTATTGCAGTATACCACAAAACAGATTATATCATTGTATAATTGTGGTTGAGTGAATTTCTTTGAAAAATTTAGTTCTTTTTGGAATTTGAATAATTTCTTTCAATAAATATATCTAAGCACCTTCGATGGGCAAAGAAATGACTGAATATGGCAGCATAAAACATTAAAGTCCACATTAGTCTTCTCTTCATGGAGTATCCAATTTAGTGAGAAAAACACTATGAAATAAATAGATAATACTATACACATACAATTAAAAATTGAAAAAAATTAACACAGAGAAAATGTGATATTAATTTTGATGGCTGGAGCAGGAAAGGTCACTCTGTGGAAATGGTATTTTGTAGGGAATCTGCAAGGTGCTAAAGAATTATTCACAAGTTGAGAATCTTTAGGTGGATTCAGGAGGGTGGATGGATGGTTCACTGAAGAAGGAGTGTGGGGTGGCAGGGTGTCCAGAATGACACTCAGGGGTAGACAGGATATTAGTACCAACAAGGGAGTTTAGGGGACCCTGAGATATGGGTGATTATTTGGAGAACTGGCTGTTTCAACTTGGGACCTGCTCACTGTGAGCTGAGTCGTCGAGTTGTCACTGATGTGGTGAGTGGGCAGATGGGTATTTGGATCTGAGGGTGAAGTCAGATCTTGCTGACTCAATGGGCATTTCTAGTTCATCAATGGTATCTGAAGCCAGGGAAAGGGATGGGATGGCCTAGAAGAGGGTGTGGATGTGTAACAAACGTGGGAGCAGGATTGACTTCTAAGAAGCATCAATTGTTCTGTTAAGCCAGATGGTGGAGCCCAGAGTAACAGGGAGAAGTAGGAGGAGAGAGGAAGAGTCAGGGGAGGAAAAATGGTTATTTACAGTGGATGCAACTGTGTGATGGGAATATGGTCTGTGTGAGTTATTTATTTATGAACAGGAGAATATTTGAGTGAAGATGGGATGTGGGAGTGCAAGTGAAGTGAACACCTAAGGGTTGAGAGGTAATATGATTTCATTGGAGACGAGGCATTAAAGGAGCTAGGAAAATGAGGTGATTGTGTCCTAAAGCAGAGTAAAAGAGACACTGAAAACCTAAATCTTGGGATACAAAGATACCTGTGATCTGTGGATCCACATGATGGTGGGTCAGGGGTTACCAGCATATGTTTAGTTGACTGTGACAAGGATGGGAAGGGGGGACATCCTCAGAGGAGGACGGTAGAGGCAAACGGTCTGGAGGTGGCACTGGGTAATGATCAGAGCTTTCAGTCCTTGACTCATATCAGCTTGATGTCCCAGGATCTACTTCTCAATGTGAGGTGCCTGTGCCAGCAGCATCAGCATCATCCGGGAACACCTAGACGTGCAAATTCTTGGCCCCACCCTGGACCTACTTGGGTTGAGGTCCAGAAATCTGAATTTTAACAACCCTCCAGATGATTGTGATGCACAGGCCAATCTGAAACACATTTCCCCAGGGAGAGAGGAGGGTGGAAGTTCCAAATGAGCTGAGAATATTCTTCATTTTATTCAAATGGCACATTTCATTTTGTTTTCAAAGGGGAAGCTCAAAAGAAATATGATGCCCCAGACTTCAGAGAAGAAAAGATAAGTCCATTTAACTAAGACCAAACAGAGACATCGGGAAAGGTCTGCACTTCCTACAAGACTCACCAGCTGCATTTTCCAGAGGCCTGTCACAAGGATACCTTCCCACCCTGGCAATGAAGTCAGATATAGTCAACGGGAGGAGACCTTGCAGAAGCCCCAGCAACTCTGTGCACACAGGAGACTGCAGGGACTCCAGACCTGCAGCAGTGAAGGAGAACTTTTAAGTACTTTCCATATCACAAATACCTTAAAAATAATTGCACCTCCTAGTCCAGGTGAATCCCTGGGCTGTGTTGGTGCTGGGTCTCTACACACCAGCCCCGAACCCACCGCTGCACAGTCTTCAGACGGGGCAGAGATGATCCCAGGAGCAGGTATCTGTCTCTCACAGCCACTCTGCAGACAGCCGGTAACTTATGGAGACATCTGCAGACAGAGTCTGAAAGTGAAAAAAGCGAGGGTGAGGCCCTGAGGGCAGACAGGTTTGCCAGGGAGGCAGAGAGAGCAAGGAGCCAAGAAGGATGTTCTGAGACCTGATGGAAAACAGGAGAAGGTCCTGCTGAAGAAGCCGAGTGGTGTGGCCCTCGGGAAGCGGTTCCCCATGAGCGGCCCTCATTTTCACTCCCTCATTTAATGTTACTCCTGCTTCTTCTGGACCATTATGCTTGGTTGTGTTAAAATTATACTTTCTTAAACTCTTGAGAGACAAAAATGAAGAGTAGATGGTCTTGTGGGGGAGAGGGAGGGTTTCGTGTGACAAGAAAGAAGATCTGTTTGTCCTGGTACGCTGCAATTTCTGTTTACCATGATTTTTATTCACTTTTATATTAAATTCTTCCGAGGTAATTTAGCCTAAGGTATTATTTAGTATTTTTAGTATAATATTTTCTTATAATTCTTATACTCAGGAAAGGATGATACCCACTGTAAACAGCTCATTTTTTAACGTTAAATTAATTTGATTCCATAAAAATCTTATTTTATTAAGCTTGCTTTTATATCTCATTCTAACATAAGTTGCATGCTTTTTTTTTTTATTTTTGCCAAATGCTAATTCAGACATAAGACATTTTTACTCACCCCCAGCGGCTTCCCCACGGGCTGGGTCCGCGGGCTCAGCGCGGGTCAGAGGCTGCACCCCCGGGGTCAGTCCCCGCGCGGACACCGGCGCCAGACTCCACGCGGCCATCACGTCCGGAGGACGCAGCCGCGGGGACACGCGCGTCCTCGTCGTGGGCGGAGGACACGCCGCTGTCCGGCCAGAGCGCCCCGCGCCGTGGGCAGCGGCGGGGCCGGGGGAGCGGGGAGGAGGGCAGCGGGGACCGGGTCCACGACCCTCTGTGGGGGCGCTCGGGGCGGCTCGGGCGCGTGGAAGGCTCCGGGCTCCACGTCCACGGCCCCATGCAGCGCGGTCGCCTTCATTCTCCGCCGTCCTCGTCTCCGCTTCCTTCTGAGGCGCCAACCGCCTGTTCTCGCTTCACCGCCCACGACCTGTCAGCTCTTCCCAGCGGCCCCTGGGCTCGGCTCTCTCCGCCGCCTCTCGCCGCTTTTCGGCTGGGCTCGGCTCCCCCCGCCAAACCTCGGGTCCTTCCGCCCGACCTCGGCCGTTTCCTCACCTCTTCGGCTCTTTACGCCCGTCCTCGGTTCCCTCCGCGTGTCTCCGCCGCTCCTCGGCTCAGTGGTTCCGTTCGGCTCTCTCCGCCTGGTTTCGGCTTTCTCCGATTTCTGTCACAATTCGGCTCTTTCCGCCGCTCGCAGCGGCGCGGGGCTCCGCGGGGATCGCTCGGTCTCGCCAGGTCCGTGAGTCCGCGGGCGTAGGGTGTTCAAATTCACCCTCCCGTCACTGTGGTATCCGAGTGTCGCTTTCTCCACATCCTGGCTAATACATTAACATATTAAACCAACAAAAAAATGTACCTCATCTGATAAATAAAAACGGTATTTCGGTGTTTTACTTCGTATTGTTCTTTTGATGGGAGAATTTGGGAATCATCTCTTATATTGAGAGCGTTCTGTATTTTCTGGAAACTATTCTTAGCATGTATCCATTTCTCCAATGGATTCTTGGTCTTTTCCTTTGGTCGGTAGGAGTTCTTTAATATTAAAATGTTAGCCTTTTGTGATGAGTTGCCAGCATTTTCCTTTTTTTTTTTTTCCTTTGTCTTTCCTTCTAGTCCTTGCTGTCATGCAAATTTCTTTTAAATAAAATAAAATGTATTAATTTTTATTTGTTTCTTGGTTTACATTAGACTCTAAAAGGACCACCTGTCCTCTGAGATTATATATAAACGATTTGTCTCTTGGTTTCTTCTCGGACTTTTACAGCTTCAACTTTTACATTTAAATCTGTGATAATCCCTATTCCACAGACCAGCTGGTGGTTCCAACACGATTTTTTTTTTAACTATCCGTTTTTTCTTTACTGACTTAGCACATCACCTGCACCCACTTTATTATGGAAAATTTTCAAGCAAGGAGATAATTTGAAAGAGTTTTACAGTAAACATTCATGTCATGGACTGAATTCTGTCCCCACCCCTCATTCATACGTTGAAACCAAAATCTCTAATACCTCATAATGAGAATTTATTTGGAGGTTGGGCCTTTAAAGAGGTAATAAAAGTAAAATGCGGGGCCGGCCGGTGGCGCAGCGGTTAAGTACGCGCGCTCCGCTGTGGTGGCCCGGGGTTTGCTGGTTTGGATGCTGGGCGCGCACCTATGCACTGCTTGGCAATGGCAGCGTCCCATATAAAGTGGAGGAAGATGGACACGGATGTTAGCCCAGGGCCAGTCTTCCTCAGCAAAAAGAGGAGAATTGGCAGATGTTAACACACGGCTGATCTTCCTCCCCCAAAAAAGAGGTGTCAGGGGCACACGTGCACAGAGGGATGACCACATACAGAGGCAGCAAGAGGATAGTCATCTACAAGCCAAGGAGAGAGGCCTCAGGAGAAACCAACTCTGCTGGCATCTTGATCTTGGATTTCTAACCTCCAGAATGGTAAGAAGTGAATTTCTGCTGTTTAAGCCACCCCGTCTGTGGTACTTTGTTATGGCAGCTCTAATAAACTAATAGAGTCCACCACCTACATTCCATCACTAACATTTTACTGTACTTGCTTTGCCACTTCTACCCCTCTATTCTCCATCAACCCTTTTCTGTTTAACACATTTTGAAGTAGGTTGCAGACGGCAGTAGACGTCACCTCTAAACATTTTAGCACACATGTTAATTAGAGTTTGAAATTTGACAAGGGCTGGCAAATCTTCCCAGGTGGCTCCCTGAATGGATAACAATTAGTGCCGACAAGTGGGTTCCTCTAAACATGGACCTCTCTACGGGGCTGCTTGAGTATCCTCATGGCATGGTGGATGGCTTCCTCCAGAGAGGGAGCAATCTAAGAGACCAAGAAGGAAGCTTCAGTGTGTCTTATGACATAGCCTCAGATATGACATGCTGTCATTTCTGCAGCACTGTATTGATCACTTTGGTCATGTCTCATTGAATGTGGGAGGAGACTGCCAGGGCATGAATAGAGGTGGCCACAATCATTGGTGGCCATCTTGGCAGCTAGGAAACACACCTACCTTTTCACCAGGCCACCTCTCCTCACTAGCCCAGAATTCCTTTTCTTCTGCTCCAGCTTGCCCCCAAGAGACTGGTTTAATTGGGGCTGGTTGGGGCCTCTGGAATTCATGGCTGTGTTTGGGACAACATAGAATGTCTCATTTTGCCTTCATTTTTACTCCTCTCTATCCTTCTCAGCCTCTCCCCCAGCTCCAGCCTTCCCTGGCCCCTACTGCTTCTTTGAGCAGTCGATGTTCTGAGGGTCAGCGGGGAATGCAGCAGATAAGAGGGGGTTGCTGGGGCAGGAAATGTTGGGGGAAGTTTTGCTTCCTGGGTTCCTGTCACCTCCTGTATAAGGGGATCCTGGGGCATCTCTAGCTTGTCTTCCTTACTCTGAGACTGGGGTCCTCAACATTCCCCAGGGCAGGGGACACTAGGTTGGATGGGGCTTTATCTATCCACTACAACTGAGGACAGAGACATCTACCTTGCAAAAGGAGGCTGAAGAGTTGCCAGCTTGGGCTCAGAATGTTCCTTCTGTTTGGGAAAAGGGAGGGATTACTGAAGGGGCACTCATCTCCTGTTGGGAAGAACTTCAGGGATTTGCATTGTGGGCCGCCCTCATTTGTGTTGAGAGTGCTGCTTGCTGATGCTTCTATCCACTCTTATTTTGTGATAATGGGAACAGAGGTAGTTGTCTGAGGCTCTGTTTGACACTGATATTGGAGAACCTGGTGGGTTGCCTGTTGAGACTCTGGTCATTGCTTGTCTATGGGGTGAGACTGGGGTTACTCTTTGCTGGGGATACACATATCTGGTCTTGGGAGTCAAGGGAGGCAAGCTGGGGTTTATGTTGGGTGAGCACAGTGTGGCATTTGCTGGGGTTCCTTTCTTCTTTAATGTGTAGGGGGTTGTAAGTTGCTTCTTGGGGTTTCCATCATCTCTAATCTTGCCAGGATATGAGGGATCACTTGCTGAAGCTTCCACTATCTGATGGAGCCCTCATGATGCTGGTGGTAAATGGAGGTTATGAGGCTGTGGTTCCTGTTGTTTCTGGTGTTTGGAGCCTGGAGGGACACTGTCTGCCTATGGTTCCCACTTGGGTTTTTCAAGTGTTGGGGTGACAGGAAGGGGTCACTGAATGGAGGTCTCATTGTCTCTAATTTAGGGAGAGAATTGTGGGGATAATTGCATAGGATTCTGCTTATCTCTAGTCAGGGAGGCTGGAGGGGTCTCTATAGAGCTCCTTTTCTTCTAGTCTTTGGGGAGATCAGACGTTTCACTTTCTGGGTCTGCCCTTGTCTGTATCGTTGGCATAGCCTGGGTGAGTCACTGGGCTGGGGCTACCCATTCTCTAGTGTTGAGGAGCAGCTGAGGGAGTCACTTATGGGGCTGCTGTCATTTCTAGGATTGGAAGTGACTAGGGGTGCTCACTGGAGTTCCATCATTTCTAGTCTGGGGGGATGGAGATCTTGCTTGCTCAGACCCTAGCATTTTGTGTTTGGGGATGACAGTTGCTATCTGAGGTCCTGTTGCCTTTAGCTTTGGAGGGAACTGGTGGTCCCTTGCTAGGGCTTCTGTCACCTCTACTGTTGGATGCAGATTGTGAGTATCACTTGCTGGGGCTCCATAATCTCTAATCTTGGGAGGTGCACTGGGGGATCTCTTGCAGTGGCTTCCATCATCTGTAGTTTTGTGGGATTAGTTCATTGTGTTTTTAAAAGCATATTATTTTGCGAAAGTTTAGACTTACACAAAAGTTGTAAAACTATACAGGGTTCTTTTATACCGTCAATATTCATTATATTTACTTACATATTTTTACTGCTGATAATTATTCCTACCGTTATGTGTCTCCACATGGAATTCTTTTGTTTCAACCTGAAGAGCTTTCTTTAGTGTTTCTTGAAGTACAGTTCCATTTTTGATGAATTCTTTCAGGTTTTGTTTTTTTAAACCCCCTTTGGAAAACATCTTTAATTAGTCTGCATTTTTGAGGAATATTTTTCTTAGGTCTCAGAATCTTAGATGGGTAGGGTTTTTTCTTTTTCCATGAAACACTTTAGATGTCAGATGTCATTCGTTGTTTTCTTCTTTTTTTTTTTTTTTAAGGTGAATCCTTTATTTATTTTTGTGTGTGTGTGAGGAAGATCAGCCCTGAGCTAACATCCATGCCAATCCTCCGCTTTTTGCTGAGGAATACTGGCCCTGGGCTAACATCTGTGCCCATCTTCCTCCACTTTATGTGGGACGGCACCACAGCATGGCTTGACAAGTGGTGCATCGGTGCGCGCCCGGGTTCCGAACCTGGGCCGCCAGCAGCGGAGCACGGGCACTTATCTGCTATGCCACGGGGCCAGCCGCTCATCGTCTTCTCGTTCTATAGTTTCTTTTGACAAGTTATGGGTCTTATTGTTGCTCTTTTGAAAGCAATGTGTCCTTTTTCTTTGGTTGTTTTAAAGATTTGCAATTTGTCTTTCATTGTCTACAATTGTCCATGTTTCCTCCCTTTTCTTCATAGTTATTTTGAAGTGCTTGTCTGCTAACTCCAATCTCTGCATTGTCTCTGGGTCTGCTTCTATTGATTTATATATTCATAATAGAGAAGGTTTTCCCGCTGCTCTGCATGTCTAGCAACCTTTTATTGTATGCTGGATCTTGTGCACAATACCGCGTAGAGGCTCTTAATGGTGTTACATTCCTCTAAAGATTAGGTTTTGTCATGGCAGGCAGTTGTAGTACTAATGGATCACCTAGAACCTATGATGGCTGGGTTTTAGCCTCTAAAAGGACAGATTTATTTCAGTTTTGCAAAGGGTGTAGTCCTTACTCTTAGTGTGACATTTCTAGGGTCATAATGGGAACCCAGGTTTTTTTTTATCAAGGTCATTCCACTCCAGATGAATCCGAAAACCAAGCTCCAACTCCTGGGATGTGTGACCTCTGAAATTTCTGCACAATATTCAGTTTCCATTGGTTTTTCTCTTCTAAATCCCCTAGAGTCTTTCCCTTTATATGCACAGATTAGGTGTTATTCAGGGACCTGAGGGGGATTCTTAGGCAGATTTTGTGGGCTGCCTCTTTGTGAATTTTATTTTCTCTTGGAATATGCTTCAGAGGTGTTGCAGGATCAGGTTGTATTTTACCTACCCCAGCCCTGGCATCAACCATTTCTCGAAAGAGCCCTGGTTCCTTCTTTTTCCTTTTTCTTTAGAAGAGTACTTTAGAAACCAAGATTTGGGTGAGTGATAGGTGTTCTCATTGCTACTGGAGAGTCATTGCTTCTAGGCCTTCTGAGCCGATAGGCCTTGGAAATATATGAATGTATCCTATCCTCTACATGCACACATTGTCTATCTATATCTATCTATCTATCTATCTATCTATCTATCTATCTATCTATCTATCTATCTATCTATCTATCTATCTATCCATCCATCCATCCATCTGTCTATCTACCTGTCTGTCTGTCTATCTATCTATCTATCTATCTATCTATCTATCTATCTATCTATCTATCTTTCCTTCCTTCCTTCTATCCATCCATCCATCCATCCATTCATCAAAAGCATGAATTCATACTGATGCTTCCAATTTTAATCCAGATCCAGCACCCAGTGTTCATTCTAGTCTTCTCTCTTCCCTTGTTTGTAACATGTTTCTTTGACAGTGAGAAACTGGCTCTCATGATCTACAATATATTAACTTAGCTGTTCAGTCCTAGTACATAAATAAAGTAGTTTAAGAATTGCTAACCCATACCCTTCTGAGAAACAAATTTATGAACTAGACTCCAGGATTTCTGGTCAGTTCTTTTTGTATCCAGCCTTACAGCATCTGGTCTTAACACAGTTTTCCAAAGTAAATTTCATTTCCTTCTCATACCCTTCATTATAGTTATTTCATTTGTAATACAGTTAGGTTCATTTTATATAGCCTCTATTCCATTTTACATTCCCTCCACTAGCTGGTGGATTAATTTTTTTTTTAACCTACAGTAATATCCACTCTGTGATGTACAATTCTATGGGTTTTGGCAAATGCATAGAGTTGTGTATGCATCTACACCATCATGACTGAGCATGATACACACGTGAACACATTCATGATAGAACAATTCCATCATTCCAAAATTCTATTGTGCTGCCCCTTTGTAGTCATCCCCCTCTCTTACTCCTTATCCCAGGAAACCATTGATTAATTGTCCTTCCCTACTGTTTTGCTTTTTCTCAGATGTCATACAATGGAATCATACAATAAAATGCCTTTAGTCTCTGGCTTCTTTCACTTAGCAAAATGATTCTAATTTAAATTGAGGTATAAGTTACATGCAGTGCAACATACAGACCTAACATGTAAAATTCAATGCATTCGACAAACGCGTATACCTGTGTGACCTACACTCCTATCAAGATGTAGAACACTCTCCTCATCCCACAAAGTCCCTTCATGTCCTCTCAGCCAGTCCCTACTTCTGCACCACCTCTCGCCACAACCTGCGCTTAGATGCAACTGCTATTCTGTTTTTTTTCCTATCACAAATTATTTTTTGCCTGTTATTGAAGTTCGTACAATATTTGCTCTTTGTGTGTGTGACTTATTTTGGTCAGTATAATCCTACAATGAACTTTAATTAATTCATAATAAAAGATGATATATAATGTTTACTATATACCAGGGTGCCTCATAAGTGCTTTACATATATTAACTGATTGAATCCCTAATACAAGTCTACAGAGTAGGCACTCTCATTGTTCCCGTTTTACTGATGAAGAAACCTTGGCACAATAAGTTTGTCGCTGGGCTTGAGGTAACCATGTCTAAAGGAGAGAACTGAGACTGGACAGAACAAGAGACTGAACTGCAGTAGTTTAAAAATGGAGACAACAGTTGATCCCATAGAGAGCATCAAGCGTGTCTCAAATTGAGGCAAAGGAAGTAGGCCATTGTACCCCCCACATGAACCAGTCATTGGAAATGGGCTGCCATTGGGAGTGGTCATAATCTTAGGTGTGGCACTTTCCTTTGGCCCAAGGAATTTCCCAGAGAGGGTGGCAGCACGAGCCCTTAAAACACTTCTGGTAGCTACATGAGTGAATGACTTAGTCCCAAAAGAAGAATCTTGGAAATATACCACTGTCTCCATGATGGTCCATCACTTATGCCCCTCAGATGCACTTGCTTCTTGAAGCCAGTACACACAGTGTTCTGGTTGGTCATGCTGACTGGGGAAACTTACAAGAGGAAGATCAGTGGGACAAATTACAGGCAGCTCTCAACAGCAGCTTTTGTTGGTGCTGCAATTGATACTTACCATCCCACTCCTCCTACTCTCCCATTTAGATTGACAAGCACCTCTGCTGGTCTAGGTGGCTTACCTGGAGGGATGATCCAGATGCTCATCCCTGAGGTGTCTGAGCACCTAGTCACCATGCCCTTCTCAGGATACAGCTTCTGCACTAATTTATCAACAAAATTGGGGAAAGAATATCAAAAGATATCCTGGTGGGCTACCTGAATGCCCAATGTCTTCTCTGTCCTGGCTGTATAACAGAAGGCCCATGTCCTCTGGAAGAATTACTCATGCCAGAAGCCATGATGGCTTCTTTCCTTGTGCTGGCATCACAGCAGTCATAGCATTCAATAGGATTCATCCTTTGTCTCCTGGTAGAAGTGTCCACCCTATAGGAACCAGGACCTTTATATTAATTATCGTTTGCACTTTCCTCCCAAGAACGCCATAACCCATCTTACATGAAGAACACTTGTGGAGGCAACTATTTTAGACTACACATGGGAGTATCAATGCTTTGAGAGCACTCAGGATGGTACACTAGCTGATACAATTCCTGGGCAGGGATATAACCTTCAACTCAGGTGACTGACAGGAGTAGATTCTCAGAAACAAAAGGAGTGAACAATTCTGGATATCTTCCATTTGCCCCAGCAAATCCACTTTCTCTCTCTTGCTGTACCCAGGAAGGTTAATCAAGATGATCTACATCAATGGGCTTCCTTGTCTCCTGGCTTTTGGCTGGGTTTGGCCAATGGGACATTAGCAAATGACACAAGCAAAGGCTTGAAAAACATTTGCTCATTGTTGGTACTTATCCGTCTCTGGCTGCCCCTGGGAAACCTGTGGCCGTCAATATGTAAATGAGTCTAGATAGACTGCACATCTCCATCACTCCAAGTGACTTCAAGTCAACCATCAGATATGTGAGTAAGGTCATCCTAGACCGTCCATCCCAGCTGAGCCACCAATAGGTCCAGATCAAAATAACTGCCCAGATAATCCACAGAATATTGAGAAAAAATAAATTATTTTTTTTTATTTTAAGCCACCAAATTTTAAGACAATTTGTTATACAGGAGAAGCTAACTGATACATGATACTATTATTTAAATATGTCCTTTCATTACATGTTTAAATACCACAGATTTCTATCTTTATCCAATATTTTAGGCTGGAATAGTCCTCTCAAGATTCAGATTCTAAAAGAAAATCTGAGACCATATTATCTTTCATTGTACTTTCTCTCATCCTTCTTTTCAACCAGACATTTTTAACCGTATATATTAAGAATAACTGTACTAATTCTGAGATATTGGATATTCTCCTGTGTTGTCATCCACCACTGTTTTGCACTGGGGATTTTTACTTTTAATTTTAGCCCCATAATCCATTTGGAGTGATTTACTTGTGAATAATGTTAGTTTATGGCCCAGTGTTTTATTTTGAAAGTGGATATCTTATTGTCTATAAAACAACTACCGTACCATTTTGAAAGCTGGTTTTAAGTACATTTATTCTGAATAATGCTTGGAAAACTGAATTCTTTGAAACACTAATTCTTTTCATTCATAAATATAGTTTGTCTCTCCATTTAATTAGAGCCTTATGTCATTTGGTATATCTTTATAATCTTCTTCGTGTAATTTATATAACTTATAACTTCATATTGAATAGGTCCAATTATTTTAAATGCTTATTTTAAATAATTCATTGCTCCAAAAGCTAGAAAAATTATTTACCTGTTTAAACTAGTTGTTGCTAATATAACAGTAGTTTTGATTTTTCATATAGTTATCTAGTATTGTTTCACATTACTCAACTTAATTACTAGTTCTAAATTTTATGTTATTTCCCACTAAAATATTAGATTTTTCTCTTCTTCTCTAATATTATTTATCTCTTATTCTTTCTATTCTCATTTTTCCATGACTGGGCTCTCCAGTGCCACACTGAATCACAATAATGTTTGCCAGTAGCATTTTCCTCATCTTAAGCATAGTGTAAACACCAGATAAATTCCTTGTCAGGGCAGAGCAGACATCTAAGAGAGGGAAAGTAAAAATATGAAGAGGAATCCTTTCTGCCTAGAAGTCAACAGACTTCTCTCTCTTGGTTATTTGTTGCTAAGACATGACAATGTGGTCAGCTGAGAATTAGAGAATCCTACCCTAGTCTCAAGAATTAATCATGGTCAAATCTCTTAACCTCTTCAGACCTCAGTTTCTTCATCTGTAATATAAAGAGTTTGAAAAGTGTTTTTGAGTTCTAAACTTCTATGATTTCAAGGTACCCTTTACCCAGATGCAAAACCAGAGTGAATTTTTAGTTATCTTCTTCTCCATCAACATTATTATCCACATCATCACTTAGAGACACAGTAAGTGTCTACTTTTGCATGACACTGACCGAATTAAGTTCCATTTCAGATCACTGCTTATAAGGATAGTAAATCAATAGCTAATTGTTGAGAGAGAAATATAGTGTTGGCACCTGCTGGAACCAGCAGACCATAGGCTAAAAGGTCTTTCTTTTGTAGTGAGACTGTGCAAACATTCCCTAATGAGACACAACACAATTCGTGTGTACTTAGCAGGAAATAAAAGGGAGCTTTGAATCCATGGTTATGAGCAAATAAGAACATGAGTTTTCAAAAAGTTAACTAATGATGCCATTTGCCCGGAATGGGGCTGTTCTCTGGTGTATAAAGAGCAGATGTACTTAAGGCCATTTTCATTCCTTCAACAAATATTAATTCATTGCCTACCACTTGCTGCAAGACAGCAGTGATCTACACTAAGAGCATTTATTCTAGTGGGGTGACACAGACCATGAACAAAAAGAGACATTTGGGGTGATCACTAAAGTTACATATGCATCAATCTTCTTTCATTTTGGACTATTTTCAACCATTTCCTCTTTTCAAGCTTCTCCAGAGCTCTAAGAATGGACTTGAAAATCTAGAAAGCATGAAACCAAAATTCCTTCTTACATCCCCACTCTTTCAAAGACATAGTGTTTATCATGTGAGTGTAAGCACTTCACAGAATGTATTATATGGTTGCTATGGTTGAGATTATGAGCAGACATAAAAGATGTCTCTAATACTAGGTTCCTATGGATCAACACTATTTCATCACTTTCTTGAGAGGAAAGATGATGCTATGAAGGGAAAACAAACTATTACATGGAATTCACACTCAAAAATATGTTTCCATCCTAGTTGTGTTATTTAATGTGGGGTGACCTTGGGCAAGGCAGTTACTCCTTCAGAGACAGCAGTAATAACACCCTGAAAAGCATTCTATAAGAATTAAATGAAACAATGCATCAGACAGTGTTCTGTAAATTGCAAAGCAATTACAGCCAGATTACAGGTCAGCCAGCAAAGCAATTTACTTCATCTTATTTTTCTCCTAATAATATTTTCCTCTCCAATCTTTTTTTATGCTACACAATCTTTCTAAACTTAGTTTTATCATTTATTCAACAATAATATGTCAAAAATGGTTGTATATTGGAAATTTCATATGATTCAACTTAATTAATAGGCGATCATAACAGTAAGTTTTATTATAATTATAGTGAAAATTTTCATGTTGCCTTAACATGTGCAAGGCATGTTCTAGGCACCTGACATGTATTCACTCATTTAATCCTCACAACAATGTTTGGAGCCAACAATATTAACTCCCATTTTACCTACGAGGAATGTTAGAGATTATGTAATTGTCCAAGGTCACAGAGCTGGTACTCAGGCAGTCTACCTCCAAAATCTGCTTTAGGAATTCACTAAAGGGTGTGGACCTGTCTTACATCCTGAAAGAACCCCCCTGGTGTCTGGTTGGTGAATGGACCAGAGAGGACTAAGTGAGGAAGCACGTGGCTACTGAAATGATCCAGACAAGCAATTCTGAACTCAGTATATAACTTAGAAATATTTGTCACACTTTGGTGATGGATAGGATGTGGAACAAGAGGAAAAGAGAGGAGTCAAGGATAACTATCAATATTTCTTTTTTTTTTTTTTGCCTGAGGAACCAGATAAATGAAAACATTTACTATGGTTTGTACACAAATATTTCATAGGGGAATTTTGTCTGCAAGAATGCAAAGAGAGGGGGCATCCTTGCACTATATCTTTGAACATAAGTGTCTAGGTAGAAACTTAACAAGGATGCCCTAAGGAAGGAGATGACAACGTAATGCATCTAGAAGTAATACATCTATACCCACAGAGGAAAAAAAAATGCTACATATTCAATAAAAATAATTAGAATTAGGCCAGACTAATTCAAAGATGTTCAAATCCTGAACCCAAGTTCTCACCTCTCCTACCTCACAAGGGATACAGCTTTGGGTCATTCCAGTGACCCAGCGAGTCCCAGGTCCTGCTGTTGCCCAACCTGGAGGGGCTCCACAAAGTCCTTTGACTTATCATCATGAGGTTGAGGGGTAGGAGTATGCTAGAGTTCAGGGGAGTGGGGCCAGGGAGGGGCACCATATATCTCAAAACGTTACCTGAGGCAGAGGCTCTCCTACTATTTTTCAGTTGAACTAGATGTTTAACTTCCTGTTGGTTCCAAGTCAGGTCATCAGGGGAGCACAGAGGGCTGCACCATGAGTGAACCGCGGCATGCACCGGAGGTGGTCTGAGATCAGCACTGAAAATGGAACACAGGCTTCCGAGTCGGTAGTGGAACATGGCTCCCATCAGGGTTAATTGTGGGGTGAGTGGCACCATCTGAGTTGGAAAATGTGCATGTGCCAGTGGTGGCAGGCAGCTGGTGTAGTGGGCTGGATGTAAGCAGGGAGAGGAGGGAATCTTTGAGGCCAGGGAACCACCAGGCTGTACTTTGAACTGGTCTGAGGGCCCAATCCTGGTACGGTAAGATGAAAAATGAGACCAGACTTTGTGAATTTTTGTTTGGCTGATTGAGCCAAAATCTCTCTTGGAATGGACTGGTAGGTGGAGCTGGGACTAAGACAGGTCCCTACATATTGTCAGAAAATAGAAGATGAATGGCAAGACAGTGAAAAGGGAATGGAGAATGGAAGATGCACAAGCAAATAGGGAGGAGGAAAAAAGGGTTCCAAGAGACTAGACTAACCGATTGTCACTTGTCATTTCACTACAGTTTTGACAACAGAAGCAACAGCTATTTCTTCACAGTGAGGAACTCGGAGGGCAGTTTAGTTATGTGGGAATAGTCTTGAAGCTACTTTTTACAGAGCATTTTATCTGCGATTGAGAAAAAGGTCACAATATTCTTATCATTAGTAAAGACTGGGGAAGGGTGACAGAAATTGTGAGAGTTCCACTCCCCCCACCAAAACACACATACATTCTATTTGGTGCTTCCACTGCATAGAAAATACCTTCAGGTATAACTGGTCACACGCATCATGAAACTATATTGGCAAACCCAGTTTCATAGATTTTTGTTATAGTGGTCATAAGAATGGATGGATTGGGTTATTTTTCTGTGCCTTGTTTTCCTGAAATCAGCCATTAGTGCGTTTGTATTTGGCAATTTGTCCTGTTCAAGTGCCTTTCTCTGTCTACCTCCATCCCACCTTTTGGATCCTATGTGACCCTTACTTGATCTTATCTATCCAGAGCAATTACACATCATACTCAATGGTGAAAGTTTGAAAGGTTTTCCTCTCTGACCCTTTCCCCTTACACCTGAAATTGGCTCCTCTGATGCAGTTCCTTTGCATCATCACAAATGGTGTTGATGCAGATGGCTTGTTGACACAGGCTTGGGACCTAATATGCCCAAGAGGAGGTGGTCCCTGGGGCCTTGCTATCCATGGACATGAATGAGATCATAGCGCCTGGGGCTGGAGAGGATGATCTTCAAACATGTTTTCCAACTTGTGTTTTTCACCTGGACACAGGACCTCAGATGCAGAGCCCCAGAGCAGAAAGGGGTCTGGATGTCTCCAGGGGAGAGGAAGAGACTTTGCTGAAAGGAGTCGGTGGGGCATTAGAGTTGCTTCTCCAGTCCACATCATGTATATGTGTGTGTAGATACGTGATATATGTATATACCTGGTTAGGCTGCAGGTCCCACCTCCGCTTCTCCCACCCTACACTTCACACAGACTCAGAGATTTGCAGACACATCTGAGATATTCCTTTTGACTTTTATCTTCCTGTTCCTGCAGTTTCCTCTCTTTGTGTGCAGTTTGGCTGATCCCAACTGCTTCTTGAGAATGAAACCCAGTGTATACAAGGATGGAGACATGGTTGTTGGTGCATTTTTCCCCCTTTATACATTTTTCTCATGTAGTGGGATCAATAAGCCTAGCAAGGATGTCATTTTCCAATAGTGAGTGCCTCTTTATTTATTTATTTTCTGCTTTATTAGTGTGATGAATGATGCCTAGGGGATCTGTGGATGGATAGACCAAGGTGCTCTGTATTAGCTGTCCTGTCCTTCCCCTCTGCACCCCACCTCCCCAAAACTGTTCATAATTAATTTTGTCTCTTCCCACTGACTTTGTTGTTTCTTTCAAAGTGGGGAAGAGACTTTTTAGGTTTTATGCTTTTCTTCCTTTTAATTTCCCATTTTCAGGGCTGGAAGCTTAGTGAGACAGCACTCTCCCCCAACGTACTCCACCGTCTCAGCCCTCCTCCTGCCTTGGCTGCCACAGCCTTGGCTCAAGTGACGTCCCTTAGAAACACAGTCCATTGGCAGGAGTTCAATGCAAAGAAGCTACAGAAAAGTGTCCCTTCCACAAAGTCAAGTGTCTGCTAATGTCTCTTTCGTCATGCATGTAATTCCTAATGTCACTACAGGGAGGCCCCTGCTATCTCTGCCCCACCTGCATGGACAGACTTCTTCCTGTGGACATCCGGTTACTCTTTGAAACCTCTTCATATTGTTATTTCACAGTGGGGTGTCCCATGCCTCCCAGGGCTGCAAGCCAGGCTGAGAGCAACAGATCAATAATCTGTGAGATGTAACCCCCACAATCTGATTCTGACTCCCTCGGGCACTTGCACGACCTCCGTTTTTGGATCTTGCCAATGTCAGTTCTGCATCCTAAGGTCTAATGAATCGATTGAAGAGGCAGAATTTCAGGGGATTCCGGCAGAGGGCCTGTGCTCGTGTGAGGAGAGGGGATTGCTCTGAAGACAGTGACTGTGACGTCCCCAGGAGAGGCTGGAGGCTCCGCTTTTGCTGCAGTAGCTGCACACATTGGGGAGCGTCACGGCAGGTTCAGGAATCGGGGCTGCTTCTCTGCTCTGGAAGGCGTCCGCCCCTATCTTGTGTTCTTTTTGTCTCTAAATGTTTCTCCGCTCATCTTTTTATTCTTTAATGCTTCCCACATTTACCTATTTTTTTTTAATTCTATAATTTCCCATTATGTACTTGCTGTCTTGTTGTCAATGTGTTTAAGGTCCACACGGTCGTTCTGAGGGACACTGCTGATTGCTGTTTCTTAGCCAGTGTCAGGGCTGCAGGATCTGGGGCTGTTGAGTCAGGGAAGCTCTGACCTGATCTCCTGGGGGCAGAAGGCAAGTTCAACTCACATGTCCCCACATCTTCAGGCACCCGGATGGTGGATGGAGAGTGTTTCTCACTGCAGGACGAGAGGCTAAATGGTGTTCTTCTTGTCCTCTGCTCTCCACTCACCCCAGCTCAGAGGACCTTGTCCCCGGGCAGGTCGGCTCTCTCCAGACATGCGCACTGGAGACTCTGTCTATGTTAAAAGAACATACTTGCAGTTACAGGAGGTTTTCATGTCCAAGCGGACTTTTCCACTAGGCACAGGGGAACCAGTGCCCACAAGGCTTTAGGGACCCAGGAGAATGTTTTAATTTCACCTAAAATCAGAAGAAAAAAGTAACTTTAAGGACAAAGAAAAGTCTTTTAATATACAAGATTAAGATATTTGTCTTTATAACAACACTGTCATAAGATATGTTTCAGTATTTTTGAGAGAGAAAGAACCTCACAAAGACAAAAGTGTCTCAAGCCCAAGAACATCATAATGTGGTCCTCATCATACATTTTACTGTTCTGCTTATAAATGTGAACACATTACAAAATTGGAGTTATCTGTCCCCGTTCCTCTTTAAGCTATTTTTACATAAAATATCATAAATATGTTTCTATATGAGTAAATATCTACTTATCTTTGACTAATGACTGTGCTTAAGTAATGATCCTACGGCCCTTAACCAAAGATAATTATTTTGCCTATAAATTATTTGTCATATCCTCAAGGCTAGCATAATATTAATCTAACAGAAATTTGGGGGTTTTTATTTGGTTTCTAATATTTGTTACTATACGTAGGAACATAATGGGCAAACTCATAGACACATATTCTCACTCTACTCTGCTTCAATTCTTAGGAGTAAAATGACTAAGTGCAACATTAGGTATATTTTAAAGGCCTTTTAGATATATTGCCAAAGAACTTTCCACATATGTACTACTTGATATTTCCATAAGCATGAAGGGAAATATGTATTTCCTTCATGGTTTTCTTTTAATACTTGGCCAATTTGATGTGTGAAAATAGTATCTCATTGATTATATTTGTATTTCCCTTGTTAATGTTGGATCGCTCATTTTTATGTGTTTGTTGCTCAATAAGAATATATTCTTTGATGAGTTACCTTCTACGGCTTTTGCCATTTTTCTATTCAACTGTAGGCCTTTTCATTTTTAAAGAACATTTTACATATTGAGGACAAAATGATGTGGTTGTTAACTATTCTGAAAATGTGTTACCATGTTGCTGCTTGTTTTAAATATTTTTCTGTATGGCGTGTTTAAAATAGAAAAGAACATGAACTTTCATGTAGAGTAAACTCTAATCATCTTTTGGCTTATTTTTCCTTCCTTTTTGCCATGCCTTCGCAATCTACAATTTTATATAGATATCTGTTAATTCTAGCACTTTATTTTTCTCTATAAATTTGTTAGACTGTGCAATTTATTTACCTCAGATGTGAAGTAGATTAACTCAGTTTTATATTCCACAATGGTTTATCTTCACCATTAATTGAATAATTCATTATCTCTACTGATTTTCAATACAGCTATGTGATGCATGAAATATTTATATTTACACAGAGTCATCTCTCTATCATCTGGTCTGTCCTGTTGATGTATCTATATCTTCCAGTGCTCTTACCACTGTGCTTTAAGATATGAAGTTAATAATTGTAATGATTGTTTCTGGAAAAACACATTCTCCTCTTAATATTCTAAACTATTTTCACTAGTTTCCTGAACTTCCCATGCTTTCAGAAAATGTCTACAGTAATTTTGCCATTACCTCAAAAAAATTTCCTTCCAAATTTTAATTTGAATTGTATTATTCTGATAGCACTTTTTCAAGAATGTTGACATCACACAATATTGTTTAAATGCTTTTACATTTCTTAGTAGAGATTTATAATTTTGTCCACAACTGCCATTACAATTTTTCTTGTCTATTGCTGTGTTTTAAATAGGTTATGAAAATGCTTTTGTGTTATTAATGTTATATTGAAAAGCTGCTGATAGTTGCATATTTATTTAGTACTTGGTTGAGGACTGTACTTCTCCCTTGGTTATAAGACCTTTCTGCCAGTTATTTTATTGCATTATCTAATAAGTTAGGAATTCAATTAAGATGCTCAAGGGGCCAGCCCCGTGGCTTAGCAGTTAAGTGCGCGTGCTCCATCACTGGCGGCGGGGGTTTGGATCCACTGGCGGCCGGGGTTCCGATCCCGGGCGCGCACTGACTCACTGCTTCTCGGGCCATGCTGAGGCGGCGTCCCACATACAGCAACTAGAAGGATGTGCAACTATGGCATACAACTATCTACTGGGGCTTTGAGGAAAAAAAAAAAGGAGGAAGATTCGCCATAGATGTTAGCTCAGAGCCGGTCTTCCTCAGCAAAAAGAGGAGGATTAGCATGAATGTTAGCTTAGGGTTGATCTTCCTCAAAAAAAAAAAAAAAAGATGCTCAATAATCCTGGTTCTAACAGAAATTATTGTATTTTCCTGGTTTTAATGGGCATGCACTTTAAAGCATCTTTATCCCACAACTCCCAAGGGAGATGACACCCTATATAGGCATCCATGGTTCATAGTGTTGATACCTTCATACCTGCTGGCGGGAGAATCCCAGGCTGTGCAGAGCAGCGCCCAGGTGGAGGGTGGTCCTCTGTGCCTGCCCCTCTTCCACTTGCAGTTGTGACTCGTCTTTGTTTTAAGCAAGGTCTAGATTTTGACATGAGAGGGTGTTTTCTTCAGTTTTAGTTATTTAAAAAAAAACATGTTAAGGAAGTGTCCTCCAAAACTAATATGTCCCATCAGAAATGGATGCTGAATTTCATCAAATGCTTTATATACTTCAATGAACATATTGTTTTTCTCCTGGCAGAAATGTGCAGACATTAAATATGAGGATATTAAAAGATTATCTAATTTTCTAATAGTCTATTGATGATTATTCCTTGCTCATAATTTCCTTTTGGTGCTGGTAACAGGCTCATGTTAACTTATAAATAATGGAGATGTTTCTTCTTATTCTATATTCTGCAAGAGTTTCTAGTAGAGTAAACATCTTTCCTTAAGTTTTAGAAACAACTAATCTGTAAAGGCACCCAGCCCTGCGGTATATTAGGAATTTTATTTCTTAGAAACTCTTGAAACCATATAGCAGCATTTGTAGAATTTTCTCTCCATTTCATCTTTGAGCGAGTTTGGGCAATTACATTTTCATTAAGAAAGCAACACTTTCACTGAGATCCCAAAAGATATCTCCATGTGGAGATGCACAATATTCTCATGATGGTTATAAAATTTCCTCTGTGACTTTCCTCTTGATCCCATTTTCTCACCTAATGTGGTTGATGTTTGTCTTCCTCAAATTATTTTTCTCTGTCACCCTTGTCTGAATGACGTCTGTTTTATTGATCTCTCCAAAGACTCAGATCGACTGATTAATTTTCTTCTGAAGTTCCTTTATGTTGTTTATATGCTTATCCCTGCCTCAATCTCTTCTTCTAAATTATTTTATATTTGTTTTCTTTCTCTTTTCCTCTGGTTTTGAGTAGAGAGCTTAATTCGTTTGCTTTTTTTCTTCATTTTTATTTACTATTCAAAAAATTTAAGGCTCACATGTTTTCTCTGAACAGACATTTTTCTTCTCTTCTTCCTTTCTCTCTCCTGTCTCTCCTGGTCTCCTTGCTGCTCCTTTATAATCATTGGTTTGATTTCCTCTTTGACCAAAGTGTTATTCATAAGAGTGATTAGTGGCTTATAAATTGTGGGATTTGTTTATGATATGTTGGCAGTTAATGAGCATTTTTGTGTGCATGTTGTTTAATGAACTGGGTTTCAAATCTAGCTATTCATCTGATGAGCTACTGAGTCAGAATCTCTTCTGATGGCTTCAGGAATTGATTATGATGTAGAACTTGCTTGGTGGATGAGGATAGGACCTAATTTTATAATAATATGCTTTCACTGCTTTCAGAGTAGAAAATTTGAGATTTACATGTAGACACGTGTGTGTGTGTGTGTGCAAGAGCCACAAATATTTAATAATAAATCAAGATTAAAATATACATGATTCTTATATTGACTTTTTTGATAAAGACTAAGAGAGTTATGTTGGATTCTCATACTGTGATTATAGTTTCAGTTTACTTCATATTTCTAAAATCTTTTTTGTGTATATGATACTGTTATTGAGTATATGCTGTTGAATCTCTAATTGCCTTCCTATTCCTTAATACTTATTGCCTACTGATATGTGTGTGTCAGCATATACATTCCTGTATAATAGTTTCATATTAATTGTGGCTTTACTTTTGTGAACATTTCTATGGAATATCATTGAAAATCCCCTTTATTTCAGTATCTTTGTTCAATGTTAATTTCCAATATCTTCCTGGAATGACATAGAGTAACATTCAATATTGAAAAACTGATTTCACTAACTTAAATACAGGATAACATATATGTATCTTTATCCTGTGGTTCTATTTTTAACTTTGTACTTGGCTTTTTTTCATTTTTCTTAGTTTTGTTCTATTTAAAATAATTTTCCTTATTAAACTGTTCTCCACCAGGTTGGATGTATATATATCTTTTTTGAATTCTATTTTAGAATATGATTAATTTAAAAAATAAGAGGAACTCAGAATCTGAAGTCTGACCTCGACTCCTCTATGTTAGATGAAAAATATAATAGTCTCTTACTTCTTTCCTTTCTCCCCAAATCCAGTTTATCTAGGTATAAATTGAGCTCTTTGGGTAATGTCAGCCTCATAAAATGAGTTAGAAAGCATCCCCAACTCTTCAATTTTTTGAAAGAGTTTGACAAGGATAGGAATGAAATCCCTTTTGAATGTTTGGTAGAATTCACCAGAGAAGCCATGGTCCTGGACTTTTGTTTTTTAGGATGTTTTTGATTACTGTTTCAATCTCTTTACTTGTGATTGGTCTATTCCAATTCTCTATTTCTTCTTGATTTACTTTTGGGAGGTTGTATCATTCTAGGAATTTACCCATTTCTTCTAGGTTATCCAATTCATTGACATATAGCTTTTCATAGTATTCTCTTATAATTCTTTGTATTCCTGTGGTTTCTGTTGTAATTTCTCCTCTTTCATTTCTGATTGTATTGATTTGAGCCTTCTCTCTTTTTTTCTTAGTGAGTCTGGCTAAGGGTTTGTGAATTTTGCTTGTCTTCTCAGAGAACCAATTCTTAGTTTCATCGATTCTTTCTATCGTTCTTTTAGTGTGTATTTCATTTATTTCTGCTCTGATTTTTATTATTTCCTTCCTTCTACTGACTTTGGACTCTGTTCTCCTTTTCCTAGTTCTTTTAGGTATAGTGTAAGGTTGTTTATTTGAGATTTTTCCTGTTTCTTAAGGTAGGCCTGTGTTGCTATAAACTCCTTCTTAGTACTGCTTTTGCTGCATCCTATAAGGTTTGGTATGTTGTGTTTTCATTTTCATTTGTTTCCAGGTATTTTTTTGATATCTCTTTTGATTTCTTCATTGATCCAATAGTTGTTCAGAAGCATGTTGTTTAGTCTCCACATATTTGTGACATTTCCAGGTTTTTCCATGAACTTGATAAACAAACACATAGGTAAGGAGAACAGTTTCATGGTTACCAAAGGGGAAAGGGCGGGGCGATGGTGAAAGCATTAAAGAGGCACGTATGTATGCTGACAGATAAAAACTAGTCTATTGGTGATGAACAAAATGCACTCTATACAGAAACTGAAATATAATAATATGCACCTGAAATATTCACAATGTTGTAAGCCAATATGACCTCAATAAAATAATTTACATTAACCAAAAGAATTCATAATTGTCATTAAAAAATTTGAGCTCTTTGTTCCAGATGGTATTAAATTTTGTGTGCATCCTTTAAAGTAGTTTGTATTTTGCACTTTTTAAAACCACATGAACACAAAGTATTTGGACAATTGTTACATCTTTTCCATGTTTGTTTCATTGGTATGGTGCTTTTTTTCCCCTAAACCAGTGGTCCTCAAACTTTATTATGTATCAGAATCATCTCGAGGGCTTGTTAAAACACAGAATGATTGCTGGACCCCACTCCAGACATTCAGAATCAGTAGGCTTGGGGTGGGGCCCTCTGATTAGCATCTCCACCTTGTCATTGGAATCCTCCCTCTTTTTTTCATTTCACAGGCTGTAAAATCTGTATCCTGGAGTGAAGTCTCACCCTACCCAATCCTTTTATTTTTCACAGGTGTTATGTCACAATAAACTTCTTGTACTCCTGACTCCATGTCAGCAGTTAGAGGACCCAACTGACACAATACATTCTTCATTTTTACTCAGAAATTGGGTGCTGTATTTTCAAGAAGGACACACCATCTGCAAAAAGTATAGTGTGGATGTCATTCTCTGCTATTTAGGGGTTTCAATTCGTTTTCATAACACCTACATGATTCTTCTTCCTCATTCTCAGCATTTCATGCTATGCTCCTATATTGGATATATATGGGGCATTTACAAATTCTGTACACTCTCCCTCCTTAAAATTTAATTGTTCATATCACACCTGAACTAAGTTGAACTAAATTAGGCCACATCATGGCTTGTCACATGACCATCAGTGTATGTGATGTATGTGTGCACCTCACAGAAACTGAATGTTCCCTGGAGTGTGCCTCTCAATGATTCTTCTCCTAGCATTTGATTACATGTGTTATAAATGCACATTCCTAGTTTCAGTTAAATATACAAAAGCCATAGAAATATTACAGGCTGTAAAATTTTTTGTATCCTAACCTTATTTTGTGAAATAGCCTGTAAATTATTTCTACGCCACAAGCTCATCCATTTAATTTGAAAATTTATTTTCTTTTCAACTAAAAGAAAGAATTTATATTAAAAGAAATAAATGCAAAGGAGTATCCAAAAGAATGAATTCCTGGATTACGGAGGACTAGATACCATGCAGGGGTTTCCCTCCAATAACAACAAGATAATTCATAAAATATGATTTTAATTGCATTCTTGTGTTTTCTTGAGGTAAGAGAAATCTCAAAGGACAAAAGAAGAAATTACTAGCACTTAAAAAATTTGGATATACCCAGTGATCAAAGGCCAGTAACTTCTTGTAATGAAAGGACTTGTATTTGAGTCACCAGCACCTTAAGAGAATAATCTGGGATCCCAGATTAGTTCTGAGTCACAGAAAATAAAATAAAGTCACTCAGCTTGGCGTCACCCAAAATGACTGGGAACATAAGTCAGAGACATTCTTCTCTGAAGGAAAGAATCCTACGCTAATATCTTATGTTCTCCACATATTAAAATCATATGAAAAAGAGCTCATAATAAAGTTCATCAAACACATAAGGAAACATATGATATTGTTGATTAATAGTCATCACAATATGACAAATAAAACTTAAAACAATAGATTTAGAACCCTATAACTTCAACTATCAGATTTACCAACTTCAAAATATAAAATAAATATGTATAAACAGTTTACAAAAAATGGAATCACAAAACAAAAATCAAACAGGGGACTCTAAAAAATGATCCTACATATTTGGCAAAGAACCTTATAGAATTTTTAGAGATGAATAATACATAACTGTTGAGATTTAAAATTCCATAGAGGAGTTATACAGAAGAAGGGAGAATAAAGAACTATGTTTGAATTCTGAAAGAAACATAGGATACACCACAGAAAGACAAGGAACTAGAAAATGTGTAAGATAAGTTATATGTGGAGGGGATAATGAGATTAAAGAAAAAGCAGAAATAAAATACTGTACAGCAAAAACAAGTAAGTCATAAGGGGACATCTGAGAGTTAAAGGGTCCATGAATTTCTCAGGGAATCAGTAATTGTGTCCACTTCAGACAGGGTGGACTGGTGATAAATAGAAATAGAGAATGCAACTCTCACTCTAATAAATAAGATACAATGAAATATGGAAAGCAAGTATAAATAAATACATTTTAAAGAGAAATAAAGTAAAAAAATTATGGAAAAATAAAATTATAGATAGTGGGAGCAAAAGAAGTATATAAAAATCACAAAAACTGTAAATGAAATAAAATTTCTAGTTAAATACAAATTGTCAAATTGGATGGGAAAGTAACAAATTTATCTAATCCTCTTTACAAGACGTGTGAAAACCAAAGAACATATGAAAAATTAGGAAGTCAAGATGTGGGAGAACATATAAAGATACACTACACAAATACCATTCAAAATCAATCCAGGGTAGCTATAATAATATCAGATAAAATACGTAAAGATAAAATGCATCATTAGGAATGAAGTAGTCAATTCACAGTGATATAAAAGTTCAACTCATCACAAAGATATAGTACCTGTGATCTTATACATTCTATCATGTTAAGATAATATAGCCTCAAATAGAAAAGGAAGGAGTAAGAAGAGGAGGAGAGGAAGAAGAAGAAAAAGACAGAGGAGGAAGTGCAGAAGAAGGAGGAGGAGGAGGAAAAAATAAAAAATTTCCCATTATAGTCAAGAATTTCAATTCTTTCTCAGAAAAATAATAACATATATCTAATAATAGAATATTTGAAAACTATATTAGCATGTCTGATCTATTGTACACACATAGATCCCTATACCCCCAAACCGAAGAATGTCTATTCTTCTTAAGCACACAGGGAGCATTAAGAAGCAGTGAGCATGAGCTAGGCTGTTAATCAAGTCTCAACATATAGAACATTTGGAATAAGTATGAGGGACTACTCTGTTTTATTCTTGATGGAATTACAGATCCCAGGCAATAGAAATGCAAAGAATTTTCTCTGGCCTCAGAGATTTTCTGTGCACAAGTCTGTAGAAAAGATGAAGACAATAGAGGCTGTTTGGAATAGGTACTTCTAAAGATGTTAATTATTAATATTAACATTATTTTTATATTTTTAAAATAAGAAGTCGGTAATAATTTTTTAAACTTTCCAATGCTGTGTCTCTTACATTCCTGTGTTTCCAGTTTTCAGTCCTTCATGCTTCTTCCAAATGTTCCTGGATTGTGATGATTCTTCCCTCTTCGGATCTCTGAAGTTTCACCTTAGTTTCCTGAGTTTGGATGGTGGCTGACACAAAAGTCTGACGGGGCAGAAGTTTAGGCAGTTTGATTGCCAGCCTTCTGCTGCACCATTCTCAACCCACATATGTCATGTTTCTCGGCTTGTCCCATACCCTTGAGTTGGAATTACCTTTCCTGCCCAGGGCTACCTCAAATCTCACGTTAATATTGTTGCTCTTCTATGAAGAATTTAATGATGTGCTCATATGAACAAGCATTTTGGTCCTGAACCAAAGAATCATTTACAAAACTCTCTGTGAATGTGATCTGCTTTTCTACTCATTGCAGTTTCCTTCATAAAATTAAGACTTTTGTCCATGTGTGTGGAATTCAGCAAGGACCTTCCAGAGCCTAAGTTATGTTATTTGCTTTAGCTATAAAGTATAAGGCTTCAGAAGAGTCAAGGTAGAGGCTTCTTGAGTTGCCATAAACAAAATGAGTTGACTGGGCATTCCCCCTTAATTAAGTCATTGCATTCACTTCGAAGAATAATGGTTTGAGTCTTTTCCCTAAGGATCTCTACCCCTCCATGCAGGTTTCAGTACAAGAACTACCAGTATGTTCTGGCTTTGGTTTTTGCCGTTGAGGAGATCAACAAGAAGCCTCATATTTTACTCAACATGTCGCTGGGATTTGATGTCTATAATGCCCTGCCCAGCGAACAGAAGGCATTTGAGAGTTCCCCGATTTGGATCTCAGGGCTGGACAAGGACATTCCTAATTACCACTGTAGGAGAGAGAGCAAGTCTGTAGCAGTCCTTACAGGAACAACGGGGGCAATTTCTGCCCAGCTTGGAACACTGCTGACACTCTACAAATTTCCACAGGTAAGGATGGGCGGGATGGGGAGAGACGAAACCATGTGTCATTTGGTGCCATTCTCAGGTGCCTAAAAAGAATGAAAGGAGAAGACTGGGTTTATGCATCTCTCAAAGGATGTGATCTCAAAGGGTAAGTGTACAGAGTCTTGGTGGAGTGTGCATGTTTCCTTTGTTTGAAGTAGAGAGGAGGATGAAGGAGAAGGAGACAAGGGAATTTCCTGGAACTCTGAGTCTGATCAGTTATTTTATAGAAAGCTCTCAGGAGTGGTAGATGATTAGATAGTGAAATGAGTAAATTTCCCCTTCTACCACTTCCAGGTGTTGCTGAATATTGTTTAAGACTGAGTAAGCTTTTTGCCAATCCTCTTCTTCATGTGGCTTCCAACTGTCTTTTTCCTTTAGCTTAGGGTCCTTTTGATCCCATCTTGAATGATGATGACCAGTTTCTGTCTCTCTATCAGATGGCCCCCGGGGACACATCTCTAGCCGTTGGCATGGTCTCTTTGCTGCTTCATTTCAGTTGGACCTGGTGGGGCTGGTCATCTCAGAATACAAGAAAGGTGTTCAATTTCTCTCAGACTTGAGAGGAGAGATGGACAGGAATGGAATCTGTGCAGCCTTTGTGCAAATGATCCCTGTCACTGGAAGTTTATATACCTCAAGGAACTTTCAATATCATTTGCAGATCAAGGAATCATCAGTGAAAGTGGTTATCGTTTATTGTGATGCTGACTCTCTAATAAGCTTGAGCTTTTCTAAATAGATGTTTTCAGAGATATGGAAAGTCTGGGTCACAACATCACAGCGGGATTTTACCACCGGTCCAAGAGCTTTCATACTTGACTCATTCCATGGGACTCTCATTTTTTCACACCACCATGGTGAGATCCCTGGTTTTGAAACTTTTATGCAGACAGTTAACCCTTCCAAATATCCAGAAGGCATTCGCCTTGATAAGTTTTGGGCCATCTCTTTTGATTGCAAATTGTCTGAGTCTGACTGTAAAACGTTGGAGAATTGTCCAACGAATGCCTCCTTGCGGAGGTTGCCTTGACATCGTTTAGACTTGGCCATGACAGAAGGGAGTTACAACGTGTACGATGCTGTGTATGCTGTGGCCTGGACCCTTCATGAGATGCGTCTCCAACAAGTAGAAATGCAACCAACGGGAAGTGGGGAAGGGCTGGTGATTTCTCCTTGGCAGGTAATGTCTCTTCTGTTTAATAGCATGTCCTGTCATAAATGTGACTTCCTGATGGGATTCCATAGTGCTCAAACCAAATAGTTAGGATTCTTTCTCCAAAAGCACAGGAGGTTCTGTACTTGTTTCATTCTCCAGAATGTAAATATAGTCCTGGGTAGTAATGGTCATCAAGAAGAATGTGCTAGCTTCAAGGAGAAAGTGTTCTTTGAGTCAATATCAATGCTTTGTGTTACAAAGGATCCCAACATCCTGCCTGCCTAATGTTTTCAATAGGGCATATTCAGCCTTTTCTCATGAAACTCCTCAATGACAACAGGAAGAGAACTAGTCCTTTAAGTGCCTATATGGAAAAGTATAGTAAATAATGTACATAAAAGATATCATTTAATTCTGAAACCACTTTATGTATTGCTAAGGTCATTTTGCAGATTGATGCCCTGGGAAAATTCAGGTAGTGAATGGGTGTGGATAGATTTGTCTCTGCAGTTGAGATTAGCCTGATTTCCACACCCACTAATTGTCTTGGTCTGCTTATCTTCAGGCATCTTCTCTTGAAACTAACTGATGCTTTAGAAACATTATAATATTTTAGTTCTCCATATATTTTCATTTGTTTTGCTTCATTGGATGCTTATAAGAAATTCACATTATGATCTGGAATTATAGACAATGAAGGGTTTTCCCCCATTCAAGTTTTCGGTCATTGATACCAGGATACACTTCATCACAAGACGATTCATCTCTTTTCCCCATCTCTGCACCCATTTCTGAGGAACATAGAATTTAACAATGCCACTGGTGACTCAGTGAATTTGGCTGAAGAAAGAAAATCAGATGCAGAGTATACCATTCTCAGCTTTTGGAATTTTCCAGAAGGTCTTGGACTTACAGTGAAAGTAGGAGAGTATTCCCCCACATGCTCCACGGGGTCAAGAATTGTCTTTATCTGAGGAGGTGATAGACTGGGCTGCGGAATTCCTGAGGTGGGTTGGACTCAATCATAATGCTTTACACTATATACATAAATAAACAAAATCTTGTTGTGGGGTTTTGTGCCCCCTCAGAGCTTCATAAAGGACCACATATGGGCATTTAACAACTGACTTCCAGCTTAATGAGTTTTCTCAATTACCATTTATCCAGTGGATGGAAATAGAACACATTTATTCAACTATGTGTTTCTACTTGTATATTTGTATATTTTATATCATACAATAAACATGGCATCCAATCAATGAATTGGATTTAGGTATTTAAAAATCAAAAAAATCAAATTTGTTAAAGGCCCAATACTCTAAAACACTGTAGTTATTGGAAAATTAAGTAAATATCACAGCATTTACCAACAGATATCTGATTTTCTGCAGACTCTGCACTCTGTATGCAGTGAGAGTTGGGGTCCTGGATTTAGGGAGAGCCCCTAGGAGAGAAAGGCTGTCTGTTGTTCTGACTGCACTCTCTGCCCTGAGAATGAGATTTCCACTGAGACAGGCGAGTGTATGCCTTACAGAGACATTCTCCACCTCTCTGTTATGTCTGCCATTCAGCCAAGGAATGGAGAGGTTCTGGATGAGAGCTGTAGGGTCAAAACGCTTCCTTTTTCCATTTAGTAAATAACAAATCTTCTTAGGTTATATTACATGGGTAAATGTTATTAATATGTGTTTTATAAATTATATAACATTCTTAAAACTCTGATATCTCCTGGTTATAAAACATTATATGTCAGAAATAATCAAATTTCTTTGTCAATTGCCATATTTAAGTCTTTTGTCATTTACTGACAGTTATTGTTTTACTCTGGTGCTTTTGCAAATGTTTCAGAGATTCCGGGAAAGGTCTCTGACACTTACTCTAGAATACATCTTTCTGATAAACTTTCAGATCATAAAACTGAACTAGGTAAGAAATTACAGAACTCTAACGGAGAAACTGATGGCTTCATATAACTGTTAACAAAAGATCAAGATCAAGAGTTGATTGAGTTGACTCTCGTGGGTTCAGAATCTGGCTTCCACCATTAACCTTTTTTTTTCTTGTGTTTTCATAGAAATGCCTCTTTTTAAATACCTGATTTCTTGCTCATAGGCCTAACTTTGGGAGCCTGCCTACATCACCACCTCCTGAAATGTATTTCATTCAGTCAATTTCTGGACTGACCTATTGCCAGAACTAAGAGACTGGTTGGTGTTCAGTGAGATGGAACAATCTACCAACTCAGCTTCTGGACTGTGAAACTTCTTGAAGTTTCAATGGCAGAAATGTAGGGGATCAAAATGTGACACCACAAAATGTGTCTCTTTGGTTTGATTATTTATAAGAACAAAAGACTCAGAAACTTTGATCTTCCCCCCTACTCAGCAGGAAGTAGCTAGAGTGGTCATCACTCTATTTCCTTCAAGATTGAGGAATGTACAAAGACAAGAGGGAATTGAAATAGCACATAAAACATTGAGCAGCAGAAATTAGTTTTGCTACCTTAACACAGGTTATTGATTAACAAAACCTTGCTCAATAACAGAGATGGCACTACACATATGCCAGGTGGGAACCCATAGCACCAGGATGACCCTGGAACGAAGAATCTTCAGAAATGTTGCCACTGGAGCCCTTTACAAAGTGAGAAGTCCTTCAATAAGGACAATCTGGCTTCCAGCAGCCCAAGTAGCTTGATTACCATAAATGGACTGACTCGAGGCAAGCCAATCAGCTTAGAGGGGCCCAACTATAGCTTAGTAGCCCCTAACTCCTTTCATTTTATCTGTTTGGAACAGAGGAAGGATATTCTCTTGAATTCACTCGATCCTTTTGATGGGAAGTGACCCTATAAAAATTTGTCTACTTATAAACTTTTTTTTTTTAACAGAAAAGGGATTCTACTGTACTCACTGAACCACACACTGCTTTTTTCGCATGACACATGTATCTTGGAGGTCTTTTTATAAGAGCACATGAAAACATGTCTCATTTAAAAAATTTCACTGCATATTATTTATTACATTAGGTTGATGAAAATAATAAGAATAATTAGAAGTTTTCACATATTGAGGTATATGGGGAAGCCATTCTGGGTTAAACCTGATTTGGCCTAAACCTTGTTTCTTCCCAGAGCAGCCTGACTTATGGCCCACCAAACATGCATTGTCCATCTGCGTCATTTACCCAAAGCAAAAGATGCACTCTTTAAAGATGGAGGTGAATGTTTCCCTTCCTCTGATACCAATACCAGTACCTCTTTGAAGATAAGTTTTTCTTCCAAGAAAACCAAGGTCAAGTTGACCTGCTGTGTATCTGCTAAATTGCAGCAAAACCTCTCCTTATGACTTTGAGAAAAACAAAATTGTATTCCTCTCAGGTGTGTTCTTGGCTCTGAAACGGTATGTAACCATGCTGTGAATCACGCTTCCACAGAGGACCCTCCTCCCCAGTGGAAACTGCACTTCCAGGCTAGTCCTCAGTTTGGCTCAGGGAAATATCACCTTACCTTTCTAGTCTATAGATTGTTTATTGACTATTTATGTCAATGATATGGACATAAAATTATGTAAACCGTCCTGACTGATTGACACTTTGTTTGCATTGCAAAAAGTGCTGCAGGAAACATACTTGGTGAACTTTCGTGAATGCATCTGTTCTATTTAAGCCAAATGACAATTATTATACGTGAGAGTGCTCTTTAATTTAGATTTTTCCCTTGGGTTGCAGCAAAGAGCCAGTTCAAATAAGAGACAACCAGTAAAATTGTGAGTCACTTGTTTATTGCCATACACACATTTATTCTCATTCAATAAGTTAGTAGACAATTAGTGAATTGATCAAATCAGCAACAATGAGCTAATGAAAGCCCTGTGCTGCCTTATTCACAGGATTTGATTAGTCTTTCGTGGCCTTTAGCCACTGTGTGCTCCCTACTGATGCATCAAGGCAAACCTGTGGTCATGGGTTAAGCAGCGCAAGGGGCTCACAGTGACCTGGGGGCATACATGAAGTGGCCCAGTACACTCCAGAGAGGCTCAGCGAGACCAATGCCTTTGTTGTCCAGTGTTGGGTGGCTGGCAGGATAAGCCAGGCCAGCTTGGCTTCTCTTTGGGTGTGAGAGCCTAGTGGACTGTACATGCATTTACAGGCTTAAGGTAACATGTTTACAGACAAGGTGCTCCTTTTTCCTCCACCCAACACACCACAGCAAATAATTCAGGGAGATAGAATATATCACCTCACTCTGAATTTATATATCATATCACCCTGTATTTATAAATGCCCTTATCACAATACCTTTAGGCTAAATTCCTAGCAGTGGAATTTTTAAATGAAAGCATTATGTACTAAAATATTAGATTTGGATAGTCAGTGCCAAATTGTCCTCCTGAAAAAGGTTGCATTGTATGCAAGTTTTACTGGTGTAAATTTGAAATTGCACGATATAAAGTCACAATGCAGGCACACATTTTGAAACCACGTGAATCTCCCTAAATTTTACCTTTTCAAGAGGAATCATATCATTTAAAAACCAGCAGGTGGAGTGAATCATACACTCTGGTTATATTGCTGTGATGTGGGGGAGACACTTGAGCTGGTGAAGCAGAAAAGCAACGCAATCCTTTGTCCAGGACCTAAAATTTGAACACAAAATTTCTTCAAATGAATTATGGCTTCTCTTGGCTGCTATTTTAACATTTACCATTGTTATAATCTAACACTGTTTTTAAAACATTGTCTAGTAACAAAGTTATCCAGGTATTTAGTAATTATAGTGCTGAAAAACATGCCTAAAATCCAATAAGTTTAGAAAATAAACTAGAAATGGTAAAACAAAGAAAAGAAGGCCAAACCACTGCTGTGATACTCCAAGCTGTTTTAGTTTGGGAGCATTTACATGAGGACATGTTTGAGATGACACTAAGAAAACAAAATTATGTTTAACCAGGGTATAGGATAGGTTTTAAAAAGTCATCAGGCAATGAAACCAGGGAAGTGCCGATGATCAGACCACAAGATGCTTCCCAGTGACTATGCACCCCTAAGCAGGGATAGTGGTGTACTTTTGCATTGCAAGAATGCAACCCCCTTTTTTATACTTATTCTTATGCAATTATTAAGTTATGCAAATATTCAGTCATGCAAGATCTTTGGGAGCATTAAATGCAACACAGAGGCCAGAGAGGCATCTGTGAGCTGAATCTAGATGTCAGCCAATCAGCTTTGGGCAAGATGGTAACAGCTGGAAGAAGAAAATCCACTTATTTCCCTCGTCATTAAAAAGGATTCTTTGAGCATTTAATTGCACGTGATGTACAATACTGGATTCTGGATCTAAGATTCTCCCATGTGCCCCCTTCTTTCTATGGAGATAGAAGCCAAAATAGAGGAATACGTCAGCACTCATTTCCACAGGAAAGATGGATGGTGGCGTTGTTCTCATCCATATGTGACCACGGGTGGGGCACCGTCCATAAACAGCTCAGCTTCTTGTTCTTTGCCAAGAAACAGTGACAAGATGAATCTGAGGCTGTGGTTGGACAGGTGCAGTGTCTCTTCTGCGATAGAATTCTGATGACTTCCCCAGTTCCTCCTACTTGAGGGGAGAGAATATGGAGAAAAAGTTGAAGAGAAATGAACACCTTAGAAATTAACTAAAACTTCTAGCATGTCTAGAGATGACAAGATAGAATTTCACTAAGGTCCAAAGCTTGGTTAAGAGGTCCTAATATCTGACTCTGTTTACAGCCTTTTTCCCACAAAACACCATCTATGATGCTATCTTTATTTTATTTTATCTTTTTATGAACATTTACAGTCTGTTTGCAGTGTGGAAGGCCACATGCTAAGCACTTAATACATATGACCTCATTTAATCTTCACTCTGAGATAGATACTATTAGTATCCACATTTTACAGATGAAGAAACTGAGGCACAGAGACAGTAAGTGGCTAGTGCAAAGTCACACAGCCTGGAAGTGGTGGAGTTGGGATTTGAACCCACACACTGGGGCTACATTTAAACATGACAGTGACGGACCCCTTAAATGCTGCAGAGGATCAATGATGCTTATAAGATTGAATACGTGCTTTCTAGAATATAAAGTGTTGTCCAAGGATGAGGGATTATAATTATCTGCTTGGTGGTAGTCATTGGGTTCACTCAAAGCAGCGGTTCTCAAACTTTGGTGTGTATGAGAATCACCTAGAAAGCTAATAAATTACAGAGAGACTCAGACTCATTCAAGTAAGATGGAGTATTACTTGTTAGTATTGTTACTAGCTCTCCAGATGGTTCTGAGAACCACTGAGCTAAATACTCAAATTTTCCTAATGCAAAAATTTGTTTTTCATTCTTGTCTTGCTTGGAAGATATAGGACAAGAAACAGCATTGCCTACAGGGCAATATTAAGTATTTTCCCACAGCAACTGTCCTCATGGACTTCCAGGGGCTATTCTCTTTGGCCCTTGCACTGAACACTTGTGGCGCCAGACTCAGATCCTCTTTCCCAGGCCAGCACACCCACACTGCAGCTGCTGTGAGTTTCAGTTACTAACGACTTACAGCTTCCTCCTTCTCCAGAGAACTGCCTGTAGTCGAAGGAGCTGCCTCTCCAGAAAGGTTAAACCCCGTTCCCCAAAGGGCCAATGACTGAATGACACGCGAGCACAAAATGCTGGCCACCTGTCTCAAGGTGTTTCCAATTCCATGTTCAATTCACACTCCAGAGTCTCCCGTGGGATCAGGCTGAAGCCAGACTCCACCTGGGGCCACACCACTGCTGATATGCTCCATCCTGCCTCCCTCACTCTTCTTCTTCTCTTTCTCAATGAATCACAAGGATTCTAATCTCTGTCTTAGGTTCTAGTTTTGAAGAACTCAACCGAAGGCAGCCCCCCAGGAGACAGCTCGGGAGTGAGGGAACAAGATCACATGCAGGATGAGGAGGAGGTGCAGTGGCTGTGCTGGCTCAGCCTAATGTCCTGAATAAAGCTTGCGTCTCTTGTGACAGCTCCATGGGCACAGCCCCTAGGCCACGGTGTGGGACGAGCTCAGTTACAAGAGTCACAGCAATCAGGAATCTATGGCTTACCACCAAAGTGCTTAGAGTGTATTCATAGTCCTCTCCATCCAGATAATTTCACAAACCAGGGGTCGTTTTCATCAGATACATCCATCAAGATTTTACTCAAGAGTCAGCTTCTCATCGAGGCCCCTCATTGCCACTTATTTAAAACTGAGCTCCTCCCACTCCATGCATCCTTGATTTCTCTTCATTGCTCTTTTTTCTATAGCTTATATCACTTTGTAACATACTGTAAAATCCACTTTTTGTGATTTATCATTTGCCTCCCCCCTACAAGAATGTCAGCTCTGTGAGAACAAGGATTTTTGTCCATGTGTCCACTGCTCTTTCCCCAGCACCTAAATCAGTGCCTGGCACATATTAGACACTCAATAAATATTTGTTAAATGAATACTGCTAAATAAATTTAAAAATTTTTGCTAATTATCATTGGATATTTGTGGATGGACTGAAGAAAGAGAGAAAGAGAGTGAGAAAGAGCAAGAAGAAAGAAAGAAAGACAGAGAGAGGAAGATGGGAAGAGAGAAGGAAGGAGAGAGAGAGAGAGAGAGACAGAGATAAAGAAACAAAGAGAGAAAAAGGAAGGAAGGAAAGGAAGGGAGGGAGGGACGGAAGGAGGAAGAGAGGATGGGCGGGAGGAAGGGAGGGAGAGACAAAGAAAGAAAGAAGATCTCTTCTGGTTTTGGTCTCAAAAACCAGAAATTTCAGCTGTTTAATGCAGGAATGTAATGCAATTTCTCTTTTCTTTCAGATCAAGAAACCAGGAAGCTCCTGGTAGCATGAGATGTTGGGTTCAGACAAGGACATACCACCGCAGAAGAGCTGATCTTACCATTTTGGTGTGGGTAGTTGAGGGAGACACTTCAGTGCTTTCAATTTCAACCCCTTTCCTCATCCCAGTAAACCATTTCCTGTATTCCATTCGCACCTGAAAGTTTGAGGAATATAGAGGCTTGTGTTGTATCCAGAGCTTGGTTCAGGAGACAAGACCTTAAAGTAGGAGACTAAAGATATACATCTAAGCCCTACTCTCTACTGCTCTTTCATTGGTTTTCTGTATAATCTTGGCCATGCTTATGTTGATTCATTTTATTTAAATTCAACTTCCTCATTTGTAGAAAAGCTGCTTTACTAAATGTCAGACACCATATGGACTCTATATATGGTGGTGGTGATGATGATGATGATGATGAAGGTGATGATGGTGATGACAATGATGGTGATGGTGTGGGTGAAGGTGATGAAGATGGTGGTGATGACGGTGACGATAATGAAGGTGATGATGGTGATGATGGTGATGACAATGAAGGTTATGATGGTCATGATGATAATGATAATCAAGGTGATGATGAAGATAAAGAAGGTGGTGATGGTGATGATGATGATTATGATGATGATGATGATGATGGTAGCAATTACAAAAGTGATTGTGGTCATGATAAGGATGATAATGAAAGTGATGGTGGTGTTGGTGATTATGGTGATGAAGGTCACCAATTATTGAACATAGCCATGTTCAAGACACTTTATAAACAATGTATCATTTAGTTCTTACATGAGCCCAATGAGGAAGGTACTTCTCTTATCCCCAATTAAAGATGAAGAAGTTGAGGCTCTTGGAGGTAAACTGACTTGTCTAAGGTCACAAGGCCAGTGTTCAAAAATCATGTCATTCTTACTCCAGAGCCATCACACTAAGCCCTACACTAAACCACCCCTGTGATTCCATCAGTTGCCTTCTTTTAACCTCCTCAACACGTTCTTAAAAGATATTTAAGTATTTAATACTCAACATGATTTCATCAGGACACTTAAATTGTATTTTACTTCTTCTTTGTGTGAAGAGTTCCCAGCATTAATAAGGAAATAAAAGATGAAAGAGAAATTAATGAAGTGTTAAGATGGTCTCTTTGCCAATCTTAATTGCTGGTGGTTCCACTTAACAGCAAAGGAAAAAATTCAGGAAAACTGTTCCCAATCTTCTGTAAAGAGTAAAATTATGATAACGACCCTCACTGAGAACATAATATGTGCCAAGAACTGTGCTAGGAGATTTACATAGCGTTACCTCATTTAATTCTCAACTCTGGGACATAGTATTGCCACATTTTTGGGTGAGAAAACCAAGGCTCAGAGAGGGTAAGCAACCTGCCCAGGGTCACACAGCAACTCACTCAGTGGAAAAGTTGGAATTAGAGCTGAAGTCTCTCTGAGTTTGTGGTAGATTATGCCAAATATTCCAGTGCCCCTCCCTATAGTTCACCTCACTACCGAAAGATTATTCATCCTCTCTCTGGTGAATTCAAGTATGGCCATGTGACTTATTTTGGCCAAGAAAAGAGAGCTAAGCTGTGCTTTGCCATGATCTCCTTTCCCTTTGCCATAAGAATACCAACGTTCTAAAGGAGGGCTGCCCCCTCAGCCTACAACCCAGAGTGAAGACAATGTAGTTCAAGCCACAGCTGTGTCGCGTGAGTGAGAAGTAAACCTTTATTGTTGTCAGCCACTGAAGTTAGAGAGGGAGGGGCTATTTGTTACTACAGCATAATCTGCCTTATCCTGACTCATACATGCTCTGCTATGAACTGAATTGTGCCCCCCCAAAATTCATATGGTAAAGCCCTAACCCCCCAATGTGACTGTATTTGGAGCTATGACCTTTATGAAAGTAATTAGGGTTAAATGAGGTCATAAGGGTTGAGACCTGATCCGAGAGGATTAGTTATCAATTCCTTATAAGAAGAGACATGAACGCTCTCTCTCATTCTCTCTCCCATGTAAGGACACAGTGAGAAGGTGGCCATCTGCAAGCCAAGAAGAGAGCTCTCGTCAGAACCTGACTGTACTCACTCTCTACTCTTAGCCTTCCAGCTTCCACAATTGTAAGAAGATAAATTTCTGTTGTCTAAGCCACACAGTCTATGATATTTTGTTATGGCATCCCAAGCCGATGAATGTATTCTCTTGAGAGATATGTCAGAAAGCTAAAGGTTAGAATGCTATGAAACCCAGCGCACACGGCATACCCAAGCAGCACCTAAAACCTCTTCCCAAAATCAAGACAATCTCAAAATACAAACACGAAAGGTCAGAGAAGAGTGAGAATGTGAACAACCGTTCAACAAGCCTTCGGGACTAGGCTGGTGAGAGACAAAATTCTTAGCCTTACCTGGCGATTAAGGAGACAGTGTACCACAAAGAGAAAAAACCCCTGCAGGACATTGATGATGCTGAATGCGTAGGCAACGACTGATCTGATTGTCTCCCCGACTTCTTCAGCCATGAAAAAACCAAGGCCCCAAGGACAGCCCAGGATAAATAGCTGAGCGATTGCTTTAAATGTCATGACTCTGAAAAGGAAAAAGGGTAATAATAACTACCATTTATCAGATACTCCCTATTTGTTGGGCACTGTGCTAAATACTTTGCGTGCATTACCTTAGTGAAACCTCACAACAACCTTGTGTGGCTAAGTAACTTACAAAAGTCATATGGCTTGAGGATGAGGCAGAATCCATGTTTTCAGTCACTGCCTCTGAGAATAACGCTTTCTCCACTCTTTGTAAGTGATTTATCTGCAAAGTCTTTTACCTGGACCTATTGGAAGATTTGTGGAAAGTGCCTTCTAGAAATTTGTATTGAAAAATTTAGATGATGATGATATCATGACTTCAGAACATATCACAGTGTTGGATTTCTTTGAACAAAAATTATGGTAAAATGGAGTGGGGTTGTTGATGGCAACTGGCTGGGAGAGTTGATGCACATGAGTGCGTGTGTGTGTGTTTGCATGCATGCACATGCATGAGCCTGCACTCATCCACACATGTGTAGAAGCATGGGGAAACACCAAGATGTGTGATACTCTGACCATCTAGAAGAAACTGAGAAGAGAGGAAGAAAATGATGAAGAAGAGAGTAGATGAAGAAACTAAGGCTAAGAGATGCTAGGTTGGTCTGATAAGTAGACGAGATCAAAAGCCAGGGTCTGAAGTTGGACAGATATTCTTTGAAGTTTTGTCCACATGACTCATCAATGCAAGGTTCTTACCCACACTTGGATAAGATTATCAATTTGTTCCTCTTATCAATGAGGATATTAGTAGTGCCCACCACATAGGTTGGAGTTATGGGAATTCAATGAAATAATATTGGTAAATGCCCAGCATCTATCAAGTTCTTAGTTAATATTAGTTGTTATCATCTGTATTTTTAATAATTTAGATCAGCACCAGTGAGAATTGAGTTTACACAACCAAGGAGAATGGAAACCAAAAGTAGGTGTACTCTCAGGGGGGAAAAGGATACTACTCTTGGCATTAATTTTATTTGAAGAGTATGCTACACAGAGGAGGGACCCGATGAATATATGTTGAATAAAGAGATGGGAGAGTACATTAAGTTACCTGAAAATTATAGTTTTTACTTCTTCTGTAAGTTTTCTCTCATGTACTCTTCATCTAGCACCAGGAAATTTTATATCATTTTTTTTCTTTCCTAGGCAGAGTGTCCTGTAGGAAAAATCTGTAGATACCATTGATTCTGGTACCTTCTTACCTGGTATCTTGAATGGTGGAAACTTCTTTATTGAGGGAGGAAAGTTTGCTTCTCAAAATCCACAGAATTTGGAAGTAGAGCATCAAGTTTATCTGTGGAAACAGCATAGAAAATTGACTTGGAGTTTTCTTTTGGGGTCATGTCATGAAACTGAACTTGAGGTGGACTCAGGAATCTTTTCCCAAAAGATACAGGTTTCATAAGGATGATATGGACATATGCTCTTGTATTTTATACAGCACACTCTATATAACCAGTGGCACTTGGTGCTTGATTAGCATGACTATATAATTTATCATTCAAACCAGGACACTTTGAAAGTGGAAGAGTGCTACTCATATCTATACCAGGACAACAGACATAAATACGAATTTCCTAGCAAACAGGAAACATGTCACTCTATGCAAAGTAGATACTTGCTAAATATTGGTTGAATGAATGAATGTAGAATTTTTGAAAGAATGCCCAGCAAAGGGTAATATTATATCAAAACAACTGGTGAGCTAGGGAGAAGTCAAGGAAAGACATGTGAAAACAGTATTTCCAGTAAGAGGAGTTGATCATATTACACTATATTTCCTTATCTTCATCTTATTTCCACTTCAGCAGATAAGAAACATACTCTCTCTGCTTGGCCAACCCAGCGTTGACCAACACATACTGTCACTGGTCACCTACCAAGATAATGACTGCCACTGGCCCCATGAAGCTCCAGATGAACCCTTTATCAAGCTTGAGCCAGCAGCTGTTGAGAGAAAGATAAGGATTAGCTGTTTATTCCTCAACAGAAGACAAAGGACTTGAATTCAGGTTCCTATAGCAGGATCTGAGCAGTGTCACAAGGTGATTAGTTCAGACCTGGATTTTAGATAGAATGGGACATGAGTACTCATGTGACACAAGCTCTGAGTCTCTGTTTCCCCAAGTGTAGAGTGGGGCTAACAAAAGTATTGAAAAGATTAAATGATTACTGTAGCTAGAGACCAAGTCTTGAAGTCACGCAGTGTCAGTCCTCTGACTGTTCATCTCCTTCAATAGTGTGTTATCTATTCTGGGTCATTTGCCCCTCCATATAAACGTTAGAATCAGTTTGTCAATACCCACAAAATAATTTTCTGGGATTTTTATTGAGAATGCATTGAATCCACAGATCAGGTTGGGAAGAATGTCGACTTTTTGACAATAGCGAGTCTTCCTATCCGTGAACGAGGACTCTCTCCCCATTTTTTTGAATCTTATTTGATTTCTTTCACCAAAATTTTCCTTGTATAGATCTTGTAGGAAAGATTAAATGAGATAAAGTGCATACAGTTTTTGGATACAGTTCCCGTCAAAGAGTTAGGTTCAATGAATGTAGGTATCCTCATAATAATGATTGCTATAGTAAGAAAGAGACTAAAAACAATAATTTAACTACAGCTATCAAAACTACCAACACTAATTAAGCATATTCCATATACCAAGTACTTTGTTGCCAAAATACTTTGTATTCTATCTTGACTTATGTTGTCAAAGGAAGTATAACTTATTCTGAAAGGGGACCTGGCAATAGAAAACTGGTAAAGGTAACAAGAAATTGCCAATGCTCAGTGGGTACAAAAGCTCCCACACTTAGCTCTATTCCAAGGATTGAAAACTATGACCCATGGGCCAAATCCAATCCACCGCTTGTTTTTGTAAATAAAGTTTTATCGAAACGCAGCCATATTGTCTATGACTGCTTTCACACTACAAGGGCAACGAGTGGTTGCCACAAAGACCATACAGCCTGCAAAGCCAAAAATAGTTACCATGTGGCCCTTGATAGAAAATGTTTCCCAACCCTTGATCTACCTGGCAGAATCATCCTGGCAGGACATAGAGTTCAAGCTGGAGACAGAGCATCTCTTTGACTTCAAGAGGGACAGCCTCATACATGTTATTTTACATATGCACACCTATTTCATAACACCAGGCCCAGTGTTAAAATGGTAACTTTTTAAATGAACTTTGCAGATGCAGAGCTTTGCAAACTTTTTTAGTGAGGCAGCAAAATACAGCTATTAAGAGCACTGCCTTGGGAATTCTGACTTACTCTCCTTTTAGCTGTGACCTTGAGAAAGTTTATTAAATGCTCTAAGCCCCAGATGTCCTGTGCATGAGGTAATAAACAGTGCCAACATCACAGGGTTATGGGGAAAATGAGTTCAGATACTGCATATAGGAAGTACTATCTCTGATGCCTCACAGATCTTTGAGATTTGTTGCTATCGTTGTTATTCTTTACATTTTGGAGATTAGACTCAACCTATTCAACCTACTCTTTCAGAACCCTACAGAACATAAAGCCCACACGTTCTTAGTGTGGGGTCATGGATATGCTTTATCTTTCCCTGAATTTCCTGAAGTTGTTCAAAATTTTGTGTGTATGTACATTTTCCTCAGGAAATAGATGCTGGATTTCACCAAAATTCTCAAAGGGATTCAACCCTAAAGATACTGAGAACCACTGCTCTACGGACTTCCAAGAGAAAATCTGGAATTCAGATTTAGAGTTTAGGCTTAAAGAAGGACTTAAATTTGAAGTGTAATTCACAATTGGAAATTGGACTTAAAATTCCTTTTTTTTTTTTTTTTAATTTCAGATCCTGTATTGGCCATGGACACCACTTCCACCATAAATGCAAACATCATGCTTACTGAGTAAATGTTCCATAATTTTTGTGTCCTACTGTTGCAGACACAGCCACAATCAGAGCTGGAATCCCGTAGCCAAAAGGGTACATGAACCTCTTCTTGAATCTGCCTGCACTGGTGTAGTTGGCCACCTTGAGATTCCTAACGGTGAGGAAGAGGTGTAGCCCTTCGAGGAGCATCCAGGTGAAGGAGGCCAAGTAGAGATAGTGCAACACTCCAGCGATGATGGAGCACAGCACCTGGAGGGGAGAGGAGAGTTAGGAATGTGGAGATGATGTGGTCTGTACCTGAACGTATCCTCCGCACTTATCATTCCCTGGACGCTGGCCTGGAATTTCAATTCCCAATACCTGTGACATTTTGCGTGGGGGCGATACATTTTCTGGGGGCTTTCACTGGCCATTGAAATATGCTTACTCTATGCATAGGACAGGCCAGAAGTGCCAAGGAATGAATGCCGTGGACGCAGCCCTCAAATCCATGATGGAGGAGAGTTGGCAAACAAATACTCCATTGATCTTGCCCTTTCGGTGGGTGTGACATATGAAGGTGTTACCTTTATATGTCAGCTTGACCGGGCTAAGGGCTGTTAAGATGGCTGGTAAAACATTATTTCTGGGTGTATTTGTGAGAGTGTTTCTGGAAGAGATTAGCATTTGAATCAGTAGACTGAATACAGAAGATCACCATCACTGATGAGGGTGGGTATCATCCAATCCTTAAGGGCCTGAACAGAACAAAAAGTTGGAGGAAGGGAGAATTTGCTCTCTCTGCTTGAGCTGGGACATCCATCTTCTCCAGGCCCTGGACATCAGTGATCCACTAAAATTTTATTTACAGGGGCCAGCCAGGTGGCGTCATGGTTAAGTGTGCGTGCTCTGCTGCAGTGGCCTGGAGTACGGATCTCAGGTGCGCACTGACACACTGCTTGTCAAGCCATGCTGTGGTGGCATCCCACTTAAAGTGGAGGAAGATGGGCACGGATGTTACCCCAGGGCCAGTCTTCCTCAGCAAAAAGATGAGGATTGGCATTGGATGTTAGCTCAGGGCTGATCTTCCTCACACACACAAAAAATTTATTTACAAAAACAGATGGTGGGCCAGATTTGGCCTAAGTAGTGTAGTCTGCCAACCTCTGCTCATTTTCAAATGAAGAAACTGAGGCCCAGAGAGGTTAAAATCTCACCCAAGATCACACAGCTAGTGAAAAATAAAAATGGATTTGAAACCCAAATTGTCTCCAGAAAACATACTTACTCTTAAGCATAGCACCATACTGCCTCTCAGGAAAAAAAAAATGGGGCTCTCATAAGCTGCTGGCTGTGAGATCATAGTCTTTTAGGGTTAAAAGGAGCCTTAGAGAATATCCAGCTCCAATTCTTCCTGGATATGATGATAACCATGATCGTGATGAAGAGAAACGTTAACATTGTTCTATGAGTGATTAATCCAGACTCTTTCTATGTTTTATCCTGCTAAGTCCTTACTAGAGCCCTACGATGATGCCCATGTTTTAGAGAGGAAGTTTAAAAAGGAGAAATTACTTCAACAAGGTCATATAGCGACTAGAATGCAGAGTAGAGATTCAAGTGCAGATTTGTGTCGCAAAGTCACTGTCCATCAAAAATTCAAGCCTCCCTCCACCCTCAATTCTAGAATATAGATTTATCACTAGGATGTGACTTCCCAACCAGGGATCGCATTTCCCAGCACCCCTTGCAGTTAGGTGTGACCATGTGACTGAGTTCTAGCCAATAGAATGTGAGAGGAAGTGATAAGCACCGCTTCCTGTGACTCTGCCATGTTCTTTTCTCCTTCTAGTTGGCTAAAATGGAAAGGATCCCAGGATGACTTTGGAAGCTGTGTATGGAAGACAGAAGAGCCTCCATCAGCCTGAGGTTGGAGGATAGATACTTTTCAAACCTATTTGCTCATACATAGGGAAAAATTAACTACTCCTGTGATAAGCCATTGACATTTTGGAGTTTATTTGTTACAGCAGCTATTGTAACCCTATCTAATACCATCAGTCTGTCTCTCAATCACTTTGCTAAATTGCCCCTCGAAAATATGGGTCCTGTTCAAAGTTATACAGGAGGGGAGCTGACATGGGAACCCTTGCTTTTTCCCCTTACACCATCACTGCTGATTATTGCTTCTCTCCTCATCTTTCCTCAAGAAAGATGGTTAGATTTTCTTATGACAAGGAGATAATTTGGTTAAATCACCTACCTCAGGCTCAGTTTTATCAATGCCTGTGAGGAAGAGGAGGTGGGCCAGGAAGAGGCAGATGGAGAGCTGCAGGTGGAGGGTGGTGCTGGTGTTCTGGATGGATCGGCAGAAGAGGAAGGTGAGGGCCGCCAGGAGGAGACACAGCAGAGAAAGGCTCAGTCCTACATAAGTGATCACAGTCAGAACAGGATCCACCTATGAGCCACCAAAAGAGGAATCTGTTATAGTTTCCAACTCTTCAGTTATGTTCCTGATGGAGAGTCAGATGGGATTCCCAGTTCAGTCCCTCACACAAGTCGCTTGATGCTCCCATTTCAAAATAGGAACAGTAATAGCATTTGCCACAAGGAGTTGCTGAAAAACCGAAACTGCTAGACTGGTGCTGTTCAATAGAAATATGTAAGCCACATGTGTAATTTTAAATTTTCTAATAGCCGTGTTTTTAAAAACGTAAAAAGAAACAGGTCAAATTAATTTTGATAATGTATGTTCAAAATACTGTCAGTTTAATGTGTTGGATATAATATAATCAATATAACAATATAACAAAAATATAACCAGTTCAAATTACAATCAATGTAAAACAATTATTAATGAGATATTTGATATTCTTTTTTCCATATTAAGCCTTTGAAATTCAGTGTATATTTTATACTTACAGCACATCTCAATTCAGGTAGTATATTTTCAATGGTAAAGTGAAATGTAGTCCTTCTAAACAATAAAATTGCATTTAATGGAAAAATATTGTACACTGCTTCTTAATTTAAATAAATTAAATGAAATTAAGAATTTGGTTCTTCAGTCACACTAGCCACATTTCAAGTACTCAACAGCCACGTGTGGTTGGTGATCCTATAGGACAACACAGTATTTAAAAGTAATCTCTATGAGGGTTGGTATTTCTTTAAGTGTCTTGTGCTCTGCTGTATCCCCGGTGCCTAGAACAGCATCTGGCATACAGTAGGCACTCATATATGAACTTGTGGAATGACTAAAATGAGGCCATGTATTTAAATATGCTATATAATGGTTGTCATACAGTAAATATTCAATAAATCGGAGCTAAAAAGAAATAAGGGAAGAAGTTAGGTAAATTTCTTTAAACCTGAGCTATCCTAGACATAGTTGGGACCTAGGAAGTTTAGGGGATTATGCTTTTTCATTGGTGACAGTCAGCTGCCATCCTTCTGATCTGCCCAGGAAGGTTTAGCTGTAAGTCTTTCTTGCAGAGTAATTGATGTTTTTGATCCCAGATCACCTTGGACCTTTCTACCGTAGGGGCTGATAACCCAACTTTCCAATGTCTGAGAACTTTCTCTACTAGCTTGAGCTCACTCTGCCCACGCCCATGAGAGCATCAGGGAATTAATGTCCCCTGGATGCAGTTTTCAACAGTGACTGAAGGGAGGTGGCGTACAAACACTTCAGCTCTCTCACTGTTCAGTTAAGATGACTCTGAGGTGTGTCTTCTACATTAACTCCCAGAGTCCTCCAGAGGGAATTAACTGTCAGTCACCCACAGTGGTAACTGGCTTGATAATGCTCTCTGCATTGGCTTCTGTCCTTTTTCCATTTCACTTCCCCAGTCTCCTACTGGTGCTTCCTGGAATTACCTTCCACTTGACTCCTTATCTTAGAGGCTTTTTCTAAGACACGGAGAGGACTTCCCAGATTTCTAGACACAATCAGATTCACAGGAGGGGACCACGAATCTTGGTACCTTGGGAGCAAGAGCCATGAGCACAGCAAAGCTGGAAAGGTGGAAGCACTTGCATTTGGTGTAAGAGTCGTTGCTGCCCGCATGAGAGCAGCCCTCCGTCGACCAGCTGCCCCCCTCCTCTGATCCTTCCCAGTAGACACAGAAATATTTCGTTCTTGCCCCACCAGGCTGGAAAGAGAATAGCATAAAAATGTGTCTCTGGTTTTATCATTTCAGCTTCATAGGTTAGTCACAGATGCACTGGGTTGGAAACTGGATTGGGAAAAATCTCATCATCTGGAACAATCGTGGGGAAGAGTTCCATACCACCACGTCTGCTGTGGGGTTTATTCTTCATTCATTCTGCCCTTCTCTGGTCACCTCAGAGCCCCTGGAATTGACCCTTATGAACCTATTCACCTGGGATCCTTGTCATTGGTGGAACCAATGAGAAGAACTAGTGAGAGAACATTGGATGAGAGGAGAAGGGGTCAGGTATTTCTTCCAGACTCCTTTTCTGCTCCAAGCTCTCTCTACCTCCAGCAGGGCAATCCCTCTTCCATGCCTCCAGCTCTCCTAGGCTCAATACTGTTCATCCCTCCATTCCCTTTTTGGCTCCAATGTGATAATAGCTTTCCTTGGTGGCAGTCTCTGGCTGCGGCCACATTCCTTGTCAGTTCTCTTTACTCTGAATGATCAGAGTCGAATTCAGTTCCCTCCCAGGACCCTGACAACACACCCCTTTAAGGTCATGCATAGAGGACAAGCCCTGGGTTTCACTCACCTGAGTATGTTGGAAGGTCAGGAATACAGGTTCAGACAGAGAAATCTTTTCTTTCACACCAATGGTGCCACTCACGATACGAGAGTTCAGTTTCACTTCCTTTGCCCCTCTTCTATCACTAAAAAAGGATCCATTCAGAATATCCCCAAGAGATCGATAAGTGATAAACGCAACTGCACCCCTATCTGAGAAAATGGGAGAGAAATCATTTTATTTATTTACTTATTTAATTTTTTGTTTATTGCAGTAACGTTGGTTTATAACATTGTATAAATTTCAGGTGTACAGTACTTGGATGGGAGAAATCATTTTAGATGGTGTCCATAGTTTAAGGAACGGTACACTAAAGAGTCTTGTGTGAGTCATAAGGCAAACATAATGTATAGACAAAATCGCCATTGGAAATCCCTTAAATTGCCCAATCAATGCATTACATGTGGTTTAGGGTGCAGCATTTTGTGTATGTAATATATATTATAATGCACCACACATTATAAAGGATATATATGCAACATATCCCATCGATGTGTTGCAAAAATACATATAAGCCCTGAGACATCAAAATCAGAGTCATGTGGCAAGATGGTGTCCTCAGAAGGTGGAACTGAGGTGAAAGGAGGAGACCACACATTCTCGTTTTCCATCTCAAGCTTGCTCTGGGTTATCTACTTTAGTAGGAGCCATTCGATTTAATTCATTCAGTCATTCTCCTTCCTTCCCTCCCTCTCCCTCTCTCTCTCTCTCTGCCTCTGTCTCTGTCTCTCTTTCTCCCTCCTGTCCTTTTCCCCTCCCCTTTTGATGCAAGAATAGTTTAATTCACAGAAGTTAAATGCACATATATTGCTCTGTAGCATGACGCAGTGTTTCCTAAATTGCCATTATGTGCTCATGTGCTACCATTCCAGTTTTAGCCAAAGCCACTTACCACCTGTATTATTACTTACTCTGTTTAAAAAATCAACTCATTTTTATCTTTTTACCTCTCTTACCTCCATTCTATAGCTCACAGTAAGGAGTGAAAATTAATCAGTAGCCGGAAATTTTCTGGAGGAAATACAGCAGGTATTTCACTCTCTCAAGGTGACTGGGTCTTTCTTTTTGAGAAATTATTCATGCATTCATTCATTTATTCATCAAATATTTATTGAGCATCTACTGTGTGCCAGATAGTGTTCTAGGCATTGGGGTGCAGCAGTGAACAAAACAGGCAGAGTCCCTGCCATCAGAGAGCTGACATAATGAGAAAGATGGACAACAAACAAACAAATAAATTAGAAAAATATTACATAACGTGGATGCTATGCAGAGACTTAAATAAGGTGATGGAATAAAGCAGGGGTGGCAGGCTCTGGCCGGAGGGTCAAATCCAGCCTACCACCCATTCTTGTAAATAAAGTTTTATTGGCACACAGTCATGCGTCTTCATTTACATATTGCCTGTGGCTGCTTTCCCACTACAATATCAGAGTTAAGTAGTTATAACAAAGATAATCTAGCCCCCAAAGTCAAAAATGTTTACTATCTGATCCTTTTACAGAAAAAGTTTGCCAACTTGTGGGATAGAGGAAGACTGGATGACTATTTTAACTAGGATGATCATAAAATGCTTCCCAAGGGAAGGAGTATTTGATGCAACATTCATCTGCCACTGTTGAGTGTTACCTTTTCAGACCATCACATGGAAACAGGGCACACGTCAGCCTGTCCCTTTTAAGGAAGCATGTCAAGAAATTCTTGTTTGAACCTCAGCGTGTGTCACAAAGTACACACAAATTGTATCCCCAAAATTGCCTGGTTGTGATCAAGGCAGATCTTTTAACTTCACCATATATAATCCCCCTGCTTTGAAAACTCGGTGAGTCCTCCCGTCTTGGACAGTCACCTAGAAATGAGATGACAGTGCCTAGAATTTGGAGGTCAAGAAAATCCATTTGAGGGGCTGGCCCCATGGCATAGCGGTTAAGTGCACGTGCTCCACTGCTGGCAGCCCAGGTTGGATCCCAGGCGCGCACTGACGTACTGCTTGTCAGGCCGTGCTGTGGCGGCGTCCCACATAGAGTGGAGGAAGATGGGCACAGATGTTAGCTCAGGGCCAGTCTTCCTCAACAAAAAGAGGAGGATTGGCATGTATGTTAGCTTGGAGCTGATCTTCCTCACAAAAATTTAAAAAAATAAAGAAAATCCATCTGAGGCACAGTACCTCTTGTGGTTCCTTTGAAAGCATCAGCGCAGTCAATATCCATTGTGTTATTTCCAGCTTCCAGAAGAGTCTTCTCACTTGTCTCATTGCACATCTTGGTTTCATAGACTGGAAATATTAAGAAAGTGAGTCCTATTTTGTTCACTTCTCATGGCTAAGAAACTTGTTGAAGAACTCCCTTCTTTGAAAGACCTGTTACTGGTGATTTCACTTTCTGCGTGCAAGGTAGACCAGATGGCACTCCCCTCCACATTTCTGGCTGGTCTGGATGAAATGGTCAAAATGGCCTAAGCAATACGCACTGGCCACGCAATCCAGGGGAAGAGAGGAGATGGCCATGTTTCCCAGAGTGGAACTAGGGTGGGCAAGCTTAGCCTATACCATAGAATATCTAAAGGGCAAAAAAATTTTAAATAATGTGTACTGGAGTACCTGATGAAGAGGGGAGCTTAATTTTTTAAGTAGGAGAAGCTAAGCATTTAAAAGTTTTCCAAGGAAACTGTTTGCACCTGGGAGCAGATCTTCTGCTTTTGGAAAGAATCCCGTGAGTGAACTCTCTCCATGCCATATAAACATATAAACACATGGTCTGATGAAAGATCACCCTCATAAAATTTTTTGGTCATAAGGAAAATGTTCAGTGTTTCTTACCTACATCAAACGTAGAATTTTCATGCTTTCCTGGAGAAGCAAAACTCCCATTCCATATGGTTAATTCCACGCTTTGAAGTAGTCGGGTAGCCTGTTTTGCAATGTACTCTTTGCTTCCATTTTTCCTCAGAATTTCCTTTCAAAGAAGTAAATCTAATTAGGTAGATTCTTACTGAACCTTAAGAAAGCAGGAATATACATAAGTGTGGTTGGGTGAGCCCAGAAGGCAGTGGGTATTTATGAAGGCACTACTTGACTCTGTGCTATCAACCTGATATGTGTGTTCTCATTTATCACACACAGCCCTGTGAAGGGTGTATCATTATCTCCATGGTATTTACGAGAACATGAAGGCTTAAAGGATGAGATGTCTGAAACCTATGAAGAGTGACTCATGGAGGAAGACAGGGAATGGGAAGCGATGAGAGGGGTGGAATGAGGCTCTAGATGCTTCCTGCACGTCTTTGAATGACAGCTGAGGCATTTAAACCCTTTACCAGGGCTTCTCAATCCCTGTTGATATTGAGACCAGGTAATGGTTGTGGGAAGCTGTCCTGGGCATTGTAGGATGTTTAGCAGCATCCCTGGTCTCTACCCACTAGATGTCACTAGCACTCTGGTTGTGACAACCAAAAACATCCCCAGACATTGCCAGATGTCCCCTGGGACAGAGGACAAAATCGTTCCTGCGTGAAAACTGCTATATCCTAAAAGTCATAGGGAACCATAGTAGTATTTGAGCAGGAGAATGACATGGTAAGACCAACTGGCTGTTTCTCAAACCTAGGCTTCACCTTAATCACCCACATGTCCACCGATGGTGTCTTCTTACTGGAGTTCTCTGAGAAAGAAAAGAAGCTGTTAAATGGAGTATAGGAGGTAACACACCCTGGCTCCCATCCATTCTTCCAATCATCCTTAAGTTGGGTCTTTCCTCGATGCTTTCACATCCTATCCTAATACCCCTCTAAGAAGTCCCAAATGTCTTCTACAGTAGAAATGTAAAATGGAATTAGAATGGAGCCTCCAGTTCAATAATTCAGTCAATAGTATTTATTGAGCATCTACTAAAAGCCAGTCACAATGCTAAATCTTATGGATATAGGTTGATAAAGACACAAGGGGTATTCCCTTGCGGGTTGTGCAGTCTTGCAGGAAAGTCACTAAGCGAATAATGACAAATAATTAAGTGATTGCAAGGGTCTAACATGTTTTAATAAATAGGATGAGATGACTTGGAAGTATAAAGAAGAGCAACCCCGCACATCAGGGGTGCAGAGAAGGCTTCCTGAAGGAATAGGTGTTAATTGAGTTCATAATATATAAGCAGTAATAATACCTACACAATCTATAAAGTGCCTTCATACATACTATCTCTTTTAAAGTGACACAGAAGATTCTAGAACAGAGTTATGAAGAATAATAGCTAATATTTATTGAGCCTTCGTAGGTACCTAGCACTGCACTAAATAGTCTACCTGCCTTAATAATCATCAGTTAGGTGTATTCATTCCCTGGGGCTGCTGTAACAAAGTACCACAAACTGGGTGCCTTAAAACAACAGAAATTTATTCTCTTGTGATTCTGGAGGCTAAAAGTCCAAAATCAAGGTTTCAGCAGGACTGTGGTCTTTCTGAAGACTCTAGGGAAGATCCTCCTTTTCTTCTTCTAGCTTCTGGTAGTTGCCAGCAATCTTTGATATTCCTTGGTTTATGACAGCATAACTCCAATCTATACTTCTGTTTTTACACGTCCCTCTGTGTGTGTGTCTCTATGTCCAAATTTCCCTCTTCTTATGAGGACACTAGTCATCTTGGTTTTAGGGCCCATCATAATCTAGTATGACCTCATCTTGATTTAATTATATATGCAAAGATCCTATTTCCAAATACAATGACATTCATAGGTTCCATGAGTGGACATGAATTTAGAGGGATGAGTATATGAGGTAAGAAAGTTTCTAAAATGACTCTCAATGATCCCTACCTCACATCCCTTTATTCACACCCTTGTGTAAACTCCTGCCCTTGACTTGTCACTTCTGAGATTAGATTACAGAGGACTATGTCTTCTGTTTCGTTCAAACTCTCTTTCCAGCTATTCTCATGGGCTGGCTATAATAAAGCAAGCTAGAGAGGCTGACATATTGAGAACTGAGGGCAGCTTCTCATCAACCACCAGAGAGGAACTGAGACCTTGAGTCCAACAGCTTTCAAAGAACTGAATCTTGCCAGCAGCTGTGTGAGTGAGCTTGGAAGCAGATCTGCCCTCAGATGAGCCCTCAGATGAGACTTCAGCTCTGGCCAACACTTTGATTATAGTCGTGAGAAGCCCTGAAGCAGGGGACCAAGGTAAGCCATGCCCCAATTCCTGGCCTACATAGACTGTGAGACAATAAATATATTGTTTTATGCCACTAAATTTGGGATAATTTGTTATGCAGCAACACACAACCGTACAGTAGAGGCTATTATTATTCCCAACTACAGATGAGGCATATAGAAGTTAGATCATTACTCAAAAGTTAGGTGGTAAGTGGTAGAGCCAGAAATTAAATCCAATATGTCTAACCCCAAACCTGGAATTATACTGGGGATGAGCAAATAAGTAAATACTGTATATTGGATAGTGAGAACCGGGTTTCTCAGTTTTGGGGAAAGAAGTTACAAATAAGGAAGGAGGGAAGGTTAGATCAAGCCCTTGTGTTGGACTGGAATCAGAGGTATCAGTATGAACTCATGAGTTTTAGTATATAGACAGACAGACAGACAGACAGATAGATAGATAGATAGACAAATATAATTAGATAGATAGATATAGAAATTGAATTTAAAGTGAATGAGAGAGGAACAAGTATAGAAGTCCAGTAGAAAATTAGAAATGTCATTTTCGAAGCCCAGGAAAGAGATCCAGGTGGAGATATAAATTTGTAAGGCATCTACATAGAGATGGTGATTGATACCACGAGCTTGAATGAGATCTCCTGGGAGAAGATTACAAAGGGAAACAATGGATTGAAGGGTGAGGACCAGGACAGATCTCTAAAATCTTACTCTGGACTGAAATTGGTGGAACTCTCAAAGGCTCCCCCTCATTGTAGAAAGAGTATTTGGAGGTTCTTACCATAACAGTCTGAATAATTCCATTTAGTGAAAGCAGCCAACCAGTTGAAGATAGGGTAATTTGGGACACAGCTGCAGTAGTAACTTCCAATTATATTTATGCAGTATGATATCTGCTTGCACTTTGCCAGTCCAGTCTTACACTCATCAATATCTGTGAATCAAGAGAAAATATCATTGTTTGTTCTCATAGAACTAAACCATTTTCCCTTGCCTGTGCAATCTCTACTACCCAACATTGTTCATAAATGTACCCCAAACAACACCTCCTGTTCTTGGATAAGATGTCTCAACATTATAAGGATGATAGTTCTCCTTAAGTTAACTTATAAATCCAATACAACGCCAATAAAAATATCCACACATATGTTATGAAGTGAGACAAGTTGATACCATCATGCAAGAATATCCAGAAAAACTACAAGGCGGGAACTAGCTTTTCCAGACATGAAAACATACTATAAAGCCTCAATAAAAGAGTGAAGTGCTGGTGCATGAATAGGTAAATAGACTAATGGAATAGACTAAAAGTCCAGAGATAGACCCAGGTACATATGGAGCTTTAGAATATGATAACGGTGGTATGTCAGATCACTGAAGTAAGGATGGAGGTTTTAAATGCTTGAATCACACAGTTTATTAAATCAATTTAAAACACACAGTAGCAAAGGGAAAGAGGTAGGACAAATGAACACAGTTACGCATCACTTAACGACGGGGATACATTCTGAGAAATGTGTCGTCAGATGATTTTGTCATTGTGCAAACATCGTAGAGTGTACTTGCATAAACCTAGATAGTATAGTCTACTACACACCTAGGCTCTATGGTACTAATCTTATGCCACCCCCGTCGTATATGCGATCTGTCATTGACTGAAATATCGTTATGCAATGCATGATTGTATAATCTTAGGAAAGCGTGCAAGGGAGATGAATGGACCACACTACTTATATCCTGGGTTATGCAATGTTCATATATTCTGCCTCTGCCGGCCACATGAGCTTTGGCCACTGGTGGACTAGAGTTGAGGTTCAAGCAAAGGAAGCCACAGACAGAAGGTGTCCTGAGCTGATGACTCACACTTATTCTCTCTGTTGGAAGGACACAAGACAAGTACACATGTCCAATAGCTGTAGCTTGCTTATTAGTCTGCGTAACACCTATAGGTTTTATGTGGGTTATGGGTTTAGGTGTTTTGGGCAGAGGATATATGAGCCAGAATAGTTATCACCATGAGTGACTGAATTAAAACCTCAAAAACATTAAGTGCTCTTGTATATCTTGTAGATAGTGTATATCTTGGGCATTAAATGCCTCTTCTATACCTAATTTGCCAGGAATATTTAGTACCTAGGTGTCTCGTGTATATTTATTGTTTCATGAATATTAACATTGGCCTTTCCATTCCTTTCTATCTACATTTAACTCACACATGCTCTACCTACTGTTTACATTTAATACATCTTATGAGTTTCATGTTTCATTTGTTTTTTTACTTTTCTTCTGCAGCAGAACTGAATGTTCTCAAACAATATGACAAATGCACATTACACCTTTGCACATGTTTCCCTTCTCTAGAGTGCCCTTCTTCCTGCCCAGGATGGATTTTTTAATAAGATATAATGAGACCTGCACCTCACCATTCTCAAGAATAAACTACATGAACCAGAGATCTAAATGTAAACGTGGAACCATACAATTACTAGAATTAAACATAGAGAAATTCTTCTTTAATTTCAATGTAGGGGAAGGCATTTTAATGATGACTTAAGACCCTTGATAAACTTATCTACATTAAAAACAATTTGTTTAATCGCATGGCTAAAAAATATATAAGCAAAGTCCAAAGGCAATTGACAAACAGGGAGAAAATATTTGCAACGTATACTGTAGACAAAGGACTAACATCTCTAATATGTAAAGAACTCAAAAATTGAGAGACAAAGAAACAAAAGCTCAGTAGAAAAATAGGGTAAGACATGAACAGATAATTCACAAATAATTATCACATAAATCATGGTCTTCTAATATAAAATGTTCAGTGATATTGATGGTGGTGATGGTTGCACAACGTGAATGTATTTAATACTACTGAAAGATACATCTAAAAATGGTTAAAATGGTAAACTGTATCTTATGTATGTTTTTCCACAATAACATAAAATATATCCTAAATGGTCTACTGTTTTTTGCTTCACCTTGTGAATTTACACGACAACTCCATCAATCAGATATCCAGTTTCACCAATCAGATATTCAGGAGTGGTATTTCCCATTAGTATTCAAATTGACTGTTAGAATTTGTGGAAATGAGAAAGGATTTTGGCTGGAAGACATGGGAGTAGTGAAAAGTGAAACTGGAAAACTAAGCTGGAGCCAGATCATGGAAGATATTGAGTGTCAAGATATTAATTCCTTCATTTGTTCTCTTGGTGAACTCATTTTTATTTGGCATCTGCCATGCGACATTGTTCCCCGTCCTAGGCATACAACAATAAACAAATCAGATATGACCCTTGCCCTTGTGGAATTTTCAAACAAACAAACAAACAAAAAACACCAGTGCTTGAGACTTCAAGAAGCTAGGGTCCTGGGAACTCTATCTCCCTCTAAAGAAAAACCAAACCAGTATCAGGGATCATCAAGCCAGGATTAGGATGAAAGTAGAGGGGGGACAAGGGCTAGGGACTTCTCTAAGGACATTGAAGCAGCCCTGACATTTTTCATCTTGTAATATTATTCCATCATTGCAGCACCAGAACCCCTATGTAACACAATGTTTGGGGATTAGAAAGATGCCCCTGACACCTTCCAAACTCCAAAATGAGTGTGGATTGCTTCCCTACCTTCACATTCCTCAGAGGACTCGATGAAGTATCTCCTCCCAGACTTGGAATGAAATCCATCATTACAAGCACAGTGGGTGCTGTTGTAGCAGCTGGCATTTTCAGGGCATTGAGGACAGAAAGCTGCAGGGAGCACAGGATCCATTCATTCATATGCTTCATTCATTCATTCAAGAAATATTCATTGAGCATCTAGATGTTGTGGTTGGAAGTGTCTTCTTGGGAAGAGCTCTGTTGACATCCTTTTTGCACGCATCTCACTGCTGAACACAGATGCTCACAGTTCTCCACCCATATCCCACCTCTGCCACCAAAACCACTTTCGCCTGGCAGAACTTCCAACTGTCAGCAGTGTGCTTCTTTACTGAGGGCTTTCTCTGGCCACCAGAGGCCTCTTTATTCACCACATGGGAGGTTAGCAATGGCTTCTCCCCCCGGGAGCAGCTCCCTCAATCAATGACTGGTAAGAGTCAGTATATTAAAAAACCCAGCTTCCTTATTATCAAAAATAGAGAGTAACAAGTGTTGGTAGGATGTAGAGAAATTGTCACCCTAATCCACTGCTGGTAGGAGAGTAAAATGGTGCAGCTGTTGTGGAAAACCGTGTGGCAATTCCTAAAAAAATTTTTAAATTACAATTACTATATGATCCAGCAATTCCACTCCTGGTATATATCCCAAAGGAGGGAGAGCAAGATCTTGAAGAGATAGTTGTATACCCATGTTCACAGCAGCACTATTCACAATAGCCAAAAAGTGGAAGCAAGTCAAGTGTCCATTGGTAGATGAATGGATAAACAAAATGTGGTCCATCCATAAATGGAATATTATTGAGCTTTAAAAAGGAAGGAAATTCCAACACATGCTACAACATGGATGAACCGGGAGGACATTATGGTAAGTAAATAAGCCCATCACAAAAGGACAACTACTGTGTGATTCCACTTACATGAGGTACTTGGAGTAGTCAGATTCATAGAGACAGAAATTAGAATGGTAGTTTTCAGGGGTTGGTGGGAGAGGGAATGAGGAATTATGGATTAATGGGTACACAGTTTCAGTTTTGCAAGAGGAAAAATGTTCTGTGGATGTTGGTGATGATGGTTGCACAACAACGTGAATGTACTTCATGCCACTGACTATACTCTTAAAAATGGTTAAAATAGTAAATTTTATGATATATATATCTTTTAACACCATTTAAAAATAAACCAATAAGAAGAAAACTTCTTCCTTACCCGTTGTGGGGAATAACTCTGAGGTGCATGCTTCTTCTGATGTCCGACAGTCTCCAGGGGATCAAGCTCTGGTTACTCACATGTAACTTGCTTGATAAGGGACCCTGTATTGGCTACTCACCTCCCCATCTGACTCCCCCCTCCCAGCTAGTGCTTCCTGGGATCAAATCCCAGATAAATGACTTGCTTTCAAGTCCTTATCTCAGGGTGTGCTTCTGGGAGGACCCAACCCAAGACATGGGGAAAAGGCACAACTATCTCCAGCATGACTTGGGACACAGCTTTTTGGGAAACACATGACAGAGTCCAACGTCCACCAGCTGTGTGTCCTTGAGCCAGATACTTCTCTAGAGAGCCATTGGTCAAGTGGGGATAATGTCAGGACCTTCTTTGCAGGAATGTCATGAAGATTGAATGAGGTGGCATGTGCAATTTGGTTAGCACTGTGCCTGGTGCAATGCAAGAGATAAAGAAATGGGGTGATAGTGAAGAAGGGAGAATAGTCCTTGGGAGCTCCAAGGAGTAGGCAGAAGGCAGCAGGGACTTAGTGTTCTCTTCCTTGGAAAGGGCTCTGGAGGCAGTTTCGAGGTCCCAATTTCCATTCCCCAGGTCCTTGGCAATGAGAAGACTCACCTCCAGAATTCTTTGCATCCGATCCTGACAGAGCCAGCAGGACACTGAGACCTGGAACAGAAAGAGAAAGGGACAGTTCAGATGGGGGATGCCCTGGGGCTCTGCTTGGCTGAAATCTAGGTGAGTTAGGGAGTTTGTCTCCTACTACCCAGTCATATGTGTGCTAGCTTCATTGTAGATTCTTCCAGGCAGGCTATAAACCTGAGGGTCATGGGAGGGCATTATATACTACCGGAGCATGAGAAGTACATCTGATTGCAGCTGTAAGAGTTTCTGCACTCAATTCTAATGTGTGTGTGGGTGGGTTCCCACACCACCAAGCAATTCTCAGACATCAGTTGGATGTTCTATAATCCAACTCAATTCTGACACTATCTACCTAGAGATAACATCAGATTCCACAGGTTATGGAGAGAAGTCAAGGTGGTGGCATAGGAAGACTCTGAACTCATCTCCTCCCTCGGACACAGCCAATTTACAACTACTCTTGGAAAAAGTACCCCTGCGAGAGAACTGAAAACTGGATAAGAGGAACTCCTGCAACAAACGACCATCCTAATTGAAGTGGAAGAGGCATAAATTCCCTTCTGGAGAGAAAAAACACCGCCTTCACAAGCCGCAGCACTTCACGGCTGCCTGGGAGCAACACAAGGTACGCAGCCTTCCCTGGAGGAGTGGGGGACCAGAGTAGGGGACCTGAGCCAGCGAGCATGCCCACTATAGGCATTTTTTGGACCCAGCACAACTGAGCCAAATGGCATAATATCTGACTTTGCTCAGTACTAACAACACTGGGGAGTACCCCCAGAAAAGCTGGGTCACAAGGAAATTAAAGCTGGCTCTTAAAGGTCCCATACACAAATTCACCCATCTTGGAAAGCAACCTAAAATCACCAGAAAGAAAGATGCACAGTCCTTTGGTGAAAAGAGACTCACCTGATAGGCTCTGAGTGCATCTCAGTGAGAGGTGACATCTGTCCGGGGACTGGGACATTGGTGCCAGCCATTGTTGTAGCCTGGTGTGGGCGTGCTGACACAGATGCCATTGGAGTTCTCCCTGAGGCCTGCTAGCCCAGGGTCTGCCCCACCCACTAGAGCACCGATTTACTCCAGCTCAGCCAGGGACTGGCCCCACCCAACAGCAAGTCCTTGGGCAAATTGTGGGCCTGCATAGGTTGATGACTGGATTCTCCGCAGCCTGGCAAATGGCTCCACCTATGTGGGGCAGGGCATGTACAAGGAGCTGGTGGAGAGCGTGGGGCATTGGTGGAGTGTGTGGGGCTCCTGCCTTGGAGAGACTGGGTCCACTTCAGGTAGCTGAGGTGCACACGTGAGGCAGGAGTGCATTGAATGTGTGTGTGGACGTGAGGGTGGCAGGGCTTGTCAGCTGCAGGAGACTTGTGCTTCTCAAAAACCCACATAGCTGATTGGCCCTACCTTCCAAAGCCTGAAACATCTTGGTGCTCCCATGCCTGAGGCCAGCCCCACCCAGCTGCAATTCTCAGAGAGCTAAGAGCTTTATAGGCTGGAGGCTTATAGCAATTGTATGCCCCTGAGCCTAACAACCAGCCACACTGGGAGCCACACATTCCTGCAGCAGGAATGTGCTATTAGACCTTGCAGCCAACTGTGCTGGGGCTCCCCACACCTGATAAAGAGACTGAAGGGCCCACAACAACTACACACAGCTGAGCATTACAACCAACCAACCAGGGGACAGCTCAGCCTCCCTGGGCACCTATGGGAAGATCAACCCTGCCACAACAGAAGGCCACACATAGCTCACAGATGGATCACTTCTGGAACATTTGGAACTGGTGACGAAAGGGAAGCACACTGCTGGGCCTCATAAGGCATCACTTATATAAAGTCACCTCTCCAAGATCAGATGACATAGCTGACCTACCTAATACTTAGACACAAGCACAGGCAAAGAGGCAAAATCAGGAGGCAAAAGAATATGTTCCAAGTAAGGGAACAGGACAAAATCCCAGAAAAAGGAACTACATGAAACAGAAATGAGCAACCTACCCAACAGAGAATTCAAAAAAAGAGTGTTAAGTATACTCACTGATCTTGGGAGAAGAACAGATGAACTCAGTGAGAATTTCAACAAAGAAATGTAAGATATAAATAAGAACCAATCAGAAATGAAGACTACAATACTGGAAATGAAAAATTCACCAGAGGGACTCAAAAGCAGGGTAGAGGATACAGAAGAACGGATCTGTGAGCTGGATGAAAGACTAGAAGAAATCACCCAAACTGAACAGATAAAAGAAAAAAGAATTAAAAAGAGCGAAGACAGTCTAAGGGACTTCTGGGACAACATCAAGCACACTAACATCCGTGTTATAGGTGTCCCGGAAGGAGAAGAGTGAGACAAAGGGGCAGAGAATCTATCTGAAGAAATAATAGCTGAAAAATTCGCTAACCTAAAGAAGGAAACAGACACCCAGGTTCAGGAAGCACAGAGAGCACCAAGCAAGATAAACCCAAGGATACCCACACCAAGACACATCATAATCAAAATGTCCAGAATTAAAGATAAAGAGAGAATCCTAAAAGCCACAAGAGAAAGACAATAAGTTACATACAAAGGAAACCCCATAAGGCTATCAGCTGACTTCTCAGCAGAAACCCTACAGGCTAGAAGAGAGTGGCATGATATATTTAAAGTGCTAAAAGGAAAAACCTACAGCCAAGAATACTCTACCCAGCAAGGTTATCATTCAAAATGGAAGGAGAGATAAAAAGTTTCTCAGACAAGCAAAAATTAAAGGAGTTTGTCACCAAGAAACCAGTTCTATAGGAAATGCAAAAGGGACTTACCTAAGGGGGAAAGAGAAGACCACAAATAGGAAAACTTATCTATTTCCATGATAAGAGGGTAACAGATAAAAATGAACAAAAAAGAGGTTAGATATGATATCCAAAACATAAAATATGGGAGGAGGGGAGTTAAAGAGTAGAGCTTTCAGATAGAGGTCAAACTAAAGAGACCATCAACTTAATATAGATTGCTGTGTACGTAGGTTACTGTATATGAACACCATGGTAATCACAAACCAGAAACCTATAATAAATACACAAAAAAACTAAGAGAAAGGAACCCAAACATAATACTAAAGAAAGCCATCAAACCACAAGGGAAGAGAGCAAGTGAAGAAGAAAGGAGCAGAGAAGAACTACTAAAACACCGAGAAAAAAAAAGTAAAAAAATGGCAGTAAGTACATACTTATCAATAGCTACTTTCAACATTAATGGACTAAATGCTCCAATTACTGGACAAAAAAACAAGACCCATATATATGCTGAATACAAGAGACACACTTCAGACCTAAAGACACTCACAAACTGAAAGTAAAGGGATGGAAAAAGATACTCCAAGCTAATGGCAATGTAAAGAAAGCTGAGGTAGCAATACTTATACCAAACAAAATAGACTTTAAAACAAAAACTGTAAAAAGAGACAAAGAAGGGCACTACATAATGATCAAGGGAACAATCCAACAAGAGGACATAACACTGATAAATATCTATGCACTCAATGCAGGAGCACCTAAATATATAAAGCAATTATTAACAGACATAAAAAGAGAAATAGACAGTAACACAATAATAGTAGGGGACTTTAACATTCCACTTACACCAATAGATAGATCACCCAAACAGAAGATCAATAAGGAAACATTGGCCTTAAATGACACACTAGAACAGATGGACCTAGTAGATATATACAGAACATTCCATCCAAAAACCAAAGAATACACATTCTTTTCAAATGCACATGGAAAAGTCTCCAGGATTGATCACACATTAGGTGACAAAACAAGTCTCAATAAATTTAAGAAGATTGAAATAACACCAAGCATCTTTTCTGGACTGCAACAGTATGAAACTAGAAATCAACTATAGGAAGAAAATCAGAAAAGCCACAAATATGTGGAGATTAAACAAAATGCTACTGAACAACGATTGGGTCAATAAAGAAATCAAAGGAGAAATCAAAAAATACCTGGAGACAAATGAAAATGAAAATACAACATGCCAGAATTTATGGGATACAGCAAAAGCAGTTCTAAGAGGGAAGTTTATAGCAATGCAGGCCTATCTCAACAAACAAGAAAAATCTCAAATAAGTAATCTAACAATGCACCTAAAGGATTGGAAAAAGAAGAAAAAACAAAGTCCAAAATCAGTAGAAGAAGGGAAATAATAAAAATCAGGGCAGAAATAAATGGAGACTAAAAAAAAAAAATAGAAAAAATTAATAAAACCAAGAGCTGGTTCTTTGAAAAGATAAAGAAAATTGACAAAACTTTAGCTAGACTCACCAAAAAAAAAAAAAAAAAAGAGAGAGAGAGAAGGCTCAAATAAATAAAATCAGAAATGAAAGAGGAGAAATTACAACACACACCTCTGAAATACAAAAGATTATAAGAGAATACTATGAAAAGCTATATGTCAACAAATTGGATAATCTAGAAGAAATGGACAAATTCTTAGAATCATACAACCTTCTGAAACTGAATCAAGAAGAAATAGAGAATTTGAATAGACCAGTCACCAGTAAGGAGATCAAAACAGTAATCAAAAACCTCCCCAAAAATAAAAGTCCAGGACCAGACGGCTTCCCTGCTGAATTCTACCAAACATTCGAAGAAGACGTAGTACCTATCCTTCTCAAACTCTTCCAAAAAATTGAAGAGGAGGGGAAGCTCCCTAACCCATTCTACGAAGCCAACATTACCCTGATACCAAAACCAGACAAGGACAACACACAAAAAAAGAAAATTACAGGCCAATATCACTGATGAATATCTATGCAAAACTCCTCAACAAAAATACTAGCAAATCGCACATAACAATACATTAAAAAGATTATACACCATGATCAGGTGGGATTTATTCCAGGGATGCAAGGATGGTTCAACATTCGCAAATCAATCAACGTGATACACCACATTAATAAAATGAAGAATAAAAATCACATGATCATCTCAACAGATGCAGAGAAAGCATTTGACAAGATACAGCATCCATTTATGATAAAAACTCTGAAGAAAATGGGGATAGAAGGAAAATACCTCAACATAATAAAGGCCATATATGACAAACCCACAGCTAATATCATCCTCAATGGTGAAAAACTGAAAGCTATCCCTCTAAGAACAGGAACCAGACAAGGATGCCCACTCTCACCACTCCTGTTTAACATAGTATTGGAAGTCCTAGCCAGAGCAATCAGGCAAGAAAAAGAAATAAAAGGGATCCAAATTGGAAAGGAAGAAGTGAAACTATCATTATTTGCAGATGACATGATTTTATATACAGAAAACCCTAAAGAATCCATCAAAAAATTTTAGAAGTAATAAATGAATATGGTAAAGTTGCAGGATACAAAATCAACATACAAAAATCAGTTGCATTTCTATATACCAACAACGAAGCAGCAGAAAGAGAAATTAAGAATACAATCACAGGGCCGGCCCCGTGGCTTAGCGGTTAAGTGCGCGCGCTCTGCTGCTGGCAGCCCAGGTTCGAAACCCCGGGCGAGCACCGACACACTGCTTCTCCAGCCATGCTGAGGCCGCGTCCCACATACAGCAACTAGAAGGATGTGCAACTATGACATACAACTATCTACTGGGGCTTTGGGGGGAAAATAAATAAATAAATAAAATCTTAAAAAAAAAAGAATACAATCACATTTACAATTGCAACAAAAATAATAAAATACCTAGGAATAAACTTAACCAAAGAGATGAAAGATCTGTACACTGAAAACTATAACAGATTGTTGAAAGAAATTCAAGAAGACACAAAGAAATGGAAAGATATTCCATGCTCTTGGATTGGAAGAATTAACATAGTTAAGATGTCCATGCTTCCTAAAGCAATCTATAGATTCAGTACAATCCCTGCCAAAGTTCCAAAAACATTTTTCACAGAAATAGAACAAAGAATCCTGAAATTTATATGGAACAACAAAAGACACTGAATAGCTAAAGGAATCCTGAGAAAAAAGAACAAAGCTGGAGGTATCACACTCCCTGATTTCAAAATATACTACAAAGCTATAGTAACCAAAACAGCATGGTACTGGCACAGAAACAGACACAGAGATAAATGGAACAGAATTGAAAGCCCAGAAATAAACCCACACATCTATGGATAGCTGAATTTCGACAAAGGAGCCAAGAACATAAAATGGAGAAAGGAAAGTCTCTTCAACAAGTGGTGTTGGGAAAATTGGACAGCCACATGCAAAAAACTGAAGGTAGACCATTATCACACACAAAAATTAACTCAAAGTGGGTTAAAGACTTGAATGTAAGACCTGAAACCATGAAACTTCTAGAAGAAAACATAGGAAATACGTTCTTTGACTTCACTGTCAGCAACATATTTTCAAGCATCATGTCTGACCAGGCAAGAGAAATAGTAGAAAAAATAAACAAATGGGACTACATCAAACTGAAAAGCTTCTGCTTTTCAGGAAGGAAACCATCAACAAAACAAAAAGACAACCTAACAGTTGGGAGACGATATTTGCAAACCATGTATCTGATGAGGGGTTAATCTCCAAAATATATAAAGAACTCATACATCTCAACAACAGAAAAACTAACAACCCAATTAAAAAATGGGAAAAATACCTGAACAGACATTTCTCCAAAGAAGATATACAGATGGCCAACAGGCACATGAAAAGATGTTCAACATCATTAACTATCAGGGAAATGCAAATCAAAACTACAACGAGATATCACCTCACGCCCGTCAGAATGGCTATAATTAACAAGACAGGAAACAACAAGTGTTGGAGAGGATGTGAAGAGAAGAGAACTGTCATATGCTGCTGGTGGGAGTGCAAACTGGTGCAGCCACTATGGAAAACAGTATGAAGATTCCTCAAAAAATTAAGGATAGAACTACCATAGACCTACCCAGCATTCCACTGCTGGGTATTTATCCAAAGAACATGAAAACACCAATGCATAAAGATACATGCACCCCTGTGTTCATTGCAGCATTATTCACAATAGCCAAGACTTGGAAGCAACCTAAGTGCCCACCAAAGGATGAATGGATGAAGAAGATGTGGTATATATACACAATGGAATATTACTCAGCCATAAGAAATGATGAAATCCAGTCATTTGTGACAACGTGGATGGACCTTGAGGGTATTATGCAAAGCGAAATAAGTCAGAGGGAGAAAGTCAAATACCGTACTATCTCACTCATAAGTAGAAGAACAATAACAAACAAAACAGGTAGAGACAGAGATTAGATTGGTGGTTACGAGAGGGGAGGAGGGGAGGGAGGAGGGCGAAAGGGATGGTTAGGCACACATGTGCGGTGATGGATTGTAATTAGTATTTGGGTGGTGAACGTGATGTAATCAATGCAGAAATAGAAGGATAATGATGTACACCTGAAATTTATACAATGTTACAAACCGATGTTACCGCAATAAACAAATGAATTAACAACAAAAAAAGAAATAAATAATTGCTCAACACCTCCAAAAAAAAAACAAAAAAAAGATTCCACAGGTTAATGGATCGGTCCCACAAGACCTACCCCACCCCCACTTCAAATGCCAATTGCAAGTCAAGGTTGTCACCTGGGCTTCTGACTGATCAGCTGTAGATTGGAGGTTCCAATGACCCCCTCCTTGGGTTTGATTAATTTGCTAGAGCAACTCACAGAACTCAGAGAAACAATTTACTTACTAGGTCACTGGTTTTTATAAAAAGGATATAAATCAGGAACAGCCAGATGGAAACGATGTGTAGAGCCAGATATGGGAAAGAGTGCGGAGCTTCCCTACTCTCTCCAGGAGCACCACTCTCCCCAAATCCCCACATGTTCACCAACCCAGAAACTCTGAGAATCTTGTCTTGTTGAGTTTTTATGGAGGCTTTATTACAGTATACGATTGATTAAATCATTGGCCATTGGTGATTGAACTTCATCTCCAACCCCTCTCCCCTCCTTGGATGTAAGGGTGTGGGACTGAAAATTCCAACCCTCTAATCACATGGTTGGCTCCACTGGCAACCAGCTGCCACCCTTAGGTGATCTTGGGGCTTTCCAAAAGTCACCTCATTAAGATAACAAGATACAACTTTATCACTCTCATCACGGGACATTCCAAGGTTTTTGGGAGCTCTGTGCCAGAAACAAGGATGAAGACCAAATATATATTTCTTATTATAAATCACAACATAGCAGGCTGTATGTCCCAATTTCTGAAAATCCAGCAGCTCATAAAACTTTTTCTTCAAGTCTAGAACGAAAAGGCCAAATCTGCAACCTTCTTTCTATGTTCTATGGTCTGTTTCTACCCGTCCAGATCTCTAACCCCACACTGTCCAATAGAAACATAATGTGAGCTGCATATGTCCTTTAAATTTTTTCTAGTAACCACATTTTTAAAAGTCAAAGAGAAACAGGTAAAATTAATTTCACGAATATACTTTATTTAACCCAGTATAGCCAAGATGTCATCATTTCAACACGCAATAGATATAAAACAAATTATTCATAAAGTGAAACTGGGGGTCAACTTGCTTTAACTGTACTCAGTTGTCTGTTTGCAAAAGTGGTTAGACAATGCATTACTAAAACCCACTCTATAGATAACATCTCTAACGCTTGAATCAGCTGGTTATGGGTGCCTAAGTTTTTCAGGAACTGACAGTTAACTCTTTGTCAAGTTCAGGCTGGTTAAGACCACTGATTCATCAACTGGGGCTGCACAGATGACCGATATGTGACCCTCTGGCATCAAGTAACTGAAAACTCCACCCTTAGATCATGGTAATGCCGCCATTTTGTGAACATGCATTCTAGGAAGAGCCATGAAGCTTGACTGCCCTTGCACAGATCAATTACCTCACTTCTCCTCACCTCCCATCATCTACTCCCACACTTCTAACCGACCTGCTCCTTTATCTTATAAATATCTTTAATCCCCATTTTGAGAGGAGGTGGACTTGAGATTGGTTCTCCCATCTCCTCACTTAGCTGCCTTGTGAATTAAACCCTTTCTCTGCTGCAAACTCGTCATCTTGGTGATTGGCATAATCATGCAGTGGGCAGAACAAACCTGATTTAGTAACAAAAGTATTTTACCTTCTTTTCTTAATGTGTTAAGTCTTTGAAATCCCGTATGCATTTTGCATGTACAGCGGATCTGCATTCAGACTGGTCTCATTTCTAGTGCTCAGTAGCCACAAGTGGCTGGTGGCTATGGTACTGGACAACACAGGTATAACCTCTTAAGAACCAGTGCTTTGTCTGGAGTAAGAGGAGATCTGAATAGCACAGACCATAAGAATCCTGGTAGTCCACGTACTGTGCTAAATTTGGAATGGATACAGATGTTTTGAGGATGATTCATTTTGAAGATGATCTAAAATGTCTACCATATCATTATACAGAAGCTTTAATTAAAGTTGGTTGTGAACTCAGAAATGCAGAAAACCTTTCCACATATTTCCTAACATCACTCCCTCAAAGTAAGATAGGCTGGAAAGACCAGACACTTGAAAAATGGATTTTTCCCATATCCCTTTCACAGCAAGCGGGTTGTGTTGGAATCCTTTGCTAAATTCCAGAGGCATCTGCTTTGATAGCTAACATCAGCCCCAGATGGTTTAAGTATGACAAATATAATCTAGGTAATTTGGATTTGTATCATATGGAAGGGGGATGAATAGGGAATCTGCCCATGGCCCATTTGGATTATCACAGGACAAAACAAGTCCCCTGGACAAGACAAGGTCAACATCTGTTTTTCCTACCTCCTCTACAATATTTACGATGCTCCACATCATGGATACTGAGAAAACCATTATATTTAAGTATCCGTAATATTAGGCTAAATCACATGATGTGGCCATTTTTGCAAGTCAAAAACGCTCAAGCATCAGCAAATCCAGAACCACTGCCTGTTCTTGTATGATCCACGAGCTAAGCATGGTTTTTACACTTTTCAAATGGTGAAAAAAATCAGAAGAAAAGGAATATTTCATGGCATGTGTAAATTATATGAAATTCATATATCTATGTCTATAAATCAAGTGTCATTGGAACACAGTAATTTCCTTCAGGTCATGTAAGGTCTGTGACCACTTTTTCACTGCAACATAGAGTTGAGAAGTTAAGGCAGAGACCAAATGGTCCACAAAGCTGAGAATAGTTATTGTCTGGCCTATTCCAAAAAAGCTCGTCCACCCTTGACATAGGGTATTGGATATCACACGCTTGCTTATAAGATCTCCTTACAAATCTAGACTTAAACTCTATATGAATACTCCTATGTTTTTTTAAAAATTACCTTGAAGATCCTAAATCCCAGAGCAGAAGGGTGGATAAATCCAGGTCACTGTAGCATTATAAGCTACAATATTCCAAGCATGGACCCTCTTGGCAGTCAATCAGTGTAGCGGATGATTGAAGTGTCCCTTACCCTACTTTGAGTGGGTTCTACGCATCAGATAACTTACTGCATCTCTCAGTAAGTGGGTATTTTTCTGTTGCCCATGGGGGGCAGACCAGAAATATTTGGGAGTTACACTAGGAATGACTGTCATGTAGTGAGGGATGCAGACTAGAGAATAAATAGCCCAGACTCCTTGCCCATATAAGGCACGTTAGGTACTGCTTCTTGGAGGGTGCCCTGCAGAATTCACTGTCAGTTACCCACAGCAGTAACCCCTCATTAACACACCCTTCATTCACTCTTCTCCTTTCCCTCTCTGACACACTACTCCCTCCCTTGTGCTTCCTGGGATCCCCTCCCAAACAAACTACTTACTTCCAAGTCTTTGTTTCAGTTCTGCTTTTGGCGAGACCAACCAAGAGACTCATTATGAGGGTTTCTAGTAGGACAGGCACACACAGTAACTTCTGGAGACAGTGCCAAATTTGGAAGAGTAACCAAAGCTAGGATACCAGGGTCAAGGGGAGAAGAGATGGGAATTCTTGTTCCACTCACCTGAGAGCAGGGGCAGGCACTTGCTTCCCATAACACTGAGATTCCAGAACAACAATCTGAGAAATGTTCTCAAGAAAGACGTGGCAAGAGTTCCTGGAATGAATAAACCCCATGAATATCAATTTCTGATGGTCACAGAGTTTAGAAGCCAGGTGTCCGGTGGTTATCAAAACCCTTTCATTTCTGCCCATCTTTTGACCCAACAATTTCACTTCTAGGAAATTATCCCAAGGAAAGGATCTTGCAAGGATGATCACAGCAGAGTTGCTTATAGGAAGCAAGCTTACCATCCAACAATGGGAAACAAAGAGGCATCTGATGGAATATCCTGGTGGAACTGAAAATCCTGGTCTATTGCAATCAGCCAGATCTAGAATGTGGAAAATACCACAGGACAAACTATTCAGTTTCTTGATTCCCTCCCCCCCCAAAAAAAAAACCTTAAGGGGTAAAATACACATAGAGGACCTAGATTAAAAGAGACTTAGAAACATATCAACCAATTGAAATGTCTTACAGGATCCCAAATCAAACAATTTTTTAAAGGTTACAAGGCTGGAGAGGCGATGACATTAAAGAATGACTGTTCAAGACATTTCTCCAAAGAAGATATACAGATGGCTAACAGACACACGAAAAGATGTTCAAAATCATTAACTATCAGGGAAATGCAAATCAAAACTACAATGAGGTATCACCTCACGCCTGTCAGAACGGCTATAATTAACAAGACAAGAAACAACATGTGTTGGAGACGATGTGGCGAGAAGGAACTCTCATACACTGCTGGTGGGGGTGCAAACTGGTGCAGCCACTATGGAAAACAGTATGGAGATTCCTCAAAAAACCAAGGCTAGAACTACCATAGGATCCAGCTATTCCACTGCTGGGTATTTATCCAAAGAACTTGAAAACACCAATGCATAAAGATACATGCACCCCTGTGTTCATTGCAGCGTTATTCACAATAGCCAAGACTTGGAAGCAACCTAAGTGCCCATCAAGGGACGAATGGATAAAGAAGATGTGGTATATATACACAATGGAATACTACTAGCCATAAGAAACGATGAAATCCAGCCATTTGTGACAACATGGATGGACATTGAGGGTATTATGCAAAGTGAAATAAGTCAGAGGGAGAAGGTCAAATACCGTATGATTTCCTTCATTAAGTAGTAGATAATAACAACAATAAACAAACACATAGAGACAGAGATTGGATTCGTGGTTACCAGAGGGGACGGAGGGGTGGGTGGAGGGTGAAAGGGATAATTCGGCACATGTGTGTGGTGATGGGTTGTAATTGGTATTTGAGTGGTGAACATGATGTAATCTATGCCGAAATAGAAGTATAATGATGTACACCTGAAATTTATACAATGTTATAAACCAATGTTACTGCAATAAACAAAAATTAAAAAAAAAAAAGAATTACTGTTCAAATATGATCATTCACTCTTAGTTTCCTCCCATGTCAACTCAGACAGCTGCTCTAAAGGATGCTATAGGTATGATAAAATGGCTATGTTTAAAAGAGTCCTCATATTTTGGAAATACATACTAAAATTTTTTCACGTGAAATAATGTGATGAGTCGAATATATGTCAAGATAATTGGGGAGATGGAGTGGTTTAAGGCAGGAAGTGAGAGTGAAGATGAAACAAGACTGGCTAAGAGTTGGTCATTTTTAAAGCTGGGTGAAGGGTCTGTGGGGTAAATCCCCATGCAACAAGATACACTGTAAAACATCACACAATCCCCAACCCTGTGGCACATCCCTCTTAGGTAATAGTCTGGCTCTCAGAGACCCAAAAGCTTAGCTAAAATAAAGAAACAATAAGGATGGGATCCTTATGAGCGATCTCACTCATAAATAGAAGATAAAAACAACAACTAACAATCACATAGAGACAGTGATTGGATTGGTGGTTACCAGAGGGGAAGGGGGGAGGGAGGAGGGTGAAAAGCATGATTAGGCACATGTGTGTGGTGATGGATGGTAATTAGTCTTTGGGTGGTGAACACAATATAACCTACACATAGATTGAAATATAATGATGTACGCCTGGTTATAAACCAACGTCACTGCAATAAAAAATAAAAAAATAAAACAAAATAAAAAATAATAATAAAAAATAAAAGCAAGGGCTCCCAACTTAAATAAACAGAATGGGACTTCTGTTTTAATTGGTATGTAGAAGCTTCCAAAAGTCTTCAAAATTCCAAAATAGCTTCATTGAAAGACTTGTTGCAAAAGGCGAATAAAAAAATTAAAGATATAGGAGGTACCTAAAACCAACCCAAAAACCCCAATAAAACTAATGTAACTCCTACAGCTTCCTTCTAACCTCCTTTATATGTGTACTCATTCTAGTAATCATCTGTCTAAATTGTCTTTACACAACTGTAAACAAAAGTCCACCAAGTTAATGACTTTACAGACACCCCTATATCTATCCTTGAAGGAGGACCCCCATCTGGGCCCCTCCTAAAGTTGATGGTACTCTGAGGGATTTTCTGGTAAACTGCTATGTTATTCTCTTAAACAGTCAAGGAAAATTAAATTTAAAATTAACAAAAGCCCTTGCCAAATTCTGGTAAATACCAGAGCTACAGATGGGATACTGGAAAACTGGCAGAAGCTAGCTGAGGATGAAAATTCATACTGGAGTCTGCTCTCCCAGGTCTCTGTCTGTAGCACCCAGCAGAAAAAGGAAAATAAAATATCTTTTTCACTCTCTGTTGGGATGCCTCTTGAGTTAAAGTGGTTGCTCAATACTGCCGGAAATATTTACATTTTGTCTCAGCTAAAAACTACAAAGTAGCTCTGTGGTCAGAAATTGGCCAAATGGCAGACCCTGGTAGAATGTTTTTAAGCCTTCTCCCTTAAGCTAAAATAAAACAATGTAACCAGAGGGAAAGAAAAGCCTTCTAAAGCCCTTGCAAAAGCATTTATGGGTAGATCAACCTATGACACCACTGAAGTTGCAACACAATTCTTTGAGGAATTGAAAGCAAGGGCCGTTATCTTACAAATCTTTGCAAAACTAGAAATGCAGCTCTAAAAGCAGTTCAAAGTTCACCTATTCCTTTTTACCAATCCCCAAACCTATCTTGTTTATCCAAAAAGGCTTGTAACTTGCATTCTTTCCCTGTGCCTTTGAGTGGTACCTGATTCACAGCAGTAATTTTGAAACAAAAGCTGTAAGATCTCTGTTTACGTTGGTCTGTATGTTTATGTTGTCTATACATAAGTGTTATTTATATGCGGTATTTTTGTACCCCTGGAAGGTATTGCTAAAATTAATTTGTAAAAGAGCTCTATTTAATTGGCTTAAAGAAAATTAAGCACTTATAGAAATCAAATTCTCAGGAATGTAGTAGAAACTAACTCAAATGAATTTCAGGTTCATATGATCTGGGAAAATATTCTCTATTAAAGCTAATTTAGGGCCAGCCCTATGGCTTAGCGGTTAAGTGCATGGGCTCCGCTACTGACGGCCCGGGTTCGGATCCCGGGCACACACCAACATACTGCTTCTCCAGCCATGCTGAGGCTGTGTCCCACATACAGCAACTAGAAGGATGTGCAACTATGACATACAACTATCTACTGGGGCTTTGAGGAAAAAAAAAAAGGAGGAGGATTGGCTATGGATATTAGCTCAGAGCCGGTCTTCCTCAGCAAAAAGAGGAGGATTAGCAAGGATGTTAGCTCAGGGCTGATCTTCCTCACAATAAATAAATAAATAAAGCTAATTTAAATTTGTTGGTTTAATTAAAATTGACATATCTTTAGAGTTATCAGCATTAAATATAATTGTTTTGTTCTACCTAGGCTTACTAAAGGTCAAACGAGTTCATGTCATTTCTTATAAAATTTGTCAGCAAGCAAAATAGCTTGGGTTGATGGCTGACTTTGTCTAATGTCTCACAAAGTTTTTGTGGGTACTTTAAACATAATTGTTAAGAACAAGTAAATTAAATAGATGTAAGTAGGATAAAAAGTTTTTATGTGAACTTTTTAAATAGTTTCCCCAAATCTTTTTGGTAACCTGTGACTTTAAAGTGTTGCTAAGTTAAGTTAAATGATGAGTTAAGTTAAATTCATAGAATATTCAGATCATTTTAAATAAGATAAAATACTGAAACATTAATTACTGAACATAGGTTTATCCACTTTTTGCTTTCTTTTACAAAGGAATTAAAGATATTTGGGTCTGTTAGTAGACATGTTTTGTGCCACACTGAGAAATTTACTCTGAGAAAGCACGTTTCCAAAAACTATCAAAAGTATTTATAAATTTACCAAGCCACAGAATGATAATATAAAAGACAGTTCATAACTGTTTACTTCTTTATTTTCACTAAAACACTGAGGTTTTTAAGAGTTAAAAAATTCTGATAGGCCTCAGCCCTGTGACACAGTGGTTAAGTTTGACATGTTCCACATCAGTGGCCTGGGTTCATGGGTTTGGGTCTCGGGCGTAGACTTACACCACTACTCCGACATTCTGTGGTGGTGACCCACATACAAAATAGGAGAAGATTGGCACAGATGTTAGCTCAGGACTAATCTCCCTCAAGCAAAAACAAAAAAAAGGAAGATTGGCCACAGACGTTAGCTCAGGGTGAATCATCCTCACCAAAACAACAACAACAACAACAACTAATATATGTGATATAAACTACCAGAGGTAATAAGGAAAACATCTAAACATCTCTGTATGCTAGGGAAGTAGGATATGTGTTTTCGGTAAGAGAAGTTATGAATGGAGATGCATTTTTGCGGGAAAAGAAAGTAACTTTGTCCTAAAGTGAGCCTGGTTATTTCAGGATGGGAAGGAGGAGAATAAAGGACAAATTAAATAGAAAATTGGGAAGAGAGTAAGGGAGAGAGAGAATCTTGCCTTGTGTAAAGTTGGCTAAAATCAAATGAATTTATTATAAGGGATATAAAATTAAGCTTTAAAATCAGTAATGTACTTATGTAACACTGGAACATAATTTTCTTTCATCTGATAAAAGGACAAAGTTTTCTTAGACTATTAGTCTGCTCCTGATAAGAGATTGTGAAAGGTTTTTCTTTACTTTTTAAGTAATCTGCCTAGAAAACAAAGAATGTGTGTCCTGTCAAAATAATTTCCTGTGATGTCTTTATCAGGTCTTTGATTACTGCTGAATCTTCTTTATTAAAAGAGTTAAGGTTTTTTACAACTGTGTAACCTTCTATACTTGCCTGTGAAGTCTTTAGTTGTCACTATGGTTAAATGGATAACTAGGTATTATTATACAGCGTCCTATGATCCTATTTGGCCAAGAGTTTAAAAACCTTTTTGATTTTTTTTTGACAAACTTCCCAAAAATCAAATTCTAAATGAAATCTTTTTGGCCTCAAACTAACTTTGAGATTTTACAGAGGGGTCCTGGAACGTCTCAAAAGATTTGGCTTTCCTCCTTATAAAAATGGAGATGTTAAACTAATTAGGCTTATTTGATAGTTAAATCATGTGGGAAGCATTGTCAAATAAGAAGTAATACTAAGCCTTCTGTATTTGTATAGGTATAGGTATGTGTTATAAGTGTTCCAGAAATTATATGAAATTCCTAAATTCTAGTACATCCTGGTATAATGTTATCAGTCGTAATTCCAGTTATCAAAATTAAAATTTCAGTTATCTTAAAATGTTGCATGTTACAGAAATAACCAAACTTCCTTGTCAATTCCATTATAATGAAATCCCACCAGATCTTTAACAAAGAGCATCTTCAAGACTTTTCACAGACAGTTATTTTTTTACTCTGGTGCTTTGCAAAAGTGTTCCCACAAAAGTACTTCATCTTCAAGGAGATTCATGGAAAGGACTTTTGACAAGTTTAAGTTTTTAATAACTTTAAAAGCATAAAACTGAACTGGGTAAGAATTTCCACAACTAATGGAAAACTGGATTCAAACAGAACAAAAATTAATAATATGGGACTGACTAAACTGAGGAGGATGATCATAATTTTTATAACTTTTTCTTTGAAATATTACCAGTTCCTTGATATTTTGTTTTTACAGATTTAAGGAAATCTTTTCTCTTAAGGCATCTATGAATACCAACAATTTGGTAAAGAACATCCTTGCAAGTAAAGAAACATTTACTTTTTCTCCTTACTTGATCCCTCCACAATTCAGAAACTCTTGAGTATTCTTTTAATGGCAATATAGTTATTTCCATAAGTTCAATAAGAATCTGGTCTCCTTGTAACAGAACACAATTGAACACATTGGTTATATTACCAACACTTTGACTAGAATGCCATATTTCAGAGGGATATACATAGATTTGGATATGACCAGACAGCTGTAAGAAACTAAGGTTGACTATATGGAATCCATAATGCTGCTTGGAAAAATGGGCCTGATACTTTGCTTACAAAGTCCCAGCAAAGAAATATTTTAAAAAAGCATATATGGTCAATCACTATTCTTGCTGCCCTTGTGAAAATAATCAGGCCAAGCTTAATGAGAAGCAATTAGTTTTAACGTTATTCTCTTTGATTAAAAAAAATAGGCATAATCAGAGAGAAAAATTATGTTTGCACATTTGTCTATGTAAGATTCTAATCCTGTTAACTCTCTTTGAGGTTTGTTATATATCTGTAAACTGGACTGGATCCTGAATTCTTCTAGTTTCCTAAAATATCTTGCTATGAATCTCCAAACTAACATCTCCAATTTTCTCCTACCCTTCTAATTTGGAAACACTCAGAACAAAGACTGCCCTTGAATCTCCTTGGAAGGGACTATACCAGGTCCTCCTCACCACCTACATGGCAGTCAAACTCCAGGGACTTGAGGCTTGGGTACACTTCTCATAGATGAAAAAGGTTCCACCTGACACCTGGTCGTATATGAACACTGAAGACGTCCTAATCAAATTGACGAGGAAGAGAAGTAGCCAACATCGAGGTAGACTTTCTTCTTCGCAAGATGCCAGATCAAGACTTCATACTTTAACTAAACATGAAACCCTTTCCTCTTCTCTTTCTTTCTCTACTCTGGCATTGGCCTGGAAAGATAGCGCCATCATCTGTGTCTCCCAGGGCATCACCAAGGGTGGTAACTTTTCAGACTGCTTCATTTGTCATAAAAAAAACTCTTATCTGTCCATGATGTTAAAGACCCCCTGGTCTGTTTCCGTGTCTCTGGTTAACAACCCCAAACTTAGGGAACTTTGCATCCAGGATCTAGGCAAAGAAAGGGACAGAGGCAAGAATCACCAGAATAAAACCATCTGTATGGTCTACAGACCCTTAGATTTTACCGGCCTCCATGGCTGTCACATTTCTAATCCTGAGGCACAGATTCAAATGGGAATTACTAGGAGGCATTCATTATTCAGGATTCTCTTCCTTTGGCAGAACTCTACTTTCTTGGTTAGAGGTAAATATAAGTGAAGTTTTGATTGGAAACCTCTTCTTAACTCTTGGAAAGATTGTAGAATCTGCTGCTAAAGCAATAAGCTGCCCAATAAAAACCCTTAGACTCTCTGGCCAAAGTTGTTCTTTATAATAGGAAAGCCCTTGATTATCTTTTAACTGAGCAGGGAGGTGTCTGTGCTGTGGCCAACACCACCTGCTGCTCCTGGGGAAGTTGAAACTCAATTACATAAGATCACTGGGTAAGCCATTTGGCTTAAAAAGTTGACTCCTTCAGTTTGGTCTGTCTTTGACTTGCTTGATTTTGATTGGTTTGGGTCTTGTGGACCCTGGCTTTGAGATGCACCCCAGACATTGGGAATTATCCTGCTCATAATAATCATAATAATCTCCCTGGTGTGTTTTGTTCTCTCAAAAGCTTTAAATGCATGTTCACAGCCACTAACCACCAAGCAACTGATCTCCCTAAGAGTGGAACATCAGGAAAAAACAAAGGGAATGTCAAACTTAGAGACTGTGAACCTGAAGATATGACCTGTGAATGTCACAGGGATTAGCCAAAAAATGTCATGACCTATGGATACCACACAAAGGACCCCCAAAAGCTGTGAGCGGTAGCTGAGAGTGGCACAAATGCCTTAAATTTTGATCACATCTCTCAGTTAACATGAGAGTCTGATCAAAAAGATGGTTAAAAAAAGACAATAGGCTCAAGATGGAGTCAATTAAGCTAAGCCCATGTCACCAAGATGAGACTTAATACTTCATCTAATTGCAATTTGAAGCTCCCCCAGAGAAGTAATCTTAACTAGTCAGTCTGGAATTTCCTGATCAGCACTGTGAGACAGTGCTCCTAATAGACCCCTTTTGTCCTTCAAAAGAAAGTGACCTTGCCCAAAATCATCCTTTTTTTTTTCTTTACTGTTTATGACTTCCTTTTTCTCACCCCCTCTCTGCCTTTAAAAACTTTTCCTTTTTTGAAGCTCTTTGGAGCTCCTTTCTATTTGCTAGACGGAATGCTGCCAAATTCATGAATTGTAGAATAAAGCCAATTTGATCTTTAAATGTATTCAGTTGAATTTTGTTTTTTATCAATTTTGACCATAACCTCCCGTTTTCCCCTCCCTCCAGCCCCTGGAAACCACCATTCTCCTCTCTGCTTCTATGAATTTGACTACTATAACTTCCACATATAAGTGAGATCATACAGTGTTTGTCTTTCTGCGTCTGGCTTATTTTATGTGTCTAGCAATGTTGATTTGGGGGATTTTGACCATGACTCACTGTAAGAAATACGTTTTACATCAGAGAGATAGAAAGAGAGAGAAGTGAACCAAGTTTCACAAATAAATATTCACTATATGTAGCATCCAATATTTTATAATTATAGTCCTTTTCATTTCTTTTAAAATTCTGGTTGTTACCTACTAAGTTGGTTTCATGACCCCGTCCCCCACCACTGGGTCATGCAGCTGGTTGAAAAATACTGACCTGTAGACACTTTGACCTTGAATAAAACACACAATTCTTTCACTGTGAGCCTGGCATTTAACTGCATTGATGTGTTTATTTTGGAGGTGAGGTGTGTGGTGTGTGAAAAACGTTGTTAATTCACTATGCAACCTCGGTAAACTCATCCATCTTTTTAGATCTTGTTTTCTTCATTTTTAATGACAAATAGGTTGTACATCACATTTGCTTCAGACTCTGTTTCTTAAAACTTTCTTTTTTTAATTCACCTTAAGCCCCTTAATACACAATTCATCATCTCTTTTGAGTGTGCTAAAGCATTTCAGTATGTTCTACACTACCACACAATACACACAGTCCTTGCCCAAGCAGAAGTGGGAAAATGAAGGTAAAATAGATGCTTCTACAGTAACTTTCAAGAAATAAAGCAACAGAACATGTGACGAGGTCTCCTTGAAAATTTTTCCAGAGTCAGAACATTTTTCTAGACCTGAAATCGCAAGTGAAACATTATCTGTTTTCTATGGAAAGATGCTAAACCACTTCTTACTTACCCACAAGATGAAAAGTTCTTGCTTCTCATCCAGTCTGGCAGCTTCTGAGAGCTAACAAAAAAAGGAAGTATGTCGCTTCTTATCTTGAGTTCCAGTTCCTCAAGGAGTCTTGTGGGTGGCAGAGAGGGCTGGGGGTTTCGGGTGGAGAGTTTGCATAATGTAGGGTTCATTAGTTCTCTTTTCATTCAAGTAATTTAAATAGTACATTACTAGGGTGGACTCTAATAAGGTGCCTCAGAAAACGAACTTGGCAATGGTGATAGTGTCCAATGGGGGAAACCCGTAATGGAGAATGGTGTCAATTTCCATCTACACCAAGAGAATGGATCCAACTTTAAGGAGGCTCCTTTAATATGGTGAACTTCTTAGTGAGAGAGTTGAAGGCCAGAGTATGAAAGTGTAAGTGAGCATAAGTGAGGCCATTTTGTTACACTAAATGGCCCCAGCTCCTCCTCTGTGTGACTACTCGCTGCTCTGCACGTACTCCAAAAAATTCACATGCTCTCATGATCTATGGTCTCCGCTTATGTATGTCTCCCCAATAGCTTGATAAATTAAACATTTTGTTCTATAAATTTCTCTCCAGGAACAGGCTGACCACAGGTGGGAAATACACCTACAAGGTATCCATCACAGCTGACAGAAGAATGGAACAATGTGATGCCTGGAGCTCTTCATGCCTGGATACCAACCTCCCTGGACCCCCTCCTTACTGTCCATTTTCCTTATATAACTGCCTCAAGATTTTGTAATCTTTGAAGGTGGGTCTTTGTGACATTAGTCACCTGTCTTCCAATTTTCTGGCTAATCTAATTAAACTTCGTTTCTCAATCTCTAACTCATTGTGATTAATTGGCTCAGATCGCGCCAAGCAGAGCGAGCCCATTGCTTGGTCTCAGAAGAGAGTCAGTGTATCTATGTATAACCCAGTTCCCTATCACAGTATCACTTCTTAGTTTACCACCTTGGGAAAATGATGTACCATGATCCTGGTCTTTGAGATAAGGTCACCCAAAATAATAACACTCACCTAATTTCCTGGTAAAATTCCCATTACCATGGTGTCATGAAATTTTCTTCTCATTCATATTAGAAGAATCTTTGTAAGATCCAGGACAAATATGGCAAATACCCCCTAGTTTGACAAGTCAAAATATACACCTAGTGATTTACTCCTTGTCTTGGTTTTATTACCTTTATGAAACGTGACCTTATTAGCCCTAACATTAACATCTTCCTTTTTCATTTTCCCATTTATTTTTATAAATTATCTAGAGCTAATGCAATAAAATATTCAACTAATCACCTAGATATGGCTGTCTAGGTGAGCTGGCAGTCAGCCTCTCCATGTGAGACCCAAAATATTTGCTTCATGTGATACTCAAAATGTTTCTTTTGAATGACAAATGAAAGAGGGTTTAGGCCTATAATTGTCAGCTGAGCTAAAGTGAAAATGGTCTGAATATTAAATTGAAATGCCTGACTCCAAGAGAAGTCCCTGAAATTCTGAGCATTTCATGTGCTCACAGCCTAATTCTGAATGTGACAGATTATTTGCACAAACAGATGCAAGAATTTCCCCATTTACATGTGTAGTCCTCCATGCTGACTCTAAATTTGGCCAAGTGGCTGGCTTTGGTCAATGAAACAACAGCCAACAGGATGTGAGCAGAGATTTGAAAAGTGCTTGCACGTTGAGGTTTGCCCTCTCTTCCTGCAGTTGGAATCCCAAGATCACTGTGTGAATGAGCCCAAGCTAGCCTGGGAGGATGAGAGGCCATGTGGAAGAGAACCAAAGCTCACTAGTCAACAATCCATCACTCTGGTTGCCAATCTGCCAATGGCCAGATGTAGGAGTGAGGCCATGCTAGATCATCTAGCCACCAGCTGACCCACCAACTAACCAAAAATGCATCAGAGAGCTCATCAGAGACCAGCCAACCTAGACCAGAAGAAATGTCTAGCCAACCCACAAAATCATGAACAAAATAAGATAGTTGCTGTCTTCAGCAAATGAAATTTGGGGATGGTTTGTTACACAGCCAAGGCTAACTGATACACTTCACAAAGCAGACTCGAAGGAGTTCTTTACACACACATGTTGTCAGGTTTGGTACCATGTGACTTCACCTCCCAACCACAACTGATTGGACCATGGATTGGTCCATACACCACCAATGCCCCATGAGGTGGTCCAAGCAGAGAAGTTTACCTTAAAGTCGTTCTCCATATTGGATGTTGACTAGCCAATCCATCCAGCTTGTTTCTCTCTTGGAGAGTTTAAATGCAAAGCCCCAGAAAGGAACACAGACAGACAGTAGAGTGGCCCAAGAACCAATGAACAAACTGAGAAATAACAAAATCAGAAGCCATCAGACACAAGAATCTGTTAACGACCTTCTTCTTTAATCCTGACTTCAGATATCTTACCTTTCCTTGATGGAGAAGTAGGCTGTCACTGTCAAAGGATTCCAGTCTGTTTCACAATCCAAGGGAACAAGCGCCCAATATAAGGAAAAACTCAATAGGGTGTGGCTGCCTCTCAAACTTTAACAAGTTTGTAACAATTCACTCTGGGCAACTAGGAAAGAATCAACTATCCATCCCTCTTTACCCTGCTCTGTGCACTGAGGGGTTGTCCTGTACGGACTGCATTATCAACCCCCTCTTGTGCTCTGTCTTCCAACTGAGTTTGCAAATGGTAGCTGTGGGAGGAGAGAAGAGGGCTAGAGGAGAGAGAGAGATGGAGAAACTCCCCCTTCCCTGCAGAGACTGCACATTTGGGCAGTGGCTCGATTCTTCTGTCACAGGCTAAGCCCCTTTCCAGGTTCCTGTAACTGCTCCATCCTCCTTCCCCTTTAATCCAAGGAATGATAAGCAGTCCCTCATATTGCTACTCTCAGGGTGTCCCACCATCCTTTGTTGGTTTCTCTTAGCCCTACTGTGTAGTCGTGATTTATAATAAGAAGTATATATTTGGTCTTCATCCTGTTTCTGGCACAAAGCTCCTAAAACCCTTGGAATTTCCTGAGCTATAAGAGCCATGGGAGCATCTTTTGTTATATTTGGTCTCTCCTCAGTTCCTGAGCCGTAAAGGTGAAATGGATGTCCTGTTATTCATAACAAGCCCCTTTCCAGCACAAGTGGGTTTATGCTAATAAGGTGACTTTTGGAGAGCACCTAAGGGGGGCCGGTTGCCAGTGGAGCCAGCCAAGTGATTAGAGGGTTGGAATTCTCAGTCCCACCCCCTGATATCCAGGGAGGGGAGAGGGACTGGAAATTGAGTTCGATCACCAATGGCCAATGATTTAATCAATCCAATCAATCAATGGCTATGTAATGAAGCCTCTGGAAAAATGCAAAAATATGGGTTTGGAGAGCTTCTGGGTTGGTGAACACATGGAAATTTGGAGAGAGTGGCACACCTGCAGACGACATGGATGCTCCATGTCCCATCTCCATACCTTGCCCTACAAATCTCTTGCATCTAGCTGTTCCTGAGTTACATCCTTTCATACTAAACCAGTAATCTAGTAAGTAAAATATTTCTCTGAGTTCCGTGAGCCACCCTAGCAAATTAATGGAACTCGAGGAGGGGGTCGTGGGAACCTCCAATCTTTAGCTGGTCAGTCAGAAGCGCAGGTGACAATCTAGGCTTTCAACTGGCTTCTGAAGTAAGAGGGGAGGCAGTCTTGTGGGACTGAGCCATTAACCTATGGGATCCGACGCTATCTCTGGGTAGATAGTGTCACAATTGAGTTGAATTGTAGGACATCCAGATGGTGTTAGAAAATTGCTTGAATGTATGGAAACCACACACACACATTGGAATTGCGTTCAGAACCCATTCTACCTGCTCACACCTATATAAAATAGTCTTTTCATTAAACCCTTTTCTTTTAATCCATTTGACTGGGCCCGCTGCTTCTCACCAAGTCACCAAGTAATACACACCATGGCACTATACTGGCTCTACTCATTCTAACCAGAAGCCAAACCTTTCTTATTCACTGTCACAGAAGAGGAAGCCACATTTCAAGAAAAGAATGAAAGGTCACCCTTTACCAATGTATGAGCTTGAAGCACAAAACACAAAAGCCACTTCCTCCTTTGCCTATTGTTTAAACACAATTGTTTCTCATCAAACTTTCCACGGCCTGAAGCAGGGATATTTGGTTAGGAGGATTGGCTGGAAATACGGTGAAGGTGTTCTACCCTGCAAGAACATGACACGAGAATCAAGTACAGCCCAGTACTTCTGCCCTATCAGAATGGCAGCCTAGACTTGATACCACAGTGGTCCTGGTTAGTGGCTCATACAAATGTTCTTTCTCACCTGGCTCACTAGAAATCATCTGAATCTTGCCCTTAGAATATACTGTCACTTTTGTTTCAAACAAACCTCTCATGCCAAATGTGCTTGGTACCTGAGATGGTTTAAAACATGGCCCAACAGGGTGATGGTTGCACAGTATTTTGAGTATTCTAAAAGCCACTAACTGTACACTTTAAAATGGCTAAAATGGTGAATTTTATGTTATATGACTTTTACCTTATGAAAAAATAATAAATAAATTACTGGTCCCATACAAGTTTAAACAGGGAAGCTAGTTGATCTGTTTGGGTTTTGGCAAAATCATATCCGTTACCCAGGGATTTTGCTGAACATTATTTTTCATAAAATCCAGACAACGTTGGATTTTTTTTTAATCTCTGTGGTGATCAGGTAGTCATCAAAACATGCAAAATGCTGGTGGGCACAGCAGGATATGTTGTAATTCATGCAAAAAATATGGATATTAATTCTGAAAATGTCCTAACTGAAGCTTTCTAAATTTTCTTATTTTTTTATGTGGAAACAAAATCACAGGATAGTCTGAACATATTTAGGAACTGCATGTAATGTTATTGAGAAAATATCAGAATGGACAAGGATAAGAAATTGTAATTGATAAGACTTGGTGTACCACATCGTGGAGCTGCGGTCTTCATTCAAGGGACAGACAGCTCATGGTGACTCACAGGGAAGGAGCCAAGAGAACAAATACTGTGACCTCACTCTCCTCCATTTTTCTGATATCCCGTTGGTGTTTCCCATTGGCCAAAATCAACTGAAAGGCAGAGGTCAAAAAAGTCCATTGTTATACTCCAAAGATGTCAGCATTCCAAGCAGACAACTGGATGGATTTGGAGGGGTCAAGGGAAGACACCCAGCCCACTTAGATATCCATTTACTTGTTTATTGGGTCTCTCCCCACCGTGAGAATGTACGTTCCATGAAAGGAAAGACAATGTATGTCTTGTTTAGTATCATAGCCCTTAATAAATATTCGTAGGATGAATAAATGACATTGTGAAAATTCCTTAACTTCTCCAAGCCTCCTGCGTTTTCTCATCTATCTGTTGCAGGGTGTTTGGGCTGGACCAGTGGTAGAGTTTAGTTGCTTCTGGCAAACTGTTGGGATATATCCTTATAACGCCTCCAAAACACCTACCTGCATGAGTTGCTATTCATGGAGGTTTTGAGAAGCTTCCACTGGAAGGAAAAGAGAGAGAAGACAGAAGGGTGGAGAATGTCCATGTGTCCAGCAGACCTAAGTGGTTACTTGGAGGCCCCTTAAGCAAAGGGATAGAATGAGAGATGGTGTCACGGTGTTTATGAGTCAGAAGTGACTCCATACCCAAGGGCAGCTGCTTTCGAGCCCGGGAGACAATGGCAGCCCCCAGCTGGGGAGAGAACCTGCTGGTTCCAGCACAAGTCAGGATGACTCTCAGCACTCTGTGGGCTTGACCTGGCCACAGGTGAAGATCACTGTGCTGAGCTGGGCAGAAACTTGGGGAAGGCATATGAGGGACTTTGACAAGGAGGTCAGAGTAGAGGAAGATGGGAAGCAGAGACCAGATGCTATTTCAGCAAAACCCACAAACTCCCATAGAGGGATTTTTCTGAGAAATAGAGAAGAGGAAGGAAAACAATCTGAGATCCCACGATCAAAAAGCTAGACACGCATATCGAGCCAGCCCATATCTGTAACACTGGCAGAAGCAGTTTGAGAGATTCAAATTACATATAAAGTGAGGAGGGAGTCAAGATGGCAGTGTAGGCAGACTCTGAACTCACCTCCTCCCGGGGACACAGCCAATTTACAACTACTCGTGGAAAAATTACCCCTGAGACAGAACTGAAAACTGGATAAGAGGAACTCCTGCAACAAGGGACAATCCTGATTGAGGTGGAAGAGGCAGAGGCTCCCTTCTTGAGAGGAAAAATGCCACCTTCACAAGCCGCCAGCTTCGCAGCAGCCCGGGAGCAGCCCACAGGTACAGAGCCTCCTTGGAGGTGCGGGGCCCTAAGCCGGGGAGCGCCCCCGCTGTGGGCATTTTGTGGACCCAGCACAATCGAGATGAGTGGCATAATATCTGACTTTGCCTGCTACTAAAACACTGGGGAGTACCCCCAGAAAACCTGGTTCACAAAGAAACTAAAACCGGCTCTTAAATGGCCCGCGCGCAAACTCACCCATTTCAGAAAGCAACGTAAAATCACCAGAAAGAAAGGTGCATAATGCTTTGGTGAAAAGAGACTCACCTGATAGGCCCTGAGTGCATCTCGGTGAGAGGTGAGACCTCTCCAGGGACTGGGACATTGGCGGCGGCCATTGTTGTGGCCTGGTGTGGGCAAACTGACACAGACACCATTGGAGTTCTCCCTGGGGCCTCCTAGCCCAGGTCTGCCCCACCCACTAGAGCACGGATTTAATCCAGCTCAGCCAGGGCGGGCAGCCCTCCCTAGAGACTGGCCCCACCCAGCAACTAGCCCTCAGGCAACTTCTGGGCCTGCATAGATTGGTGACTGGATTCTCTGCAGCCTGGCAACTGAGCCAACTTCAGTGAGGCAGGACATGCACAAGGAGTGGGTGGAGAGTGTGGGGCAGTGGTGGAGTGTGTGGGGCTCCCGCCGTGGAGAGACTGGGTCGATGTTGGGAGGTCGGGGTGCACACATGGGGCAGGACTGTGTTGACTATGTGTGTGGACCTGTGGGCGGCAGGGCTTGTCAGCTGCAGAAGACTTGTGCTTCTCAAAGACACACTTAGGGGGTTTGTCCCACCTTCCCAAGTCTAAAACAATTGGGTGCTTCTGTGCCTGAGGCCAGCCCCACCCAGCTGCAGTCCTCAGAGAGCTGACAAGAGACCTAAATGCTGGAGGCTTATAGCAATTGTAAGCCCCTGAGCCTAACAACCTGCCACGCTGGGGGCCTACTCACTCAAAAGAAATACTGCAACACAAATGTGGTATCAGAACTTGCAGCCAACTGTGCTGGAGCTCCCCACACCTGATAAAGAGACTGAAGGGCCCACAACAACTACAAACAGCTGAGCATTACAACAGCTTGCCAGGAGCATAACTCGTCCTACCTGGGCACATACAGGGAGAGCAAACAGGCCACAACAGGAGGACACACATAGCCCACATAGAGGTCACCCCTGGAACATTGAGCACTGAGGGAAGCACATTGCAGGACTCTTACGGCATCATTTGTATAAGGTCACCTATACAAGAGTACGAGACGTAGCTGACATACCTAATACGTAGACACAAGCACAGGGAAAGAGGCAAAATGAGGAGGCAAAGGAATACATTCCAAGTAAGGGAACAGGACAAAACTCCAGAAAAGGAACTAAGTGAAACAGAAATGAGCAACCTACCCAACAGAGAGTTCAAACTAAGAGTGTTAAGGATGCTCACTGATGTGGGAAGAAGAATGGACGAACTCAGTGAGAATGTCAACAAAGAAATGGAAGATATAAAAAAGAACCAATGAGAAATGAAGAATACGATACTGGAAATGAAAAATTCGCTAAAGGGACTCAAAAGTAGAGTAGAGGATACAGAAGAACGGGTCTGCGAGCTGGATGAAAGACTAGAAGAAATTACCCAAGCTGAACAGGTAGAAGAGAAAAGAATTAAAAAGAGTGAGGACAGTCTAAGGGACCTCTGGGACAACATCAAGCACACTAACATCCATGTTATAGGTGTCCTGGAAGGAGAAGAACGAGACAAAGGGGCAGAGAATCTATTTCAAGAAATAATAGATGAAAACTGCCCTAACCTAAGGAAGGAAGCAGACATCCAGGTGCAGGAATCACGGAGAGCCCCAAACAAGATAAACCCAAAGAGGCCCACACCAAGACACATCATAATCAAAATGTCTAGAATTAAAGATAAAGAGAGAATCCTAAAAGCTGCCAGAGAAAGATAAGTTACATACAAAGGAAACCCCATAAGGCTATCAGCTGACTCCTCAGCAGAAAACTTACAGGCTAGAAGAGAGTGGCGTGATATATTTAAAGTGCTAAAGGAAAAAACTTACAGCCAAGAATACTCTACCCAGCAAGATTATCATTCAAAATGGAAGGAGAGATCAAAAATTTCCCAGACAAGCAAAAATTAAAGGAGTTTGTCACCAAGAAACCAGTGCTACAAGAAATGTTAAAGGGACTGATTTAAGGTGAAAAGAGAAGACCACAAATAGGAAAAATTATCTATTTCCATGATAAGAGGGCAATGGATACAAATGCACAAAAAAGAGGTTAGATATGATATCAAAAACATAAAATGAGGGAGGAGGGGAGTTAAAGAGTAGAGCTTTCAGACAGAGGTCCGACTAAACAGACCATCAATTCTGTATAGAAAGAGAAAGGAACAGAGAAGGACTACTAAAACACTGAGAAAAATAGTTAAAAAATGGCAGTAAGTACATACTTATCAATAGCTACTTTAAACGTCAATGGACTAAATGCTCCAATTAAAAGGCATAGGGTGGCTGATTGGATAAAACACCAAGACCCATATATATGCTGCATACAAGAGACACACTTCAGACCTAAAGACACTCACAAACTGAAAGTGAAGGGATGGAAAAAGATACTCCCCGCAAATGGCAATGAAAAGAAAGCTGGGGTAGCAGTACTTATATCAGACAAAATAGACTTAAAAAAAACTGTAAAAAGAGACAAAGAAGGGCTCTACATAATGATCAAGGGAACAATCCAACAAGAGGATATAACACTTGTAAATATCTACGCACCCAATATAGGTGCACCTAAATATATAAAGCAATTATTAACAGACATAAAAAGAGAAATAGACAGTAACACAATAATAGTAGGGGACTTTAACACTCCACTTACACCAACGGATAGATCATCCAAACAGAAGATCAATAAGGAAACATTGGCCTTAAATGAAACACTAGAACAGATGAACCTAGTAGATATATACAGAGCATTCCATCCAAAAACTGAAGAATACATGTTCTTTTCAAATGCACATGGAACATTCTCCAGGATTGATCACATATGAGGCCACAAAACGAGTCTCCATAAATTTAAGAAGATTGAAATAATACCAAGCATCTTTTCTGACCACAACAGTATGAAACTGGAAATCAACTATAGGAAGATAATCAAAAAGGCCACAAATACGTGGAGATTAAACAAAATGTTACTGAACAACGACTGGGTCAACGAAGAAATCAAAGGAGAAATCAAAAAATACCTGGAGACAAATGAAAATGAAAATACAACATGCCAGAATTTATGGGATACAGCCAAAGCAGTTCTAAGAGGGAAGTTTATAGCAATACAGGCCTATCTCAACAAACAAGAAAAATCTCAAATAAACAATCTAACAATGCACCTAAAGAAACTGGAAAAAGAAGAACAAACAAAGCCCAAAATCAGTAGAAGAAGGGAAATAATAAAAATCAGAGCAGAAAAAAATGATATAGAGACTAAAAAAAAAAAAAGTTAATAAAACCAAGAGCTGGTTCTTTGAAAAGATAAACAAAATTGACAAACCTTTAGCTAGACTCACCAAGAAAAAAAGAGAGAAGGCACAAATAAGTAAAATCAGAAATGAAAGAGGAGAAATTACAACAGACACCTCAGAAATACAAAAGATTATAAGAGAATACTATGAAAAGCTATATGCCAACCAATTCGACAATCTGGAAGAAACGGATAAATTCTTAGAATCATACAACCTTCCAAAACTGGATCAAGAGGAAGTAGAGAATTTGAATAGACCAATCACCAATAAGGAGATCGAAACAGTAATCAAAAACCTCCCCAAAAGTAAAAGTCCAGGACCAGATGGCTTCCCTGGTGAATTCTACCAAATATTCAAAGACTTAATACCTATCCTTCTCAAACTCTTCTAAAAAATTGAGGAGGGGAGGAGGCTCCCTAACTCATTCTATGAAGCTGACATTACCCTGATAACAAAACCACACAAGGACAACACAGAAAAAGAAAATTACAGGCCAATATCACTGATGAACATTGATGCAAAAATCCTCAACAAAATACTAACAAATCGCATACAACAATATGTTAAAATGAGTATACACCATGGTCAATTGGGATTTATTCCAGGTATGCAGGGATGGTTCAACATTCGCAAATCAATCAACGTGATCCACCACATTAATAAAATGAAGAATAAAAATCACATGATGATCTCAATAGATACAGAGAAAGCATTTGACAAGATACAGCATCCATTTATGATAAAAACTCTGAATAAAATGGGTATAGAAGGAAAGTACCTCAACATAATAAAGGCCATATATGACAAACCCACAGCTAATATCATCCTCAATGGTGAAAAACTGAAAGCCATCCCTCTAAGAACAGGAACCAGACAAGGATGCCCACTGTTACCACTCCTATTTAACATAGTACTGGAAGTCCTAGCCAGAGCAATCAGGCAAGAGAAAGAAATAAAAGCCATCCAAATTGGAAAGGAAGAAGTGAAACTGTCACTATTTCCAGATGACATGATTTTATACATAGAAAACCCTAAAGAATCCACCAGAAAACTTTTAGAAGTAATAAATGAATACGGTAAAGTCGCAGGATACAAAATCAACATACAAAAATCAGTTGCATTTCTGTACACTAACAACGAAGTTTCAGAAAGAGAAATTAAGAATACAATCCCATTTACAATTGCAACAAAAAGAATAAAATATCTAGGAATAAACTTAACCAAAGAGGTGAAAGATCTGTACACTGAAAACTATAACAGATTGTTGAAAGAAATTCAAGAAGGCACAAAGAAATGGAAAGATATTCTGTGCTCTTGGATTGGAAAAATTAACATAGTTAAAATGTCCATACTTCCTAAAGCAATCTATAGATTCAATGCAATCCCTATCAAAGTTCCAACAACACTTTTCACAGAAATAGAACAAAGAATCCTAAAATTTATATGGAACAACAAAAGACCCCAAATAGCTAAAGGAATCCTGAGAAAAAAGAACAAAGCTGGAGGTATCACACTCCCTGATTTCAAAATATACTGCAAAGCTATAGTCACCAAAACAGCATGGTACTGGCACAAAAACAGACACACAGATCAATGGAACAGAATTGAAAGCCCAGAAATAAACCCACACATCTATGGACAGCTAATCTTTGACGAAGGAGCCAAGAACATACAATGGAGAAAAGAAAGTCTCTTCAACAAATGGTGTTGGGAAAACTGCATAGCCACATGCAAAAAAATGAAAGTAGATCATTATCTCCACCATACACAAAAATTAACTCCAAATGGATTAAAGGCTTGAATGTAAGACCTGAAACTATGAAACTTCTAGAAGAAAACATAGGCAGTACGCTCTTCGACATCGGCCTTAGCAACATATTTTCAAGCACCATGTCTGACCGGGCAAGAGAAACAATAGAAAAAATAAACAAACGGGACTACATCAAACTAAAAAGCTTCTGCACAGCAAGGAAATCATCAACAAAATGAAAAGACAACCTAAAAATTGGGAGAAGATATTTGCAAACCATACATCTGATAAGGGGTTAATCTCCAAAATATATAACGAACTCATGCATCTCAACAACAAAAAAACTAACAACACAATTAAAAAATGGGCAAAAGACCTGAACAGACACAGACATTTCTCCAAAGAAGATATACAGATGGCCAACAGACACATGAAAAGATGTTCAAAATCATTAACTATCAGAGAAATGCAAATCAAAACTACAATGAGATATCACCTCATGCCCGTCAGAATGGCTATAATTAACAAGACAGGAAACAACATGTGTTGCAGAGGATGTGGAGAGAAGGGAACTCTCAAACACTGCTGGTGGGAGTGCAAACTGGTGCAGCCACTATGGAAAACAGTATGGAGATTCCTCAAAAAATCAAGGATAGAACTACCATAGGATCCAGCTATTCCACTGCTGGGTATTTATCCAAAGAACTTGAAAACACCAATGCGTAAAGATACACGCACCCCTGTGTTCATTGCAGCATTATTCACAATAGCCAAGACTTGGAAGCAACCTAAGTGCCCATCAAGGGACGAATGGATAAAGAAGATGTGGTCTATATACACAATGGAATACTACTCAGCCATGAGAAATGATGAAATCCAGCCATTTGTGACAACATGGATGGACATTGAGGGTATTATGCAAAGTGAAATAAGTCAGAGGGAGAAGGTCACATACCGTATGATTTCCTTCATTAAGTAGTAGATAACAACAACAATAAAGAAACACATAGAGACAGAGATTGGATTGATGTTTACCAGAGGGGAAGGGGGGAGGGAGGAGGGTGAAAGGTATAATTCAGCACATGTGTGTGGTGATGGGTTGTAATTAGTATTTGGGTGGTGAACATGATGTAATCTATACAGAAATAGAAGTACAACGATGTACACCTGTAATTTATACAATGTTATAAACCAGTTACTGCAATAAACAAAAACACAAACAAACAAAAATTTTAATACTTCAAAGGCAATTAAAAATCTGTCATATAAAATTCTAAAAGATTTGAATAACAAGTACCTTAATATTTAAAAAAAAATTACATATAAAGTGGATAATTTTATCAAAGTTGGGAATTATCCATGAAGTAGGGTCACAGAAGTGGGACATAACAAATATGGAATATCAATAATAAAGCAATGTAATATTCAGGAGATAATGGCAAGTACTATTGGGTCTTGTACAGTATAGGATTTCAGAAAAGAAGTCATACCCCCTCCCAAGATATGCATTAGAAATGTCTCCTTCTGACATCTTTCATATTTTTTAAAGATGAAAGTACTTTATTAAATATATATTTGGAAATATAAAAACCATTGCATTCTAGGCTCAATAAACCCAAATGGCAACGGTAAACAATCTTTAAGATCTTTAGTAAGAGGAAGGTTTTACCGGAATGCCTAAGAAGTTTGCAGCATTATTTGAAACAAGCTGTTTTAACGCAGTTCGAAATCTCACTACAATGAGCTTCAAGCAAGTATCTGAGTTATGGATACAACTTACTTTTTCATATTTGGTCACGAGGATGGGGCAAAGTAGTCGATATTGTTGGTGGCTCTCCCTGGTCCCCTTTGCGGGCCTGCTGTCCCCTTCTCCAGAAAATTGGGCTCAGCCAAAGGGGAGCTGTTATACATCTTCCCACCAGCATGGGGGCAGCACGTAGCCAATAACTGACTGACACAGGGATAAAAAAGGCTGGTCCCCTTGCCTCAAAATGGGACCAATGCTGAGGTACAATTCATGCTCCAGAGCTCACGGTGGGGTCAGGCTGCAAGTAGGTTTCAGTTGAGACCACAGCATTGCTTGGCTCCTTCTTCTTCTCATACTTACTCTCGTCTCAGAGCACTCCCTCAATAAATCATGGGTACCAAAATCCCTGTCTCAGGCTCTGCTTTTAGGGAAGCTGACCGAGGTCACGTATTATCATTTTAGAAATAGCAGTATTCACAATGGGATTAGCGTAGAGTTATTGTCACTGGAAACTTAAACAAAACCGTCTTTGGGTGACTCTGCAAGGGCATGACATTATCTGTAAAACCGAAGGTGTCCTTCAGGGGGCAGAATAAAGAACAGTGTCCTGTTGCTGTGTGGTAGATTGACATGCTCTTTCCTTGATGCATTCATTCAACAAACATTATTGATCCAATCCATGAACCTAATCTTCTGTTGGGTCATAAGTGTGCAGAGATAAATGACAAGGAACTCATAGGATAGCGGGGGACAAAAACACATGAACATCTGATTATAATCCAACATACTGAGTATCACAAATAAAAGACTGATAACTTTAGGCACAACAGCACGGAAATGTTAAGGCAGGGAGGCAACCAGATGACTTAGAACTGATGATGGAAAGCTTTTCTATGAGTAGAGCTTAAGTAAACTTCAAATTACTATATTTCTAATGATTTACTTTTTGACAGTTTGTGAAAGTTTGATAGATTTGTGCAGTTACTAATGTTTTTCTTCAACCAGACATGAAGGAAGACATATAAGCTTCCTCTCACTGATAACCTACCACTAATTTTAAAAGAATTTAACTAGAAGAGTGTTTAAAATTTAGCTCAAAGATGTTCATTACGGTATACTTTATAGTACTAAAAAGTTGGAAATGGTGCAAACACAGGCTAAATACATTATGACACATGTATACTGTGCAGCTATCGAGGAAAAAAATGAAGTTCTAAGAGGTTTGATGAGTTGAAAAGATGTTCACAATATGACAAGTGTGAAAAATAAAGATTTTAAAATAACATGGGCATACTTGTTCTATGTCTATCCTGAGGACAATTTTCTATGTAGCCATGAGACAGACATCTGGCACTATGTTGTGGTTTTCTCTTTCCATGTGGACAGGTGTGACTAATACAGCATTATTAATAATCAAGTATTTTTAAGCAAGGGGTGCCAAGGATGTTGTCCCACTTCCTGAAAAACCAATATGAATCTGCCCCCCAAAAATCATGACCAGGGCCCGCCCCAGTGGCCTAGTGGTTAAGTTCGGTATGCTCTGTTTCGGTGGCCTCAGTTCGGTTCCCGGGCACAGACCTACACCACTCGTCTGTCAGTGGTCATGCTGTGGTGGCAGCTCACATACAAAACAAGAAAGATTGGCAGCAGTTGCTAGCTCAGGGAGAATCTTCCTCAGAAAAACAAAAGATCACCATCAGGGCCGGCACTGGGGGAAGGGGAGGGAAGCACTCGTCCCAGGCACAAAATTTAAGTGTGCATCAAATAAACTAAGTAATCAAGATAAATACCATGTAAATGCAATTTTTAAAAATGTCAAAATCAATGTAAGAAAATCCATGATAAGCAAAATATCCAAATCCAAGATCTGACAGTGCTATGCTGGGGTCATAATGGAACCTGATACAAAAGGAAAAATGTGAGCCCCTACATACACTTTTGCAATGTACTTTTAATGGTCAACTTTTTTCTAGAAATTGATTTTGAAAATATTATTGATGAGTTTGCTTCCATTAAAATCAAGAAAGTCAACTTTTAATAAATTCTGGTTTGGGGAAAAATAAAATATTTAAATTTAAAGTAATGTTTTAAGTTCTAATATTCTTGTTTTTCAATTTTTTAATTTTTTTTTCAATGATATTTAATGTGCTGGGAGGGAAAACCGTATTGTAGGTGGTCAATAAATATTTCTTGAGTGAATGGATCTGTCTTTTTTGGACACCATAAATTATTTGGATTGTAAGAGGACAGAGTTACTTCACTTTATATTTATGGGATTTGAGAACCATGCAGTTTTTATTCCGAGTTTCTTTTCTCCCTCTGGTGGAGGCATATGAGGCCATGGGGGTAAAGGAATGTACCAAGTGTAGCTTGATGTTTATAGTAAGAAAGATCCTTATTGTGGAGGTTACAGCTTTCACTTACCTTAGAAACATAGGGTTCCTTAACACGACTGTATTTTAAACCAACATGTAACACTGTAGTAGAGATAGACAATGCCTTGTGCAAGTCTTCTGTCAGAAAGAACTTTATTCAAGCATTATAGATTTATAGACCTTGATAGCTAAGAGGAAATGTAGATGCAAATCCTCCTCTTTATATATTCCAAATTGTTGCAATCAAATGCAAAATGTTGACAATCCATTGGCTGCTGTATCAGTTAGCAATTGCCACAAATAACACTTCATAACAAACCACTCCTGAAACTCAGTGCCCTAAAATAATGATACCTGATTGTTGCTCCTGAGTTGACGGGTTGGGTGGGCAGGTCTGCTGATATTGACTGGGCTCACTGATGTGACTGCAGTCAGCTACAAGTTGGCTAGGTGGCTGATTAAGGACAGCCTCAGCTGGTGTAACGGGATGACTTAACTCTCCTCCATATGTTTCTCACATCCCTCCAGCGGGTTAGACTGGGCATGTTCTTATGGCGGAGGCAGGGGTGCAAGAGCGAGCAAGACAAATCATGCAAAGGGCAAGAAGGGATGCACACCCAATTTTGAAACCTCTGAGTCATGCTTGCTAACATTCCGTTGGCCAAATAAACTCTCAAGGCCAAGCCAGAGTCAGAGAAGGAAGGGTTACAAAGTTACAGGGAAGGAGTGTGGAGGCATGGAAACCATTCTTGAAGGCATTGATGCAATTAACCTACCACAATTGGCAATGGGTAAAAATCATGCCTTCTCTTGCTTCAATATCCCTTAGAATTGTCACCTCTGTATTGAACCCTCTGGACAAGCCAAACATTGAAGACCAACCTATCATAAATGAACTCTTGTTTGTAAACAGGTGTCAGCCCCCCTCCCAAATTGTGGCTGCCACAAATAACAAAGACTGAGCCTCCATCAATCAAGTTTAATGTTGTGATCAAATTGTTCAACACAGGATCATTACCGAGCGAACTGAATCCTAAATGATAAGTTGACTCAAAGTAAATAGTTAGTCTTTTCTCTGTATCCCCAAACTAAGAATTCCTAGGGTCAAAGAAAGAGAAGGAGAAGGACTAGTGGCCTGGAAGAGGAGCTCTCTGGTCAAGAGTTCAAAGCCCAGCTCAGCCCGCTACAGCTGTGTAATGATGGGAAAGTTACTTAACCTCTCTGAGCCTCAGTTTCCTCATCTTCAAAATGGAGAGTCACCATTCATTCACGCTTTCATTCAAAATATTTATGAAGAATCCACTGACTATACTTCCCTGCACTTAGGGAGCTCAGAATCTAATTGGAGACACTCAAGAAGAAAAGAAATTATAATACAGAACTAGAAAGCATGAAGCCTTAGAGGACACGCAGAGGTGACATCTAATCCTACTTGAAGAGATCTAAAGAATGCTTCCTGGTGGAAGTGATGACTAAGCTGAGACTCAAAGAAAGGGTAGAAATTAGTCCAATTTTGAGGAAAGGTGTCCTAAGAGGAGACAATGGCAGATGCAAAGTCATAAAGCCAGGAACATGTTTTCCTTTCTAGTTTTAAAAACAAGCTCTGCTATAAGCAAGGAAAACAGAAGAATATTCTAGAGCATTCACTCACACACAACACAACCCCCCCCGGGGATCTCATTAAACCACAGGTTCTGGTTCAGCAGAACTGGAGTGGGGCCTGAGATCCTGTTTTTCTAACAAAGGGATGCTGATGCTTCTGGTCCACGGACCACACTTTGAGGAGGTAGGCTGGAGAGTGGCCATGGAAGGGAGGATATGTACATTTTAAATTTTCCTTCTTCTCTCCTTGCCACTCAACACTTTATGGGGGACGAAGAGCAAGGCAGGATGATGATAACTTTGTGAGCAGTGCGAATCCTAGCCAAGTCACAAAACAGTTCCTGGAAGGAAAGGAGACGTTGGTTCCCGGAAAGTTTCCAGGAAACCAAAATATTTCCAAAGGCTTTGTCATCAAGTCCTTCAACTCTCTGTGAAACGCTGGAATTCTGCTCCATCGACCGCTCCTGCTTACCAACATAACTCTTTTAAGTGTTTGTGCCAAAGTAGCGTCCATGTCAGTGAGCTTTGTTTATCCCCTGGGGCTCTCGTTACAGTCTTACTGGCCATTTCTTTACAGGCAGGAGGAGTCTTTGTTAAAGGGTAAGCCAGTCGGTCAGAAGACAAGCCATTTCCTGAAGCCGTTTCCATACTCTGTGACAGGCGCTGGAGAGGCAGGCTTGCAGCCACACGCCAGAGAACTTAGGAGAAAACAAAACGGTAGCCAGATGTTCTTGGTCATGCCATTGCACTAGGATCTATTATTTCCTCAAAACTCTGGAAATTCAAAGGGTTGCAGAACATAGAAGATAAAATGGTAATCTGGAACAGAAAGTCTTGTTTCTCACCAGCGCATGGAACGTGGGAAGAGCGCCCCACCCATCAGTGCTCTGAATCACCCAGAGAGTCCTGGGGCTGGTGAGATCTGCAATTCCACATTAAGCCATGAAGAGAAGATTTCAGCGTCAGCTCCTGCCGGCACCTGCTGTCCTCAAATGTTGCTTCATAGCGTATTTGAAAGCAAGAAAGAGCTTTAACCCTGTGAGAGAGAAATCAGAACTGGAATCAGTACCAAGATTAGTACAAACATGATCCCAGGGGCCATATCTATAGGGGCATGGGTCTTATAAATACAGAGAGAGAGAAATATGGCAGCACAGACTAGAAGAATAAACCTTAAAATGTTAACAGTGATTATCTCTAGCATGGCAGGCACTGCAGGCAAACTCCAAAGCCATTCTTAACCTCTTCACCACTGATAGCTCTCGCTCTAGAAGCTAGAAAGCCAAATACTTGTTTTGTCAAATTCTTTTGTAACTAGGAGTGGTCATGTGACACAGTTCTGACCAATTAGATGAAAGGGAAATCTGCTGAGGGGTTTCTGGGAAAAGCTTCTGTTTCCTGTTAAAGGGAGAGGCATGAAAGGAGAGGCTGCTGCTTCTGCCCCATCCCTCTTCTTCCTGCCTTGAACATGGTCGTGATGTCTGGAACTATGGCACCCACCTTGCAACCATAAAAAACATTTTGATGAAAAGCCAACATGCTGCTAGCGGATTGGAAAACCGGGAAGAGCCTAGATCCTTTACAATACCACTGAGCAATAGAACGAATACCAGCAACACCTAACTCTGGGCTTCTATTCTTGCAAAAAAAATAAATAATTCCCTATTTAATTAAGCCACTGAATCTTAGTTACTTGAGCTTGGAATATGTCAGTGAAAAAATAAGACATTCTAGTGTGAGATGGAAGACTGTAAATAAATAAGGAAGTTATAGCATGTTAGGAAGTGGTAAGCACTATGAAAAGAAAATCAGGATTAGGGGCAGGAGAAGCATGAATGTCAAGGTAGGAGAAAAGGAGGCAGTACGAAATAGAGTTGCCAGAGGAAATACTGTTGATAACAAATGATTGGAACAAACATTTGAAGGAGGTGAGGGAGTTGGCCATGTGGGTATCAGGACAAGAACATTCAAGGCAGAGTGAGCATCCAGGTCAAGATTCCTAAAGAGGAAGTGAGCTTGGTGTGTCTGAAGAATCCTGAGCAGGCCAGCATGGGTGGAGCAGAGGGAAGTGAGATTAACAGAAGATGAGGTCAAGGAGGAAAAGAGGGTCAGATCGTACAGGGCCTTGTGGGCCATCAGGAGGACTTTGGCTTTTACTGAGTAAGGTGGGAGCCATAGAGGGTTGTAGGCAGAGAAGGAATGTGACCTGACTCAGGAGTTCACAGGCGCCCTCTGGCTGCTGCAAGGAGAACAGACCAAAGATGGGGCAGGGAAAAGGCAAGAGGGGAAGCAGAAAGACCCTTTACGAGGCTATTTCCATCATCCTGGCTACAGACAATAGGACTTGGAACAGAATAGAAGCAACAAAGGAACAGAGAGGCGATCAGATTCTGGATACATTCTGAGGAAGGGTCAACAGGATTTGCTGATGGATTGGAGATGAAGGGTAAGAAGAAAGGCAGAGTCAAGGATAACTCCACGGCATTGTGCTGAGCAATAGAAGGATAGGGGACCCTCCATGGAAATGAGAGGTGGGGGGATCAGAAGCTCAGATTGGAACATGTTACATTTGTCACATCTGTTAGACATCTCAGTGGAGGCACTTGGTAGGTGCTTGGTTATATGAGTGTAGAATTCAGGAGAAGGAGCTGGACTGCACATTGTTTAATATTTTGGGGTCATTGCTAATAAATGGTGTTTATGGCTGTGAGACTGGATGAGATCTATGGTGTAGAGAAAAATGAGTACTTCCATGGAAAACGATGTATTGTCAGAGCACACATCTCCAGGTTACCCAGTTCTGATCTATGTGGGAGATATTTTACAATTCTGTAAATTTTAAATAACTGACAGAGATGCAAAATAATTCCATGGAAAAAACAGTTTTGCGTCCATTTCCACATTCATTTCAATATTCCTGAAATTGTATATATGTATTATAATTCATAGGTATTATAATGCATATATATGTAATACATCTATAACATACAGGTATATGAAATTTTATATGTATTTTATAATAATAATTATATGTATAATTATATAATATATAATTAAACATTATATTATATATATTATGTATATATAATTATCAATGAGGGCGCCAGGCCGATGTTATAACTGGGTCAAAAGAGAACAGCAAAGAACAGACATATACATGTATTATGTAATATATATTATGTATTATGTATACATTGTATATATTATATGTGTATTATGTATTATGTATACATTATATACATTGGATATATTGCATATGTATTATGCAATATATATTATATATTATGTATACACTGTATGCATATTATATGTATATTATGTATTATGTATACATTGTATACATTATATGTGTTTTATGTATTATGTATACGTTGTATACATTATGTGTATGATGTATTATGTATACATTATATACATTGTATATATTATATATTATATACATATATGTCTGTTCTTTGCGTTCTCTTTTGAGCCAGTTATAACATCTGCCTGGTTCTTTCACTGATTGATGAGTGGAATAAAATCCTTAATGTATGCTCATTTTATATCTGTATGAGTCACGATTTTATCTTTTTTTCTTGCTTGAGGAAAATTCACCCTGAGCTAACATCTGTTGCCAGTCTTCCTCTATTTTGTATGTGGGGCACTGCAGCAGCATGGTCACTGACGAGTGGTGTGGGTCTGCACCTGGGAGCCGAACCTGGGCCACCAAAGCGGAGCACACCAAACTTAACCACTAGGCAATGGGGCCAGCCCCCATGAGTTTATCTTTTTTAGATCACACAGCTACTAAGAGGCAGAGCTGGGATTTAAACCTAGGTAGCCTGGCTCCTGAACCTCCACTCTTAAACCCTACCCTCTATCAAATGAGCTAATACACAAGGACGCACTTAACTCGCAGTAGGTACTCAACACATGGCAGTGTTTAGGATTGCTAAGAAGTAAGTATTCTGTTCGACCAGAACCTGCATAAAACACACAGTCTCTCACCGTTTTGGAAGTGGAGGAAAAGGATGTCAGTGTGACCCCTGATGTCTGGGACTGGGATCCGGGTGTGGTCTTCCTGGTAATCCATCTTCTGTAATCTTCCCGCACCTGGAGATGGAGACACATCACGGGGAGATGAATCACTCCCAGATGCAGGGAAGTATGCTGGCACAGGCATGTCCCCTGGAAGCAGGGGCATCAGGGACAGCGAGGGCAGCAGCTACATACCTGGCGGTTGAGTAGACAGTGAATGAGGAAGATGAAGGCCCCCTGCAGGCTGTTGATGATGGTGAACAGGTAGGCCATGATACCAGCCAAGGGTCCAATCTGGAAAATGCCCAACACCCAGGAGCTCCCCAAGATGAAGACATGGGCAAAGGCCTTGAATGTCAATAACCTGGAGGAGAAGGTTTGCAGAGGATAAGGTTCTGGGAGGTGGCTGTTGTCCTCATGGGACACACTCCCAGGAATGGTCTGAGGCTGCCACCATGTGACCCACCACCTAGATGGAAATAAACGTGGGCTGGAGCCTCCAAGCCTAGGTGTAGGGAAATCGAATCCTATAGGCATTTAAAAGGCTATTGGCCTACAGATACACATCGGCACAAAGATGTGTGGACACATGTATTTAATGCAATATTTTCATTAGTAATGAAAGGCTAGAAGGACCCATGTGTCCAAGAATTTAGGACACGTTAAATGAACAATGAAGCCATACAATGAAATACTATGAAGCCTTCTTTTTTTACTGAGGTAAAACTCACATAACATAAAGTTCACCATTTTAACCACTTAAAGTACGATTTGGTGGTATTTAGCACATTCACAGTGTTGTACAAACATCACCACTATCCAGTTCCCAGACACATTTATCACCCCAAAAAGAAACCCCATCCCTATTAAGCAGTCATCCCCCATTTCCCTCTCCCCCAATTAGAAACAACCCAAATGTCCATCAACAGATGACTGGATAAACAAAACGTGGTCCATCCATATAGCGGAATATTACTCAGCCATGAAAAGGAGTGAAGTACTGACACACGCTACAACATGGATGAACCTTGAAAACATGATGCTCAGTGAGAGAAGCCAGTCACAAAAGTCCACATAGTATATGATTCCATTTATATGAAATGTCCAGAATGGGCAAATCCATAGAGACAGAAATCAGATTATACAACTGTTTTTTAAAATGAGATGAGAGTGACAATATACTATAGTGGGTAAGGCTCTGGGTCAGACTGCCTGTGTTTAAATTCTGATCCATTCACTAACTTTGTGGCCTTAGTAGGTTACTTAACGTCACTGTGCCTCAGTTTCCTCACTTTGAGATAAGGATGACAACACAATGCCTACACTATAAGCTTGTTCTACCAATTAATGAGATAGCATTAGACCTAAAGGTGCTTAGAACAATGTCTGGCACAAAATAAACACTTTTGTTAGTTGTTTTTAACCTTAAGTATTGATATGAAATAAGCTACATATTATGTGGAAAAAACCAAGTGCAGAATGATATGTACAGTACTCTGTCATTTATGTAATAGAAGATGGATGTGTAAGTATAGAATATTCTGGAAGGAAGCTCAATTCAGGTGATAATGGTTGCTTGAGGTGGGAGAGATCTGGGGACCTGGGGAGTCAGGGAAGAGAGAAGGAATTAGTTTTCACGTGTTTCCTTTTTTAATGCTTAATTTTTCTTGCCATGGCATACATTAACTTTATTCTAACTTTTTGCACTAATTTTTAAAAAATAATTTTTAGAAAAAAATATTTAAGATGGATGAAGGATTGGACTCTGACGGGAAAACAAACAAGCGACCATCATTAGGTTACCGACAATAAAACCCAGACAATGTCTGGTTTGGGTGAGTTCTTAAAATGAACATTAGTTGAATGGTGAAGTTAAGAAACACAGATGCTCTATGAGAATACGAAAAAGTCCCACCTCTGTAAGATAGAATAATATATATGAAGATAAAATAATGAGATAGTGTATTTCATCTATTAAATGAGCAAACCAACAAAAAAATGATAAACCCTAATGCTGGCAAGGCTGGAGGTAAACACGCACTCTTGTGAATGGAAATAATTTTTCTGGAAAACAATTTGCAATATACACTAAAAGTGTTACAATCCAACCTACCCTTTGAGTCAGGCAATTTCATGCCTAGTGTTATGATTAAATAACCACAGATGTGGAAGAAGATTTACCTACAAGGATGTTCAAGACAATACTGTTTATAATAGCAAAAAAAAAAAAAAAAAGCAAGTCAGAAATAACTTAAATGTCCAAAAATGAGGGATGATTCAAGTAAACTGTGCTGGCTCCTTACGCTGAACAGTTATACAAAAAAAAAGGATAGTTGACAAATTTCTAATCAAACAAGCAAAATTTTATGACGTGTTATTAAGAGAAAAAATGGTTATAAAAATAAAACAGTATGATTCTATTCTACTATGTACACACAGGAGAAGGATTAAAATGTTTATTAATAGTTTCTATATATGAAACACTCACTTCTCCTAGTAACTGTGCTAAATGCTTCATAAGCCACATAAAGTGGGCAATATTAATATCTCCACATATTCTACAGATGAGGAAACAGAGTTTCAAAGAGGTTATGTAACTTGCCTAAGGTCACACAGCTTATAAGTGACAGAGCTGGGGTTTTATCCCCCCAGATCCAGATACTGTGCTAGTCCGTCTTAGGCACAGGACCAGGTATACAAAAGGTACTCAATGAACATTTGTGGAAAGAAGGAAGGGAGATTGAAGGGGAGACGATAGGAAGGAGGGACTCACCTGGTATCTTTGAGTGTTGAGACTTGGGCATTGACGCTGGAAAGCTTCTGCCTCAGGATCCAAAGTGTCAAAGTCAAGAGGATGGAATTGATCTACAAAGTCAAGCAAAAGGGATTGAAAGATTGGATATACATGAGGACAATGGACAGACCATCTATAAAAAGAGAATTCTGACCCGTAGTCTGCAGTAACCACTCCAGGAAGCCAAACAATAACTACTGAAGCAATCAATTCTAAACGACCAGGACTTGATCAATAACTGACAGCCTCCTTAACTTCTGCCCCTGTTTCTGACTTAGCACCAAAAGGAGAAAGCCAATATGCTCCCCTAACCAATCACGTAGGATGCCTGCTTCGAGTTAGCCCACCTATAGCATCCCTATGTCAACAACCTCCACTCAGGGCACATCTGAAGCCTTCTGTTTCTCTCTACAAAGCTTTCCCACTCCTCTGCCTGCCTTTGAGGCTCTGACGAATGGAAGTGATGGTGGCTGACTTTCTTATTATGGCAATCTCCGAATAAATAGCTTTTGTTTGTTCTTATTTAGGCGATCTTCGTTTATTTCCACTGGATGCATCCAGGAAGTTAGAATCAAGACCAGTGCCCTGTTATGGGTTGAACTGTGCCCCCTCCTCAAAAAGATATGTTGAAGCCCTAATCCTCAGGACCTCAGAATGTGACTTTATTTTGAGATAGGGTCTTTACAGAGGTCATCAAATTAAAATGAGGCCATTAGGATGGGCCTTAATCCGATATGACTGGTGCCCTTATAAAACAGGGAAATTTGGACACAGAGACAGACATGCATACAGGGAAGACGATGTGAAGAGACACAGGGAGAAGACAGATATCTACAAGCCAAGGAATGCCTGAGGCCACCAGAGGTTGGAGAGAAGACTGGAACAGATCCTTCCCTGGGGCCGTCAGAGGGAGCGTGGCCCTGCTGACCCCTTGATTTCAGACTTCTAGCCTCCAGAACCCTAAGACGATAAAATTCTGTTGTTCTAAGCTACCCAGTTTGTGATACTCTATCAGCGCAGCCCTAGGAAACTAATACATGGCCCCCCAAAAATCTGACGGAAGTCAAAGCAAAACTTCGCTGGAGGAATACAACCTCAAAAATTCCCAAGATTTAGATCGGTCAGATAGGAGCTCACAAGTTGCAATTACAAATGACACAGGGAAATGAGCCACCAGGAATGAGAGGCAGAAGAAACGTCTTGTAGGATTGCAGAGTCCGGATTGGAGGCAAGGAGATGGTGCTGAACGTCCCCAGGATTCTCAGAGGGTAGAATAGTGATTGCCAGTGGCTGGGGGTTGGGGGAAATGGGGAGACGGTCAAAGCCTAGTAAGTTTCAGGTATGCACAATTAATAAGTTCTGGAGAGCTAATGTACAGTATGGTGACTATAGTTAACAAAACTGTATTGTACACTTGAAATTTGCTAAGAGGGTAGGGGTTAAGTATTCTCACCACAAAAAAAAAGAGAAAGGAAAAAAATGGAAGTATGTGAGATGATGGATATATTAATTAGCTTGATTGTGGTGGTCATTTCACAATGTATACATATGTCAAAACATCAAGTTGTACACCTTAAATATGTATAATTTTTATTTGTCAGTTATACCTCCATAAAGCTGGAAAAACACCTCCAGGCTCCCTTTTGCCTCCATTCCATCATTTCCTTCTCTCTCTTCCCCATCAATTGTTTTTAATTTCTTTCTACCTTTTTTCTCATTTAATATCTGCACTCAGAAAAGATTGACAGACACATTCGCACTGAAGCACAAAGGGCAGATAAGACTGTGGGTTCTCCCGGGAGCATTTGCATGTTGGCATAAAAAAAAAAATCCCAAATCAAAGAAATTACACTCTAACTTGGAAATCTCGAGAATCGAGGATCAGAAGAGAGAACATTTGAGGAGAATAGGTGACCTCAGCTATGCAGCTTCCGCTGGCATTTCCTGACCTTTCGACTCTCCTTGCTCCTGCTCCAGAGCACACAGCACCAAGCAATCTGCTTACCACTATGATTGTGCAAACTGGCCCCAGGAAACTCCAGATGAACCCCGTCTCCGTATTCAGCCAGCAGCTATGGAGAGAGACAGGAGGAGTCAGTGCTTGTCTCAGGGTCTTGACCCTACAGCTATTCACGCCCCGACAAAGGCACTAATGGAGGAGACTATGGGGAGATGAGATGGAGACGAAGATTCTCTTGATGGGGCTGGTCGAATTTCAGTTTTCTTTGGACCACAGCAAATCCTCTTAGAGATCTTCTTGCTGGGCAACTGTTCCTGAAATGTTCACTTAGTGCCCTGGGTGGAGCCCATGCTCCATTCATAACCTCCGTAATCCCTTTTCCCTCTTTCCAGAATCCCCATGGCACACCTTGTCATTCAAATCTCAGCCCAAATGTCACCTACTCTGAAAAGCCATTCCTGACTACCCCCAGCTAAGTGTACTATCCCTGCTCCTGGTGCCTCTCTAGCAGAACTTGCTGCCTTTTTTTATGGCCTCTTCAGTATCGTAAATTATCTTGTTCAGTTGTTTGTTGGCTTGCGAATTGTCCATCTTCCCCTACTGGACTATGAGCTGCATGAGAATTTGGAGCTTGAATGTTTTGTTCATCTCTGAATACCTAGCACTCTGTGCAAAGCCTGGCACGGATGAGGCATTCCATAATTATTTGTTAAAAGAAAAGAAAGAAGAAAGAAGAAAGTGAGGGAAGGAGAGAGAGAGGGAAGAAGGGAGAGAGGGAGGGAGGAAGGAAGGAAGGAAGAATACATTGCCTCTTTCCTTCGTGTCTCTAGTAGATATTCGCTGTTTTCACCACCCAATAACCATTCCACCATGTTCGGTAACAGCACCCCAATATTCCTTTGGCAGAAGTGTGCCTCCCCGCTCAAGAGAAGGAAAATAATCAAGTTTGGCCAACCAGATGTTGTGAGTCTCCAGTAATAGAGTGAATAAAAGGCAAGAAAATGTTTGCATCATGAGAAGATGCTGATCACCTCCTTTCAGGAACGACCACGTCAGTAAATACTGGCCAGTTCCCTTATCAGCATCTGCGTCTCTGCCTGGGGCATCAGACTAAAAGTGCTGGAGAATTAGTTCTCCCAGGAGCAGCCCTCAACCGACGGCTGATGGGAGGGAGTTGGTGGATAAATACAGCAGCTCCCTCACCCCTTGGGCGGGATAACTGTGGTGCGTGCCCTACAGGGTCTCCCAGATGTACCCACTGAGACCGAGCCCAGCCACCCAGAGCAGAGCCTGCTCGTGAAAGTACCCCATATTTGCTCCTTCTCTTCCCTGTCTCACTTCCCCATTCTCCAGTGCTTCCTCAGATCATCTCAGATCCTTGTCAGTGCGACTCCTCTCTTCCAAAACTTTCTGTGGTTCCCACAACCTGAGAGGTATTCTCCAAATTCCATGCCCCCACCCCATTTCCCCTTCTTCCCGTGCAATCCATCGGACCCCCAAACACTCCTCGAGCTCTCCCTTGGGCAAGCTTTTGCCCTCACCTATATTGCCACCCCCTTTCCTCTTTGCCTGTGTACATTTCACTAAAGTTTTCAAGGCTCATTCAAATTCTCCCTCCTCCAGGAAGCCTTCCATGAACTTTCCAGTTCCCATATGCCATCGTCCTTCTCTGCTCTGTGTCAGGGCTTATACTACTCACGCCAACATCAGACTCTTCCTCATGGTGGCCTTGCATTGTCACCACCATCTCCTGACAAGACAGTCAGACCTGAACTCAGCTTGGACACTTACTAGCCATGTGACCCCAGGCAAGTTCTGCAACTGCACTGAGCCTCAATGTCCTCTGTAGCTACTATTTATGAAGCTGTTACTTTATATACTTTTGGTCTCAGGGCCACCACATACAGGAGCACAGGTTGTGCACTGCACAAATCCGGGGGATACTATTTACACTATAGTGTAGTTGAACGACACTGCTGTACACAGTGGAGACATAGGAATTTTGTTGAGAAGTAACAGAGATAATATATGTTTGTAAAGCTTATAGGATTTAGGTTACGATGGGTGCTCACTTAGTACAAATTCTTCCCTTCACCCCTTATCTCATGACCTCACCTGACGTATAAGCCATCAGCAGGCAGGGAGGAATCCCGGATATTTAATTTCCTAACACAACTCAGCAAAGTGCCTACAGCATGAGGTGACAAGCGGGGGTCTTGCGATTGCAAAGACCCAGATTCACATCCTCATGCTGCCCCTTTCTCACCATAATGGCCAGAAAAATCTTTCACCCCTCTGAGCCTCAGTTTCCTCAACTGTAAATTAGAATAGCAACATTATCTCAAAGGTCCATTGTAGGGTTAAATGAAATATTACACTGAGTTACAGTCTCTGCCCTATCCACATACTGCTTGTTCTGTCCTTTACCTAATTTTTCCCCTCAAAATTGACTCACTTTCTTTACTTATACAATGGAAGCATGTCTGTGAAACCATGATTTTGGTATGCTGGAAATTTCTCTTTCTAATGCCCTATCAAGTAAATACAAAAATATTTTAAAAATTAGTCCTCACCAGCATACTACCTAAAATCATCTGGCATGGAACCATGCGATAAATATACCTCACTTTAAAACAGACAATGCTAATAATGATGGTGATAATAATAATATGTATAATGCTTTAGCCTGAGCCAGACGCCGTTCTCAATGTTTTGCAGATAATAACTCATTTAACCCTCACAGCAACCCTATGAGGTAGGCATTGTTGTTAGCCCCCATTTTACAGATGAGGACATGGAAGCATCTGGAGGTTAAGCGTCTTGCCCGAGGTAGCACAGACGGAAGCGGGTGGAGCCAAGATTCAAACCCAAGCAGGCTGGCTCTAGAGTCCATGATTTTAAAACTGTACAATCAAGTTAACTGTTGTGTACAATCAAGTGCACAACTTGTACAACTGTACATGGCAGCCCTGAGACCACGCCAGCCTGAGACCAGGCACATAAAGTAAAAGCTCAATAAATAGCAGCCACACCTACTGCTACTGTTACTGCTCTTCTTGTTGTTCATGTAATTATCATCATGAACCCCAGCAGCAGGGTGTTCGGGGAGAGACAGGGATGTCACTCACCGATTATACATCCCATAGCCCTGTGGTTTCACGCCGGCGGAGACAGCCACCACTACTGCCGGGAGCCCGTAGCCAAAGACACAGAGGTATGTCATCTTGATGTTGCGAGAGCTGAAGTAATTCACCACCTTCAGGTTCCTGACCATAAGGAAGAGCATCACGGCCTCCACCAACATCCAGAAGAAGCAGGCAAGGAACAGGTAGTGCAGAAAGCCCGCGATGATGGCACAGCCCGTCTGCAGAGGAGAGGCGGGTGCACTCAGGACCCCCCTCCAAGGAGCAGGCTCAGAGGAAGAGGGCAGCGGAGAGACTACTCTGATTGGTGATCCCCAAACACGACCCATTCGTTCATTCCACAAATACTTATAGAGAAGTTCTTCACCGCATTCACGGTTCTTCTCCATCCCTCTGGTAGGGTGACCAATCACCCCGGTTTGCCCGGAACTGAGGTTTCCCAGGACACGTGACTGTCAACGCTACAACTGGGAGAGTTTGGGGGAAAAGCTGATGGATGATGCCCCTACTTGAGGAGATGTCTGAAGACATGGGATGGGGATGGGGGGGGCCCCACACTACAGCCCTTGTGCTCGCTGCCTGTTTTGTAAATAACGTTTCACTGGCACACAGCCACACCCATTTATGTATTCTCTATGGCTGCTTTCACACTAAAACAGCAGAGTTGAGTAGTCATGACAGAGACTGTAGGATCCGCAAAGCCGAAAATATTTATATCTGTCTCTTTACGGAAAGAGCTTGCCCACCCCTGGTCAAACGATGGGAGCGGGGCACTATGGGTCTTGAGTTCTCAAGGGATTGGGGAAACTAAGTATTCCATAGCGAGAGGGGCAGGCCCACACAAAGAATGATCATCCCATCCAAAATGTCAATAGTGCTCCTTTTGGAAAGACCTGGGGGCCTACTATTTCTGGCACAGTTATAGGGGGTAAATTGGCCAAAGTCATTGCTCTCATGGGGCACATAGTGTAGGGGAGGAGGTAGATACACAAGTAAAACAATAACTAATCAATATGGTTTCAAACGAGTGCTGGGAAAGAATGCAAAATAGAGTTACAAGGAGCAGTTTCTCAGCTGTAGCATTATTGACATCTGAAACACTGCTGCCAGATTATTTTCTGTTGTGGGGACTGTCCTGTGTATTCTAAGATGTTTAGCAGCATCCCTGGCCTCCACCCACTAGATGGCAGTAGCGCTTCCTCCCAGTGGTGACAACCAACCAATGACATCTCCAGACATCACCAAGTGTCCCCTAGGGGGCAGAATCATCCCAGATGAGAACCAATGGTTTAACGAGTAATAGGAGGGACCACCATAATATATAACTTCATCAGGGAAATTATTTTAAACTGAGACCTTTCTATCACAAGAAGGAGTCAACCAGGGGAGGAGGTGGGGGATGAGTATTGTTGAAAGAGGGCACAGTGTGTGCAACTGTCCTGAGGTGGGAACTGGCATAGAGGGAGCGGGTAGGGATGAGCAGAGATAGATGTGGAGATGATGGGGGCATAGCCTGAGGGATGTGAGACCTGGTTGTCAGTCTTGTCTACACCGGTGAGGAAGAGAAGCTTGGCCAAGAAGAGGCACACGCAGAGGTGCAGGTGGAGGTAGGTGTTATGGTTGCGAATGCTACGGCACAGCAGGAAGGTGGCGATGGCCAAGACGAGACACACCAGTGAGATGATCATGCCCACGTGGCTAATGATGTACAAAGAGAACTCCATCTGTCAGGAAAGAGATACACCACTCAGAGAGGGACCAGCATGCCCCGGGCAGGAGAAAGAATTATCCAGACTCCTGGCTTGAGCAAAAAGGTCTTGAGGACCTTTTCTCCCTCTGACACTCAGAGTGAAGTAGATACTGTCCATCATCATCCTTTGGCATCTGTTGGCATCCATCAGCACCCATTCCCACCCCTATCCTACACCCCATCTCTTCATGTCTAGAAACTACATTTCCCAGAATCCTTTGGGGCTAAGGTGCTGGATGTCAGTTAGGTTCTCCAACTAGATGCCTGCATGAAAGTTTCACAAGGCAGAATGGAGGCAGATACCAGCTTCCTGCAGACAGGAGTGAGCTGTGGCTGGACTCCACATTCCAAATGTCCAGTCTTTAATTTCGTGGATGTGGGGTGACCTGACAGAAGCAACTTCTGACCTCTGGATTACAGCTGCAGAGGGGTGATCTTGAAACCAGAATCCAAGCAGCAGCCCCTGACTTCAACTCCTTCGTCCCTTCCACAGATTTGTGAGTGCCCAGTTCCCCGTGTTAAATCCTTTCCTGCTTGAAATACCTAGAGTGGTTCCTGTTTTTCCTGCACCAAACCAGGACTGATACATAGGCATTCAGAGATGCCTCAACTTCTGGGAGTGGAAATGACAAGCTGAGTCCTTCCCCTGTGCTGTTATTCATAACTAATTTTTAAATTAATCTTAAATTTATTTGCATGCTTTCTGTGTGTTAAAGATATGCCAGGCACCATCTCATGAGCTCATCTCCATGCTAGCGTGACTTAGTGTTTAAGAGAACTGACTACAGTTCTGCCGGTTTCTAGCTGTATGAGCTTGAGCAAGACACTTCACTGCTCTGTGCCTCAGTTTCCTCATCTGTTAAAAAGAGGCCACTAATAGTAACTACCTTATACAGTATTTTTAGGAGGATTCAGTGAAAATACTTAAAGTACTCACAACTGTGCCAGGAACATATTATGTACCCTATAAGGGTTAGTTGTCATCATTATTTTTTTCTTGTTCTCATTTTTGAGATGAGAAAATTGGGCTCAGCTCAGAGAGGCTGAGTGGTTTTCCCAAGGAAACGCAGCTGGGAAGTGACAGAGATGGACTTGAAACTTGGCTGGTCTTGCTCTGGATCCAGGTCTCTTAAGTCCCAAGCCCCATATTCCTCTAACTAGCAGTTAGGGCCTCCCTGGCAGAGAATTCACCTCAGATCTTGCATGAGAGGTAAGGAAACTCACCACAGCACTAATGAGGATGTCTTTCCTCTCTGCCAAATCTGCCTGCTCACCAAGGCTCACTTTGTTCTTCATTTCTTCCCTGATCTGTCACCAGATCTCACTGAAACACCTCTGAATTCCTACACTGCAACCTCTTGCACCATTTGTATGGTTCAGTGGAAAGAGACTTCTGGAGCCAGACTGTCCTGGAATAGAATCCCACCTTCCAATTACTAGAAGGCTACTGAGTTTCAGTCTCTTATCCTGTGCAATGGGTCTAAAAACACTTAAAATAAAGGGTCCAGAACAAGATAAGTGCTCAGTAAATGGGATCTGTGATTTTTACTGTGCCTGCACCTGTTTAGGGTCATTCCTCATCTGACATATGAGGGTCATGGCTTCCCAACAAGACCATGAATTCTCCAAGGGCAGAGGTATGGCACACACCCCTTCTGTGCCCCCATGACTCCTCCCACAACACACAAGGCCATGAGAGGCACACCATGCATGTTTAGTCAATATTTTCCCATTGGATTTGGGGAGCAAGAACACAGAGCATCGCTACTCACCGTGAGCTCCTCAGAAGCCATGATGATGGCCAGGTTCGCCATTCGATTACAGCTGCAGACAGTATGCGTCTCGGAAGCCTCAAGGATCACACAGCCAGATGGCGTCCACCTGCCACCCTTTGCATCCGTTCTCCAGGAAACGCAGATGGGGCTCTCAAACTCCTGCTTTGGCTGAAAAAATCAAAGTCCCTGGTCACTTGAGAATCCCTCTTGAGTGGATGCAGTGTGGCCAACCTGAAGTCATCTGGGGCAAGAAGATGCAGGTATGCTCTATAGGGGATGGAGGAAAACGCTGCCATTTCATTGTGCAGTCATGAGAAGAAATGTCTTGGATGTCAGATCTGTCTCTCCCACTGACTTGGTCATAGCTAATGTAACTGAAGTCTCTATAAATATTCCTGCATCCGTGTTACTTAACCTAACCTAAATCTTGCCTGCTGATGAATGGAAGAATGCCACATAGAAATAGGAAAGTTTACTCCTCCAGAGGTGGATTTTGAGGATTGGCTTAAGTTGCTAGAAATTGTGGAAGCTTGCCACCTTAATGGGTCCCCATTAAAAATGAGAGTTAAGCTATTCCACTGCCAGGTATTTATCCAAAGTACGTGAAAACACGAATGTGTGAAGACATTTGCACCTCTATGTTCATTGCAGCATTATTAACAATAGCCAAGACTTGGAAACAGCCTAAGTGCCCATCAATGGACAAATGGATAAAGAAGATGTGGTTTATATACACAATGGAATACTACTCAGCCATAAAAAAGATGAAATCTTGCCATTTGCAACAACATGGATGGACCTTGAGGGTATTATGCTAAAAGAAATAAGTCAGAGAGAGAAAGTCAAATACCGTATGATCTCGCTTGTGAATAGAAGATAAAGACAACAACAACAACAATAAACAAACACATAGATACAGAGATTAGACTAGTGGTTACCAGAGGGGAAAGGGGGAGGGAGGAGGGTAGAAGGGGTGACAGGGTACCTGTGTGTGGTGATGGACAGTAATTAGTCTTTGGGTGGTGAACATGACATAGTCTACACAGAAATCGAAATATAATGATGTACACCTGAAATTTATATAATATTATAAACCAACGTTACCTCAATAAACAAAAATAAGAGTTTAGCCCACTAGGGGATGGGGAGTTCTCAACGGGTAGATGGGGGCTCAGTGGAGACCTCTTCACAAACCTCGATGTTCTCCAGAGTGTAGTTGATTGGGTCGGAGAAGCCAGCTTTCTTCTTCCCAGTCATGATGCCCCCAGCGATGCGAGAATTCATCTTTAGCTTCCTCCTGGAGTAGCCCAAGAAGGTCCGAGGGTCTTGGAAGAAGCTCTCATCCAAAACAGACTCCATACCCACAAAGGAGACAAATGCCACTCCAGTGGTCCCTGCGATTTGCCCCAAACGCAAAAAAAAAAAAAAAAAAAAAAAAAAGGAATCATTTGCTCAGTATTTATTAGTATATGCACTGTAATATCCCATGCATTCCTGCACCTTCACTGGCCTGCTCTGAGGATTAAAACACGGGTGGGCTTCTGGTTGGTGACCCTCATAGAACCATAGAAAAAAATCCTGAGTTGCTATCACCTGGAGAAATCTTGGCTAGACTTAAAAACAAATTTGAATTTGTGTTTTTAAAGGACGATTCAACTCAGCAGTGGAAAATAAGTTCCCCTCCCACATTTGTGGTCATTCTTGTCTAATCTCTTTGGTGGGCTTCCCCTTTCAACGTTGGGGGTCTCCCAGGATGTGTCCTAGGTCTGTGCCCTCCAGAGAGCATGTAGATCAGGGGTGGTGGACAATGTACAGGCTTATCTGGCCATTGCCTGTGTTTTGTAAATAAAAGTTCTATTGCAACGCAGCCACACCCGTTCATTTACATATTGCCTGTGAATGCTTTTGCCCCACAGCAGGAGAGTCGCATGGTTGCAACACAAATTGTATCGCCCTCAATGTCTAAAATATTTACTAACCTGCCCTCTACAGGAAAAGTTTGCCAACCCTTGATACAGATTAGTGCCGTCTGCTAGAAACATAGTATGAGCCACATATGCAATTTTAAATTTTCTAGTAGCCACATTTCAGACAAGTAGAAAACGGGTAAAATTCATTTTAATAATATATTAACTCAATACATGCAAAATATTATCATTTCAACACATGATCAATGGAAAAAATTATTATTATATTTTTGTGTGTGAGAAAGATCAGCCCTGTGCTAACATCTGCCAATCCTCCTCTTTTGTTGCTGGGGAAGTCTGGCCCTGGGCTAATATCCGTGCCCATCTTCCTCCACTTTATGTGGGACGCCGCCGCAGCGTGGCTTCCCAAGCAGTGCGTCAGTGCGCGCCTGGGATCCGAACCGGCGAACCCTGGGCCGCCGCAGCGGAGCACGTGCACTTAACCACTTGCGCCACCGGGCCAGCCCCTAGAGAAATTATTAATGAGATGTCTTACATCCTCTGTTTTTTGTACCAAGCCTTTGAAATTTGGTATGTATTCTATGCTCACAATCTAGCCACATTTCAAGTGCTCAGTAACAAAGTGTGGCCAGTGGCTGCTGTATGGGACAGGGAAGGTTTCAATACTCCAGTATTGTGAGATTATTTATTTAATGTCTGCCTTCCCTAGCAGATGGAAAACTCCCTGAGGGCATGGGCTATTTCTGCCTCTGCCATCAGAGATTCCCTCACCACCTGGCACAGGACTTGGCACCTGGGAGGTGATGGATAAATGTTTGCTGATTGAATATACCACAACCAGCCTCCTTGATTCTCAGGAGCGGGTCTGTACCTGTGGATTCAGATTCTTCAATTGTGGAGCACCAAATCTTCATCTCATCCCCTTTGGCTTTCAAGTTAAAGACAGTGTTCTCCTCAGGGCATTCTTCGTTAATAACTTGGGTCTTAATATCTAGAAGGAGAAAGGGAGAGTTTGCATGACGTCACTCAGAAAGTTGGTCCTGAATTTGGTTTCTGTCCAAGAAGGGTACGCATCCATAGTCGCAAGCAAAGGAGAGAACAGAAAGGCCAGTTCATCATGGGAAACCTCTTGAGCCCCTGATGATTGGTAGGAGGATGGTAGCACCAAACATGTGAGCAACCCAGGTGGATCCATAGGCGTGAGCCCTCACATCATAGGGGGTGCATGAGGAAAAGATGGGATTGAAGTCGACAGTGATGGAAGGCGACAGAGTTGTGACTCTGGCTACTCCAAATTTAGGCAAGTTTTCCAAAGCCAAAGGAATTAGGAAGGGACCAGGGAAAGCCCAGTATGGTGGATGAGGGCTTGGGCTCTGCAGTCAGATGGAGTCTAGCTCTGCCACTCACCAGCTGTGCAAACTTGAGCAACGACTTAACCTCTCTGAGCCTCAGATTTCCCACCTGCAGCATGGCAATGATTACAGGACTCTTAATGAAAACGAAATAGATAATTCTACCAGAGGTACCCTCGAAAAATATCAGCCAGATAATGCCATGAATTTTCTCAAACTCTCCAATCCCACCCCCCTATCTTACCTCAAATAAAATCCTGAGTCCCTACCTTCGTGTACAAAATCTGCACTCCCTTTCTGTTCTGACCCCTTCTGCTGCAGCTTTCACCGGCCTGCTCATTGTTCCTTGAACTCACCAAGTGTTCCAAGGAACACACTTGCTCTGTCTCCCATTATTTACACGGCTCCCTTCCCTCAGGTCTCTGCCCCAGTGAGACTTCCCCTAACCGCACTATATATAATAGCAACGTTCCCACTAATCTTGACCCTCTCGAGCCTCCTTAGCCTGCTGTATTTTTCTCAGTAGCACTAGCTCTATCTGGTATGCCATAGGTCTATCACTAAAATATAAAATTCACAAGGCTAGTTTTGTTCAATTCTGGTGGCAGTTCACCAAACACTCTATTTCCACCTCTTGGCCTCCTGGGCACCCATGAGGATGGAACTACCTGGGATTATGTGACTGATACTGGAGCTACGCCAGGAGTGGGGTGCTGCCCTTAAGGCGTACAGTACCCGAAATTCCCACACAGTCACCCACTAAGCACGTTCAGGGTGGTAAATCCATAGCTGTATCAGTCAGGACAGGATTGGGCATGCAGCAGTAACACACGACCCCAAATCTTAGTGGATTATAAATAATTATTGATTTCTCATTCATGCTTTGTGTCCATCGTGAATTGACTTGGGGCTGTGCTCTGTGTTATCCTTGCCCTGGGACCCACACAGATGGAGACATTGTGATCTGAAACACTGCCTGTCCCTAGAATAGAGGGAAAGAAGGCTCTGGAAGGTCTCACACCAGCAACTATTCTATTCACAATTCACTGGCTTAAACTCATCACAAAATCCCACCTAACCCCAAGCCAGGGAGTACAATCCTAACGTGGGCCCAGAAGAAAGAGCTCGAAATATTTGAACACAGCAAACGACTATCATATCTTAACACCTGGCACACAGTAGGCAGTCAACGAATATTTGTTGAATGAATTAACGATGCCCTCCAAACAGTGCCTGGCCACAAACTCTTAACACAATGCCTGATGCTCAATAAATGAGAGATATCATTACTATAATAGGCTTGCTTTATGTGAGTTCAGAGGTTAGAAACAGTCAGGGAAACGGTATATGGAAAAGACATGGAGAATCACATTGCTGAAGTCACCCCTCAAAATCAGTGCCCAGGTGTGAGCTTGCCGTGGAGGATATAGCCTACCTAGGTGTTCCGTCTGAATAGACTGACTGACATTCTCTGAGGATTTCAGGAACGCTGCCAACGTGGTGCTCTCCACGGTCTCCAGTAAGACTATGGCCAGGGTGGACGTTTTTTCTTTGGTGAAGTTGGACCACGTGGACTTTTGCTCAAGCACAGAGGTAACACTCTCAGCCGTATTCTGCAAAGAAAGGTGTATTTGCTCTCTCTCTCTCATCAATGAAATAGCAGCTGCCCTCTCTCATCAAGAGAATGGGTTGCAGTCAAGGAAAGGATGAGGTGTGGCTGCTTAACGGGTAGGGAATTTCCATTTGGGGTGATGAAAATGTTCTGGAACTAGATAGTGGTGATGGTTAGACAACATTGTAAATGTACTAAATATCATTAATGGTTACCAGAAAAAAAGGAATGGGACTATTGATAAACACAACATTGATGAATCTCGAAGGCATTATGCTGAGTGAAAGAAGCCAGACTCAAAAGGCCATGTGATTCCATTTATATCACATTCTTGAAAAGACAAAGCTATAATGACAGAGAACAGATCAGGGATTTACAGGGGCTAGTGGTGGAGGGAGTATCTGATTGTAAAGAGAAAACCCAAGAGAGTTTTTGGGGGAGATGGAACTGTTCTGTATTCTGATTGTGGTGGTGGTTACACAAATCTACTCAGGTGATAAAACTCATAGGATTGTAAAGAAAAGGGCAATTTTACTGCGTGTTAACTTTTAAAAACTTACAACTGTAATAAATTAAATATTAACTCACAGTCTATTAATTATAAAGAGGACTTTCTGCTCCCAAAGTGTCCCCCAAGATGCTCGAAACTGGAAAGACAATTACAAAGACTTCCTCGTTACCTTCAGAGAAACGACGGTGGATTTGTTCTCACAGGCATCGTCCAGGATGCTGAAGGTGGTGTTCATTAGTGCACAAAAGGAAACCTGTGCCCCCGAGGGAAAAGCATTCGTGAGCATTGATCAGTCTATCCCCCAAGCATGTAAGGTACAAATTGGGCCATCAAGCCCACCATACAGGGTGGTCCCAAATTCCTGAGGTCTCGTGAGTCTCTCGAATTCTCGGGGAAATAAAAACTCACCATTTGATCAGAATTGGAACCACAGCACCTTTCTCTTCCATGAATAACAACAACAACAAAAGAAACATAGACAGAAAAACTATTTAGTGGGGTATAAAGACGGGGAAATGTGTGAAAAAACAGTAGTCCAAATGAAATAGTACTCAGCCATAAAAAGGAATGAAGCATTGACACATGCTGCAACATGGATGAACCTTGAAAACATGTTGCTCAGTGAAAGGAGCCAGACACAAAAGACCACATAGCGTATGATTCCATTTATATGAAATGTCCAGAATAGACACATCTGTGGACACAGAAAGTAGACGAGTGTTTACCAGGGGTTGGGGTGGGGGGAATGGGCAGTGACTGCCAGTGGGTACAGGGTTTCCTTTGGGGGTGATGAAAATGTTTTGGAGATAGACAGAGATGGTGGTTACACATCATTGTGAGTACTAAATGCCACTGAATTGTATACTTTACAATGGTGAACTTTTTAGGTGTATTTCACCACAATGAAAAAAAAACATGACAATGGTCCAAAGTGCATGGCAATTCCAAAGCTAATTTATAAGTTCATATTTAAAATAGTGACACCAATTTCTGAAGATGCTCATGGAGCCTTTACTCACTGGAGTGACTCCATTAGAGAATCAGATGTCCAGATTCCTCTGTGCCTGGCCTGGGGGCTATGTATCACACATGCATCCCATATCACACAGACGCAGCACCAACATCTTCACTAGTAATGAGACTCCAACATCCTTTCTTCTTTTAGTAAGAGAATTCCCAAGTTTTAGATGAGCAAATGTCCTCCCTTCCCAGCTTTCCTTGTAGCTAGGTGTGACCACATGACTAATTTCTGGCCAATGAGGTATAAGCAGAAGTGATACTGGGTCATACTCTTGAAGGGAAGGACAGTGCCTGTCACCTCCCCTTCTCCCTTGCCCACCAGCTGAAATGCAGACGTGATGGCAGGGGCTGGAGCAGCCACGTTGGACCACAACAAGGGAGTCTTGTGTTCATGATGACAGAGCACTATGGAGCCATCACATCAGCTCTTAGCAGCTTACACTCAGACTGTTACAAAGAGAGAAATAAACTGCTATCTGGTTTAGGCCACTGTATACTTTTGTCTTCGTTAAAACTGCAAAGCAATATCCTACCTAAGTGGCTTCTAGGACAACTTCAAGAGCTACGAACCTTCAAAAGTACTTACATATTCAGGCTCCACCGCTGCTCCCTCTTGGCATAGCCGGACCTGCTCATTCTTGGGTAACACATCTTCTTTACACTTGAAGGGAACCACTATGACGAAAACAAAAGCAAGCCAATCAAGTGTCAACCACAGCAAGATGTGATTATTTGCACAGTCATACCCCGTGCTGTAAACTCATCCATTGCCATGTTACACAACAGTGGAAATGAACAAGCTATGCTACATGCCACAACATCAGGGGCTCTGGGAAGTGTGATATTGAGTGAAAAAGAGCCACTCTGGAAAATGCCATATGATCTCACTTATATCTGGACTATTAAAAAAAAAAAAGCCAAGCTCATAGATAAGAGAACAGATTGATGGTTGCCAGAGGTGGGGGTGGAGGGTGGGCAAAATGGATGAAGGTCGTCAGGAGGAACAAACTTCCAGTTATAAAATAAAAAAGTCCTGAGGATGTAATGTACAGCATGGGGACAATAGTGAATAATACTGTATTGCATATTTGAAAGTTGCTAAGAGAGTAGATCTTAAAAGTTCTCATCACAAGAAAAAGAAATTTTGTAACTATGTAGGGTGACGAATGTTAACTAGACTTATTGTGATTATTTTGCAATATATCCAAATATCAATCATTATGTTGTACTCCTGAAACTAATAGAATGTTATATGTCAATTATATCTCAATAAAAAAGATCATATGTGGTATGATACCATTTTTATAAAGCTCCAAGCAAACAAAACTAAGCAAGATATTGTTTAGGGATACATAAATGGCGGGGTTTTTTTTTAAGTAGGGGAATTATAAACACAAAATTCCGAGTGGTTTCCTGTGGCGAGAAGACAAGGATATACGGAGTGGAGAAGAAGCGTGCAGAAAATGCAATGGCATTGATGATATTCTGGTTCTTATGTTGGCAAGGGCCTTGGATATATCCATTTTATTATTATACTTCATTGCCTCCATATAAATTACTTATATTTTTAATGTATCAAATAATCCATCATTTTAAAAACGTAAACCTTTCACGGTTCCCCACTGTTCTCAGCAGAAAGACTAAAGTTCTTCACACAGCACACAAGGTCCTACAGAATCTGACCTCTGCCCACCTGCTCAGATGCAGCTAATGCCATTTCCCTCTGTCCTCAGTCTTTGTTAGCCTCAGGGCATTTGCACATGCTATAACCTGTCACGCTATGATCTCCACTCTTCATCTGCATAATCCCTACTCTTCCTTCAAGCTTCAGCTTAAATGTCACTTGCCTGGAGCATATTATATATCTCACTAATGGGGTATATAATATGCCAAAGGGCATGACAATTTTTCAATTATTAAATAATTATGTGTGTGCTCTCTACTTCCTTCCCTAGACTATAAGCTACATGAGGGCAAATATCATGTACGTCACATCCAGGATTGAATCCCCAGTACCTAGTGCAGGGGCCTGTTTGATTAATTAGTTAATTAATTAATGCTTCAAAAATAATTTATCAAATTAATGTATTAGTGAAAGAATATAAAAAGGGAGATTGAATGAAAGTAAGAAGAGGATCCAGAGCTTGGGTAGAGTGAGGATTTTACAACCAAAGCAAGACACAGATTCCATTGCCAAGACACATAAGGAGAGGATTACTTTCGCAGCTGAAGTTGCCATGTTTCCAGGAGCCTTCTGGATTGGGACGGAAGCCCACAACGCAGCTACAGCTGTAGGAGCCTGGGGCGTTGGTGCAGACAGAATCGGGACCACACCGTGATGGATCTTGGGAGCACTCATCAATATCTGCAAAGAACTCAAAAAGATCAAAAAACCCAGAGGAACAGGGAGATCCTTCTTTCCAGGGTTGACCAGCAAACCCTCTGCTCTCCTCTGCATCCCACTGCTTGGTCTGTGAAGTTCAGCTGTCCATTGCTTGGTGCAAAGCCATGGTGGCAGGTACAAAAGTAGCTCCTGGTGGGTGTTGGTGCACGTTGCATTGAAAAGGCACTTTTCAATGCCTTTGGCCGAAAGGTTACATATCAAGGCACTCATCAATATCTGTGGAGTGAGGCAGAGTTGGCCAACAATCCAACAAAGTCATGCTTCCCCTTCCAAAGCATAGCGTTGTCACTAAAAAATGGCGGCACAACAAGGGACTGCATTTCCCAGAGCCCCCTGCATCTAGGCGGGGCCATGTGATTAGCTTTCACTCATAGAATGGGAGAGGGTATGGCATATCTCTCCTGGGACCAGGTGGTTAAGAAGTGAGTGTGTCTTCTCTCTCTTTCCCTGCCACTGGCTGAAACCAAGGATTCCAAGGTCCTAACCATAGAAAAACCAGAGATGCAAGAGGACCGGATCCCTGCATCACCTTGTGGAGGAAAGCTGCCTATTGACCAAGGATATCCATACTGGATGGTTAAGGGAGTAAGAAATTTCTATTACGTTAAGCTAGTGGTTCTCAACTGAGGGCAATTTGCCCCTCCAGGGGACGTTGGGCAATGTCTGGAGACATTTTTCGTGGTCACTGGGATCCGGAGATAGAGACCAAAGATGCTGCCAAATATCCACTAATGCACAGAATAGCCCCACACACAACAAAGAACTATCCAGCCCAAAATGTTAATAGTGCAAAAGTTGAGAAACCCCAGCTTAACCAATACAGGGTGATGTACGGTCACTGTGGCAACAAGAGGTTACTTCTCCCTCTGAAGGTTTCTGATCCACAGAGGATATATGGAATAGAATGTCCCAGAAAAAAATAAATAGTAGGGGTCTGTCCCGGTGGTGTAAGTTCACACACTCTGCTTCAGCAGCCCAGGGCTCGTGGGTTCAGATCCCAGGCGTGGACCTACACGCCGCTCATCAAGCCATGCTAGGTCAGCATCCCACATATAAAGTAGAGGAAGATGGGCATAAATGTTAGCTCAGGGCCACTCTTCCTCCAGCAAAACGAGGAAGATTGGCAACAGACGTTAGCTCTGAGCCAATCTTCCTCATCAAAAATAAATAAATAAATAAAAATAATAAAAAAAAAATGAATAGGAGGGAGGTAAGGACAAAACCTTTCATATTTCTATGTCGTCTCAAAAAACATGAGGGATAAATAGGCACTGTCCATACTAGGGGCTTACACAAGTATATGGTATATTGCACCAGGCGATACCATGGAGGGTTGGGATGAGAAGTCTTTGTGATAGGAACGTAGACTAATTTGGAGGTCTCAAATGACATGGTTGGAAGGCATGGGGAAGTGGTTTTTTTCTTGGTATCACAGAAAACATCTCTAACCAAGGAGTGGGTTTCTTTTCACCGCAAGCTGCCCACTTCCAGAAATATTTAAGCATCGACTAAGTGAGCTCTTGTCAGACATATCACAGGTGCAATTTATATTTTGCATATAGAGCTGGACTAGGGGCATGGCTTTCAAAACTTTTTGGCCCAAGAAACCTTCCTTCTTGTGAAGTGAAACCCGAATAGGTAAGACAAATAAAAGAGGTGATAATTTGACTGAAAGGAGAGTGGAAGACCATGGCCTTGTTTTCTGGCCCTAGATGGGGATTCTGAATAGGTTCCTAGAGCCCTTAGAGCTGTGTTAATCTCTCTAAGGTCCCTTTCCTCTTTATGCCTCTATTGTTCTGCTTCTAACAATGTCAGCAGCTAGTAAAGATCAACGAATAAGAAGAAATATAATATTTCTAATGAAAAGAAGCATGCATTTCCCTGGGGATTGAAGACTATAAAATGTGTTCTGCTGTATGGTAGACTCTCTGAAGATGGCGCCATCAGTTCTTCCATTTCCTGCATACACATGTTGCTCTCCCAGTGAGATGGAGAGTTTATTTCCCCTTCTTTTGGATCTAGGCTGGCCCTGTGACTGTGACCAATAGAATGTGGTAGAAATAACACTTGGGGACTTCCAAGCCCAGGCCTTATGAGAACTGGCAGTTTCTGCTTTCTTCTTCTTCGAACTTTCCTTCTTGGAAACCAACTGCCATGCTCTCAGGAAGCCCAAGAAGCCATGTGGAAAGGACCACTGAGGGCCCTGCCAGAGACCAGCACCAACTACCAGTCACGTAAGCAAGCCTACTTTGGACCGGCCAGCCATCTTAGTGCCCCAGAAAAACCATGTGGTCAACCCGTGGAATCATGAGCAAGAACAGATGGTTGTTGTTATAAGCTGCTGCATTTCAGAGTAGTTTGACATCCATTGAGAAGTCCTCAGCATGGCTGGGAGAATGACTGGTACATTTGAAAGCCTCTGGTTTCTCAGGGGTCCAAACATCAGGCAAAAAGAATCCAGGCAGGCAGGAGCAACTGTGTTCTCCCGGGATATTGGTGCAGGTGGAATTGGGACCACAAAGAGTCAAGCTCCTGGAACATTCATCCATATCTAAGCAGAAAACTGGTCTAAGTCAAAAGGATGAAGGGTGCTGAGGCTGCAGCTGCAGTGCACAGCCCCACCACTGACTGAAGCCAATGGGTTTCCCTGGCTCTGGTCCCACCTTCTTAAACACATTTTCGTCGTTACAGAAAGGAAGCATTTAGAGGCAAGTTTATGACTCAGGCAAATCTTCTGATGAGGGTCCTCACAGCTCAGGATAAAATCCAAACTCCTCATTAGAACAGGCAAGACCCTGAGAGTTTGTTCTCACCTACGCTCATCTTTTGCCTCTAAACTCTTCATAATTCACGATCCAGATTCATTGATTACCTGTGAATTCATGAAGGCTCATTCTCTCCTCACATGAAGAAGAATGGTTGAGACCCAAAGAACTGACCAGCAGAGCCCAACCTAAACCACCAATGCATGGAATCAAGAGCTAAATGAATGGTGCTAGTTTTTACCCATTGACTTTCAGGGTGATTTGTTACTCAGCAATAGCTAACTGCTAAAAATGGACCAGAAAAATCAGAGATGACTTCAAATATCTCTGACTCCAAGCCAAGGGAATGTGATAAGGGCTTGATCACTCCATGCCCTGCTGAATGAAGTCATCCTCCCTACAAATGAAAGAGGAAAACAATAGAACCACACTAGACTCAGGAAGATGGAGCCATGGTGTCTTTGTGAGAATATTCTGGCTGCAGTGTGGAGGATGGATTTGAGAGGGGAAGCTTGGAGAAAGGGAGAGACCAGTGAGGATGCTGTTACAGTAAAGGATGCAGACTGAATAAAGAATGGAGAAGAGTGGAGAGATTCAAGACATATTTAGCAGTTAGATTCTCTGAGACTTGATGACTGATTTAATATGGAAGGGGAGGGAGGATGAGGGTAACTCTCAGGTCTTAATTCAAATACCTTTTAGGAAAAAGTGCTGAGGTTTGAGTCTGAGCTCTCCCTATAACACAGTATCTCTACCTCAGCATTACTGGCATTTGGGACTGGATCATATATGGTCATGGGGAGGCTGTTCTGTGCATTGTAAGATGGTTAACAGCATCTCTGGTCTCTACCCACTAGAGGACAGTAGCACACACAATCCAATAACAACAGCTGTGGCAATCAAAAATGTCTCTAGACGTTGCCGATGTCCACTGGAGAGAAAATCGCTATAGAGATGGAGCCCCTGCATTATTCGCAGGAACTGCCTGACCCACTGCTTAAGTCACAGTAGGCCCTCAACGGGAGTTCAAATCCTGGTTCTTTCACTTAATAGCTGTGCATCCCTTGGCAAGTCACTTCACCTCTCTGAGCCTCCTTGTTCTCATTCCTAAAATAAGGATCATGATCACTACCTAAGAGGATCATGAAATGAGGTGATTCTTAATTAAGTAGGTAAATAAAGAAGGGCAGGCCCTCTGTGCCTTCACAGGTGGAGTTGTTAGAGAAGAGCCCATCTCGAAAGCTGCACAAATAGCTTCCCAAGAAGTAGGAACACTCAGAATGCTCTGGGAATATCTCACTGGAGAGGTATTCATTGATGTCTGAGGAGCAGTGGAGGAGAGTGAGCAGACAAAAGATTGGGTGTCTAGGGTGAGAAACACATGTACTCAACTCAATGGTAGCTGTCTACCAAAGACCATGCCTGAGAGCATTACCTGTACAGGCGAAACGACCTGGCTTTCCCGGGTTCCAGTTGGTTCCAGTAGGAGAGGAGAAACCAGGCAAACAGCTGCACTTGTACCTCCCTGGCAGGTTTTGGCAGATTGAGTTAAGACCACATTGTCTCGGGTTTTGAGAACACTCATCTATATCTGGATAGAGAAAGAGTCAGAGTTACAAAGTTGTCTCATCTTGTGAAGCCCATTGTATTTTCCAAAGATGGGTGAAACAATGTTTCCCTCCCATATGCCCTTCATTCAGTGTTAACTTGGTACTATATCCATCAAGCAGTGGAGTCTATATTCCCTCCCCTTGACTCTGAGCATGCTTGTGACTATGGTGGAAGTGACACCAGGTCATAAAAATATCATGCTGAGTCAGAAGAATGTCACGATAGGTCGTAGAAATATAATGTAATTCCTTCTTCTCTTGAGATGCTCATTCTTGGAAATCAGCTGCCATACTTTGAGGAAGCCCAACCAGCTGTGAAAATGCAGCTCACATGGGGCAGAACTAAGACATCCAGCCCACAGCCCTGGGGGAGCAGTCAGTCAACAGCCAGCACCACCTTGCCAGCCTTGTGAGTAGACCGTTTTCAAAGTGGATCCTCTAGCCTCCAGTTGAGCCAACTCAACTGACACTGTATGGAATAGGGACAAGCCATCCTCTACAAACTCAGCCCTAATAGCAGATTCATTCATGAGCAAAATGAATGATTAATATTTGCAACTAAATTTGCAGGTGGTCTGTTACCCAACAATAGATAACTCGGACACCTTGCAAAGCAAATTCTAGGAATTTACTCATTGAAGGACCCATGGAATTGTGCAGTCATGGAACCATGGGGTGGCCCTCCACAAATCTATTTCAATCCTGCTCTGACAAGTTACTCCAAATAAACCCTTGCTATGTATTTGTTACGGAAGCACAACTTCAACACAAGTCTCCTATAGCTCCCTCCCAGTCAACAGCACCTCTCCTAGACAGAAATCTGGAGCTGCCACTTTACATCAAGATAAGATCACAGGGATGCTCATTCAGCTTTGTTTCAAGTTGTAAAACATTAGAAAAACCTAAGTGTCTGCCTATAGAAGGATGACTCAATCTGGAGTTGACATAAAGAATAAGGTACATGTTCCTTCATTCAACAAATATATATTTAATACTCACAATGTATCAGTCACCATACTGGGGGTCCAAGACATAGAGCAGACAAAATAGTTGCTGTAGTATCCATCATTTTCTAGATGGGGAATATTGATTTCACCCCAAATTTAAACACCAGGGCTTATCAGCACTACTGAGCTGACTGAATTACCCATGAACTGTAGCCCAAAGATAAAGAACGATGTTTGGGGCTCCCCAGAAACTAAATGCAAAAGTGATAGAAATGCATTATCTTATTCAGAGCTCAGCAAACTACATCCCATGGGTCAAATCCAGCCCACCACCTGTTTGTGTAAATAAAGCTTTATTGGCACACAGCCACATCCATTCATTTTTGTATGATCTATAGCTGTGCTTGCACCACCACTGAGTGGTCATGACAGAGATCATACGACTTGCAACTTCCAGAATGTTTATTATCTGGCCCCATACGGAAAAATTTGCCAACCTCTGGTCTTATTCAGAGGCATAATCAGATCTTTACTGTCAAGAGGAGAACTGGGGTTTAAATATAAGGAATGCTGACAGAGAACTTAGCTCCTTGTGGGAATTATGTTACTTTATATTATTTATGTTAATATAGCTCTTAATACTGCACATGTGCCTAGCACACTGCATACATTATTGCATTTAATCTTCCCAACTATCCTTGGAGTTGGATACTCTTATACACCCATTTTACAGATGGAACCATTGAGGCTTATAGAGATGAAATACATTTCACCAACATCTCTTAACTAGAGTGTGGCAACTAAGCGACATGGTTGAGAGACCCTCAGTAAAGTCAGAAAGACCTGGGTTTGAATCCCAGTTCAACTGCATGACCCTAAACAAGTCATTTCAGCTCTCCAAGCCTCAATTTTCTCATCTGGACAATGGAAATCATCAAAATGCCTATAGTCCATTTAATGTGAAAATGCACATAAAGCACTTCACACAGGACCTGGCACTCAATAAATGTTAGAAATTCCAACTATCTGCATGGAGAGGCGACCAAACAGTGGGCCCTCACAATGAAATCAGTGGGTATTTCTGGATATTGACAGGGAGCATGATTTTAATTTTAATTTTCTTCCTAATGCTAGTCTATAATCATTGGAAATTTTAGTGACCAGGAATAATTCTCATGATGAAAAAAATAGAAAGTAAGAGGGAGAGAGAGAGAAAGGAAGAATGCAAAGAAGAAAGAAAGAAAGGAAGGGAGGAGGGAGTGAGGGATGGAGGGAGGGAGGGAGGGAAGGAGGGAGGGAGGGAGGGAAGGAAGAAGGAAGGAAGAAAGGGAAAGAGAGAGAGAGAGAAAAAGAAAGAAAGAGAGGGAAGGGAGGGAGGAAGGAAGGAAGGAGGAAGGAAAGCAGGAAGGAAGGAAGGAAATAAATAAATAATTAATATTTGGGGCAAAAACAAAAAGCACCTGTATCTGCTACCCAGCTAGATTCCACGTGCTTTTCCTACCACCTTTGAGGGGATGTGAACTCACCTTTGCATTCGACTCCTGGGCCCACGAACTGTGTCTCTCCGGTGCTGGACAGGAAGCCTTGTTCACAAGTGCAGTAGTAACTGTCCAAAGTGTTGGTGCAGGTTGCATGAGCTGGGCAGATGGTGGAACTCGCACACTCATTCACATCTAGGCAGCGTAGAAGGAAAAGGTTGAATTAGCGCCCCAGAGCAGGGCTGCAAGGGAAGGCAGCATTTGAGAGTGAAGGAGACCACTGTGGGTTGAATTGTGTCCTCCAAAAAGAAATGTTGAGTTCCTAAACCTGGTCCCTTAGAATGTGACCTTATTTGGAAATAGGGTCCTTGTAGATGCAATTAAGATGTAAGTTAATGTGGGATCATGCTGGAGAAGGATGGTCCCTTAATCTGATATAATTGGTGTCCATATAAGAAGAGGAGAAGAGGCACAGAGACAGGCTTGGGGAGAACACCATGTGATGACAGAGGCAGAGATGGGAGTGATGCATCTACAAGTCAAGGAACACCGAAGATTGCTGGCAACACCAGAAGCTGGGAGAGAGACACAGAGCAGATTCTCTCCTAGAGCCTTCAGAGAAAGCACGGCCCTGCTGACACCTTGATTCCAGACCTCTGGCCTCCAGAATGTGGCACAATAATTCTCTGTTATTTAAGGCCGCCAGCCTACAATATTTTGTTATGCAGCCCGAGCTTCCTAACACAATGGACAAGAGAATTCATCTCCGTGTGTCTCAATTTCCCCATCTGTCAGACGAGGATAATAATACCCACCCCACAAGGTCATTCAGAGGATTAAATAAGATGACCTCTGGAAAGCGCTCACCACAGAGCCTGGAACACAGTAAGTACTAGGCAAGCAAATCTTAACTAAAATAAACATTAACCACTAACATGTCGAGCTTTCTTTGTGGCAGGCATTGCCGTAGATCCCTTACATGTGTTAGCTCCATGAATGCTCATAGCAGCCCTATGAGCTATAAATTAACATTTCCACTTTTCAGAGGAGGAAACTGAAACTCAAAAATTGTACAACGTCGCATAGATTGTGAAAGGCACAATGAGGACTGGAATCCGGGTTCTGTCTGGCTCTGGAATGTTTGCATGACAGCTTCTCAGTCTGTCTTGAGTGCCAGAGTCTGGAAATTTGGTGATTAAATCAATGTCTGTCCTACGCAAGCCCACCTTGAGCTGCCAGAGGTTGCAGCCTCATTTGGAGGCAGAATGGCATGGTGGTTGTGAGCATGGGGCGTGAAGTCACTCTTGGGCACACTCAGATCCTGACTCTCCTACCTCCTATCTATTTGGCCATGGGAGGGTGATTCCACCACAGTGGAGGCTCACAGTCCTTGTCTGTGAAATGGGTGTAGAATATGACCAATACCGTCAGGTTGTTGGGAGGACTGAATGAGCACACGTGAGGGAGAGCTTAGTGCCTTGGCTGGGATCCTACCTCCAGCCTTTTGTACCTGGTGTTCCCTCCTCCTGGAACATCCTTCCCCAGATACCCAATCTCTCACTCCCTCACTTCCTTCAGATCTTGCCTCAAATATCAACTTCTCAGCATGGCCTCTTCTTACCACCGTGTTAAAATTAGGACCCCACCTCCGGAACTTTATATCTACATTTCCTGCCTTATTTGTCTTCATCTCCTTTAGGTATCCCTAACACACAATATGTTCGTGCTTCTATTTTTTGTTATCTATCTCCCTCCAAACAAGATGATAATTTCCAGGGGGACAAATATTATTGCCTGTGTTATTCACTGCTGTATTCACCATTCCTAGAATAGAACCTGCTGTATTGTAGATACTCAAGTAGTATTGGTTGAAAGGTGCAGGAATGAATGAATGAATGAGTGAATGTATGAATGAATGATTATTAGCATCAGCTTTGCAGAAAAATCTTTGAACTCAGCCGAGACATGCCCCTACTCATCACCCACCACTGCTGAATTTGCAAACAGAATTGGACCTGATTCCCCAACAGATCCCTGCACCTACGTTCACACGTCTCTCCTGGACCGCGGAATCTCATGTTTCCACTGCTGGAAACAAATCCTGGGTTGCAGACACAATAGTAGCTTCCAGGACTGTTGTGGCAAGTGGCATGCTCCGGGCAGGCTCTGGGATCCGCACATTCATCCACACCTAGAGAGTGGAAGAGAAAACCCGGGTTAAGGCAGACGAGGAAATGAGAGCAGGAGACTGCAAGTGCAGACTTGCTCTACATGTTCTTATCTTGTGGCACACAGCACTGAGGCTCCCTAATACCCACATTCTCCCCTTCTCCCTAACCTCCCTTGCTGTTAGGCGGGACCATGAGAATAAATTCTGGCCAATAATATGTAAGGAAAAGGGTGATGAATAATTTCAAAATGTAATGATCACAGATTGCACAAATGGCCGTAGTCTTTTTTTCTTGGCATAGAGAAGAAAGATATGTTGAAGTGCTAAACCAGGTCTCTGAGAATGTGACATTCTTTGGAAACAGGGTCTTTCTAGTTGCAATTAAGATGTAAGTTAACATGGGATCATGCTGGAGTAGGATGGTCCCTTAATCTGATCTGATTGGTGTCTTTATGAGACGAGGAGAAGAGGCACAGAGGGAGGCTTGGGGAGAACACCATGTGATGACAGAGGCAGAGATTGGAGTGATGCGTCTACAGGTCAAGGAATGCCACGGATTGCCGGCAACACCAGAAGCTGGGAGAGAGACACAGAGCAGATTCTCTCCTAGAGCCTTCAGAGAAACCACGGCCCTGCTGACACCTCGATTTCAGACCTCTGGCCTCCAGAGATGTGAGAAAATAAATCTCTGCTGTTTAAGGCCCCTAGTCTATAATATTTGTTGATGCAGCCCAAGCTGCCTAACACAATGTGCAAGACAATTCATCTCTGTGTGTCTCAGTTTCCCCATCTGTCAGATGAGGATAATAGCACTCAGCCCACAGGGTGATTCAGAGTATTAAATAAGATGACCTCTATAAAGCACTCACCACAGAGCCTGGAGCACAGTAAGTACTAGGCAAGTTAATCTTAACTAAAATAAAAATTAACCACTAACATATCGAGCTTTCTTTGTGGCAGGCATTGCTGTAGATCCCTTACATGCATTAGCTCCATGAATGTTCATAGAAACCCTATGAGCTATAAACTAACAGTTCCACTTTTCAGAGGAGGAAACTGAAAATTCAAAATTGTGTGCCATCACATAGCTTGTGAAAGGCACAACAAGGATTGGAATCCAGGTTGTGTCTGGCTCTGGAATGTTTGCATGACAGCTTCTCAGGCTGTCTTAAGTCTCAGAGTCTGGGAATTTGGTGATTATATTGATGTCTGTCCTACACAAGCGCACCTTGAGCTGCCAGAGGTTGCAGCCTCATTTGGAGGCAGAATGGCATGGTGATGGGGAGCATGGGGTGTGAAGTCACATCTAGGCAAATTCAGATCCTTACTCTCCTACATCCTATCTATTTGGCCTTGGGAGGGTGATTCCATGACAATGGAGGCTCAGTTTCCTCATCTGTGAAATGGGTGTAGAATATGACCAATACCATCAGGTTGTTGGGAGGACTGAATTAGCACACGTATGGGAGAGCTTAGCGCCTTGCTTGGGATCCTGCCTCCATGCTTTTGTACCTGGTGTTCCCTCTTCCTGCAACATCCTTCCCCAGACACCCAATCTCTCACTCCCTCACTGCCTTCAGATCTTGTCTCAAATATCAACTTCTCAGCACGGCCTCTTCTTACCACCTGGTTAAAATTAGAATCCCATCACCAGAACTGTTTATCTGCCTTTCCTGCCTTTTTGTCTTCATCTCCTTTAACTATTCCTAACACACAAGATGTTCATGCATCTATTTTTTGTTATCAGTCTCCCTCCACACTAGAAGATAAGTTGCAGGAGAACAAATATTACTGCCTTTCTTATTCACTGCTGTATCGGCTGTCCCTAGCATAGAACCTGGTGTATTGTAGATGCTCAAGAAGTATTGGTCGAGTGTGCAGGAATAAATGAATGAATAAATGTATGAATGAATGATTATTAGCTTCAACTCTGCAGATGAGATCCTTGCACTCAGCGAAGACCCACCCCAAGGCCTCTCCCAACACTGTTGTCTTTGCAAACAGAACTGGACCTGATTCCCCAACAGATCCCTGCACCTACTTTCACACGTCTCTCCTGGACCGCGGAATCTCATGTTTCCACTGCTGGAAACAAATCCTGGGTTGCAGACACAATCGTAGCTTCCAGGACTGTTGTGGCAAGTCGCATGCTCTGGGCAGGCTCTGGAATCCACACATTCATCCACATCTAGAGAGTGGAAGAGAAAACTCGAGTCAAGGAAGACAAGGAAATGAAGACAGGAGACTGCAGGTGCAGATTTACTCTATATGTTCTTAGCTTGTGGCACACAGCGCTGATGCTCCCCAATACCCACATTCTCCCCTTCTTCCTAACCTCCTTGCAGTTAGGTGGGACCAAGAGAATAAATTCTGGCCAATAATATGTAAGGAAAAGGGTGACAAATAATTTCAAAATGTAATGATAACAGATTGCACAAATGGCCGTAGTCTTTTTTTCTTGGCATAGAGAAAAAAGATATGTTGAAGTACTTAACCTGGTCTCTGAGAATGTGACCTTATTTGGAAATAGGGTCTTTCTAGTTGCAATTAAGATGTAAGTTAACATGGGATGATGCTGGAGTATGATAGTCCCTTAATCTGATCTGATTGGTGTCTTTATGAGACGAGGAGAAGAGGCACAGAGGGAGGCTTGGGGAGAACACCATGTGATGACAGAGGCAGAGATGGGAGTGATGCGTCTACAGGTCAAGGAATGCCAAGGATTGCCGGCAACACCAGAAGCTGGGAGAGAGACACAGAGCAGATTCTCTCCTAGAGCCTTCAGAGAAAGCACGGCCATGCTGACACCTCAATTTCAGACCTCTGGCCTCCAGAGATGTGAGAAAATAAATCTCTGCTGTTTAAGGCCCCCAGTCTATAATATTTGGTGATGCAGCCCAAGCTGCCTAACACAATGTGCAAGACAATTCATCTCTGTGTGTCTCAGTTTCCCCATCTGTCAGATGAAGATAATAGTACCCACCCCATAGGGTCATTCAGAGGACTAAATAAGGTGACCTCTGTAAAGCGCTCCTGGAGCACAGTAAGTACTATGCAAGCAAACGTCAACTAAAATAAAAATTAACTACTAATATGTTGAGCTTTCTTTGTGGCAGGCATTGACAGAGATCTCTTACATGCATTAGCTCCACGAATCCTCCTAGCAGCCCTATGAGCTATAAACCAATATTTCCACTTTTCAGAGGAGGAAACTGGGGCTTCACAATTCTGCACTGTCACATAGCTTGTGAAAGGCGCAACGAGGATTGGAATCCAGGTTCTGTCTGGCTCTGGAATGTTTGCATGACAGCTTCCCAGGCTGTCTTGAGTCTCAGAGTCTGGGAACTTGGGGATTAAATCAATGTGTGTCCTACGCAAGCCCACTTTGAGCTGCCAGAGGTTGCAGCCTCATTTAGAGGCAGAATGGCATGGTGGTTGGGAGCATGGGGTGTGAAGTCACATCTAGGCACACTCAGATCCTGACTCTCCTACGTCCTGTCTATTTGGCCTTGGGAGGGTGATTCCACGACAATGGAGGCTCAGTTTCCTCATCTGTGAAATTGGTGTAGAGTACAACCAATACCATCAGGTTGCTGGGAGGACTGAATGAGCACATGTATGAGAGAGCTTAACGCATTAGCTGGGATCCTGTCTCCAGGCCTTTGTACCTGCTGTTCCCTCCTCCTGGAACATCCTTCCCCAGACACCCAATCTCTCACTCCCTCACTCCTTCAGATATTATCTCAAATATCAACTTCTCAGCACGGCCTTTCCTTACCACTCTGTTAAAAGTGGTAGAATCTCATCCCCAGAACCCTTTATCTGCCTTTCCTGCCTTATTTGTCTTCATCTTCTTTAACTATTCCTAACACACGAGATGTTCATGCATCTATTTTTTGTTGTCTATCTCCCTCCACACTAGATGATAAGTTCATCTTAAAAAGAGATGAGAATATTATTCTCAAGAGAATAAGAGAACAAATATTATTGCCTGTGTTAGTCACTGCTGTGTCTGCCATCCCTGGAATAGAACCACATGTATTGTAGATGCTTAAGAAATATTGGTCAAAGGGTGCATGAATGAATGAATGTCTGAATGAATGATTCAGCCAAGACCTCCCCCGACTCCTCTCCCACCACTGCTGTCTTTGCAAACAGAATTGGACCTGATTCCCCAACAGATCCCTCCACCTACCTTCACATGTCCCTCCAGGACCGAGGAATCTCGCGTTTCCACTGCTAGAAACAAATCCTGGGTTGCAGACACAATAGTAGCTTCCAGGACTGTTGTGGCAAGTCGCATGCTCTGGGCAGGCTCTGGGATCCGCACATTCATCCACATCTAGAGAGTGGAAGAGAAAACCCGGGTAAAGGAAGACGAGGAAATAAAGACAGGAGCCTGCAAGTGGAGATTCGCTCTACATGTTCTTAGCTCGTGGCACGCAGTGCTAAGGCTCCCCAATACCCACATTCTCCCCTTCTTCCTAACTTCCCTTGCAGGTAGGCATGGTGGTTAAAATAAATTCTGGCCAGCGGTATTGTCTTGACATGAGTACAGCCATGTTTGGCCGCTCCATTGACCTACAGCCACCAGCACAAAAAGAAATATAAAAACTGCTTTCTGCGTGGTGGGAACTGGCCCTTCTCTCACGGAGGGAGTTGCAGGTTGTAACATTTCAAGGCTCTTGGAGCGTCGTAGCATGGGATGGACTGGTCATCTATGCCGGGCTGGGACGATAACCAAAGAGAACAATGCACGTACACAACTACTGGGCTGGGACGTTAGCCAGGGGGCTCAGTGCACGTACGCCACTGATAACCATTTTGTGCATGGGAACACTAAATGCTTGCTCTGCAAACTCTGTAATTGCTTACTCTGAAAATTACTGATGGTATAAAAACTGCTGGAAACTGAGACCCGGTGAGAGTTCCACCTGTGGAAGGGACGCCTTGCCCAGGACGTGTGATCCTTGCCGTGTCGATTGACAGAGCTCTCCCGGCAGTGGGGCGTGGATGTTGTGAGTAACTGATTTGATGTGAAGCAATTGATTTGATATGAAGTAATTGATTTGATGTGTTCTCTTTTTGGTCAACCTGGTGTTTCTCTTTCTGGTTGATTTGTGTCATTTCTCTTCAGCCGATGTGGGTGTTTTCCCTTTCCAGTCGGGCTGATGTTTTTTCCCTCTTAATATTTGACCTATTTGGATCTGTTTGCAGACTGTCACCTTTACTATCCTCTATATAATAAAATATACCTTCAGTCCATTTGTTTGGAGTAGAAAGTGTCTTTTACGTCTCCGATCGAATCCCCGAACCTCTCTTAACAGGTATGTAAGCAAAAGGCTGACAAATAATGTCACACATAATGATCATAGCTTGCAGAAAGGCTGTAGTCTTTCTTTTTTAGCACAGACAAAAACGTGCACTGTTTATTCCTTTGTTTTTTTGTTCACTTGTGTGTGTCACGCATCCATGCATCCATCCATCCATCCATCCATCCATCCATCCATCCGTCCATCTATCCATTCATCCATCTATCCATCTATTGAGCTACCCATCTAGCCATCCATCCATGTATCCATCTATTCATCCTCCCAAAAATGTCTGCCAAAAGTGTGGAACTTAACTGGCCACATACCTACCCCCGTATCCACACCTCAGGATGCAGACTGTGCAGTGCAATGTGACTCTTCCGCTCTTCTCTTTAAATGTGTTGTTTGTTTCCTGACCCCTAAATCCAGCTTGCCCTATGACTTGCTGGTTCAATTGAATGCAGCACAAGTGATGTGGTGCCAGTTCCTAACTTAGACCTCTAGAGGCTTCTTTGCTTCTGTTCATGCTTTGGGCCTCCTGATTCTGCCACATGAACAAGCCCTAAACTAGCCTAATGAAGGATGGAAGACATGGATTATCCTAGATGAGACCCAGTCATGTGAGACAGCCCAGCCCAACCACAGCTGAACGCAGACATATGAAGAATGTTTGAGACCCGAAGAACTGACCAGAAGAGCCCAACTTAAACCACTAATGCATGGAAACAAGAGCTAAATACATGGTGCGTTTTTTTAGCCATTGACTTTCTGGGTGATTTGTTACTCAGCAATAGCTGACTGATACAAATGGACTAGAAAAATCAGAGATGACTTCAAATACCTCTGACTCCAAGCCAAGGAGATGTGACGAGGGCAGGATCACTCCACACCCTGCTGGATGGAGTCACCTTCCCTATAATGTGGAGAACAATAGAACCACACTAGACTCAGGAAGATGGAGCCCTGGTGTCTTGCTGAGAACATTCTGGCTGCAGTGTGGAGGATGGACTAGAGGTGACAAGACTGGAGAAAGGGAGAGACCAGAGGGGATGCTGCTGCAATACGATGAAGCCTGATCCAAGGATGGAGAAGAGTGGAGAGATTCAAGACATATTTAGCAGGTAGATTCCCCAAGACATGAGGACTGATTTAATATGGAAGGGGAAGGAGGGTGAGGGTAACTCTCAGGTCTTAATTCAAATATCTTTTAGGAAAAAGTGCTGAGGTTTGGGTCTAAGCTCCCTCTAGGACAGTTTCCCCACCTCAGCACTAGAGACATTTGGGACTTGATCATTTTTAGTTGTGAAGAGGCTGTTCTGTGCATTGTAAGATGTTTAACAGCATCTTTGGCCTCTACGCGCTAGATGACAATAGCACACACAACGCCAACACCACCACCAGTTGTGACAATCAAAAATGTCTCCAGACGTTGCCAATGTCCCCTGAGGATAAAATCGCTGTAGGGACAGAGCCCCCCATTACTCTCAAGTACTGCCTGACCCACTGCTTAAGTCACAGTAGCGCCTCAACAGGAGTTCAAACCCTGGTTCTTCCACTTAATAATGGTGCATCCTTTGGCAAGTCACTTCACCTCTCTGAGCCTCAATTTTCTCATTCCTAAAATGAGGATCATGATCCCTACCTCATAGGATCATCAAATGAGGTGATTCTTAATCAAGTAGGTAAATAAAGAAGGGCAGGCCCTCTAGACTTTCAGAGGTGGAGTTGTTAGAGAAGAGCCCATCTCGACAGCTGCAACTGTAGCGTTGCAAGGAGTTGGAACACTTGGAATGCTCTGAGCAGATTCTGCTGGAGAGGCATTCATTGATGTCTGAGGAGTGGTGGATGAGAGTGAGCAGACGAAAGATTGGGTGTCTAGGATGAGAAGCACATGTACCCAACTTGATGGTAGCTTTCCACCAAAAGCCATGTCTGAGAGCCTGAGAGCATTACCTGTACAGGCGAAATGACCTGGGTTTCCCGAGTTCCAGTTGTTTCCAGTAGGGGAAGAGAAACCAGGCAAACAGCTGCACTCGTACCTCCCTGGCAGGTTTTGGCAGACTGAGTTAAGACCACATTGTAGGGGACTTTGAGAACACTCATCTATATCTGAATAGAGAAAGAGTCAGAGTTACAAAGTTGTCTCATCTTGTGCTGCCCATTGTATTTTCCAAAGATGGTTGAAACAATGTTTCCCTGCCATAAGCCCTTCTTTCAGTGAGCCCTTGGTACTCCATCCATCAAGTATTGGGGTCTATATTCCCTCCCCTGTAATCTGAGCATGCTGTGACCATCGTGGAAGTGACAGCAGTTCATAAAAATACACTGGTGGGTCATAAGAATATCACACTAGGTCATAAAAATATAATGTACTTCCCTGTACTCTTGAGATGCTCATTCTTGGAAATCAGCTGTCATACTTTGAGGAAGCCCAACCAGCTGTGAAAATGCAGCTCACATGGGGAAAAACTAAGACTTCCAGCCCACAGCCCTGGGGGAGCAGTCAGTCAATAGCCAGCACCACCTTGCCAGCCTTGTGAGTAGGCCCTCTTCAAAGTGGATCCTCTAGCCTCCAGTTGAGCCAACTCAACTGACACTGTGTGGAATAGGGACAAGCCATCCTCTCCAAACTCAGCCCTAATGAAGATTCATTCACGAGCAAAATAAATGATTGTTGTTTGCAACTAAGTTTGCAAGTGGTCTGTTACCCAACAATAGATAGTTTGGACAGATAGCCAATTCTAGGAATTTACTCATTGAAGCACTCATGGAATTGTGCAGTCATGGTACCAGGGGGGCCCCTCCCCTAATTTCCTTCATCCCTGCTCTGCCAAGTCACTCCAAATAAACACTTGCTATGTACTTGTCATGCAAGCACACTTTCAAGGCAAGTCTCCTATAGCTCCCTCCCCATCATTGCACCTCTCCTAGAGAGGTATCTGGAGCTGCCACTGTACATCAAGATAAGATCACAGGGACGTTCATTCAGCTTTGTTTCAAGTTATAAAACATTAGAAAAACCCAAGTGCCTGTCAATAGAAGGAAGATTCAATCTGGAGTTGACATAAAGAATAAGATACATGTTCCTTCATTCAACAAATACATATTTAACTCACAATGTATCAGGCAGCATGCTGAGGGTCAAAGACATAGAGCAGACAAAATAGTTGCTGTAGTATCCATCATTTTCTAGATGGGGAATATTGATTTCACCCCAAATTCAAACACCAGGGCTCATCAGCGCTACTGAGCTGACTGAATTACCCATGAACTGTAGCCCAAAGATAAAGAACGATGTTTGGGGCTCCCTGGAAACTAACAGCAAAAGTGAGAGAAATGCATTTTCTTCTTGAGAGCTCAGCAAACTACATCCCATGGGTCAAATCCAGCCCACCACATGTTTGTGTAAATAAAGCTTTATTGGCACACAGCCACATCCATTCATTTTTGTATCACTTATGGCTGTGTTTGCACCACAACTGAGTAGTCATGACAGAGATCCTACGGCTTGCAACTTCCACAATGTTTACTATCTGGCCCCTTACAGAAAAATTTGCCAACCTCTGGTCTTATTCAGAGGCATAATCAGATCTTTACTGTCAAGAGGAGAACTGGAGTTTAAATATAAGGAATGCTGAAAGAGAACTTAGCTCCTTCTGGGAATTATTTCACTTCATATTATTTATGTTAATATAGCTCTTAATACTGCACATGTGCCTAGCACACTGCATACATTATTGCATTTAATCTTCCCAACTATCCTTGGAGTTAGATACACTTATATGCCCGTTTTACAGATGGAAACCTGGAAGCCTAGAGAGATGAAATATATTTCACCAACATCTCTTAGCTAGAGTGTGGCAGCTAAGCGACGTGGTTGAGAGACCCTCAGTAAAGTCAGAAAGACCTGGGTTTGAATCCCAGTTCAACTGCATGACCCTAAACAAGTCATTTCAGCTCTCCAAGCCTCAGTTTTCTCGTCTGGACAGTGGAGATCATCACAATGCCTATTGTCCATTTAATGTGAAAATGCACACAAAGCCCTTCAGACAGGGCCTGGCACTCTACAAATGTTAGAAATTCTAATTATCTACATAGAGAAGCAACCAAAAGATGGACCCTCAAAATGAAATCAGTGGGTATTTCTGAATGTTGACATGTAGCATGATTTTAATTTTTCTTTTCTTCCTAATTCCAGTCTGTAATAATTGGAAATTTTAGTGACCCAGAGTAATTCTTACAATGAATCAGAGAGGGAGAGAGAAAGGAAGAATGAAAAGAAAGAGAGTTAGGAGAAAGAAAAAGAGAGTGAGAGAGAGACAAAGAAAGAAGGAAAGAAAGAAAAGAAAGAAAGAAAGAGAAAGAGAGAGAGAGAGAAAGAAAGAAAGAAAGAAAGAGAAAGAAAGAAAGAAAGAAAGAAAGAAAGAAAGAAAGAAAAGAAAGAAAGAAAGAAAGAAAGAAAGAAAGAAAGAAAGAAAGAAAGAAAGAAAGAAAGAAAGAAAGAAAGAAAGAAAGAAAGAAAGAAAGAGAAAGAATGGAGGGAGGGAGGGATGGAAGGAACAAAGGAAGGGAGGGAGAGTGGGAGGGAGGAAGGAAGGAAGGAAAGAAGGAAGAAAGGAAGGAAAGAAAGAAGGAAGGAAATAGTATTTGGGGAAAAAACAAAAAGCACCTGTATCTGCTACCCAGCTAGATTCCACCTGCTTTTCCTACCACCTTTGAGGGGACGTGAACTCACCTTTGCATTCGACTCCTGGGCCCCTGAACTGTGTCTCTCTGGTGCTGGACCGGAAGCCTTGTTCACAAGTGCAGTAGTAACTGTCCAAAGTGTTGATGCAGGTTGCATGAGCTGGGCAGATGGTGGAACTCGCACACTCATTCACATCTAGGCAGCGTAGAAGGAAAAGTTTGGGTTAGTGCACCAGATTGTGGCTCTGAAGGAAGCCAGCTTGTGAGAGTGAAGGATACTGTTGTGGGTTGAATTGTGTCCTCCGAAAAGAAATGTTGAGGTCCTAAACCTGGTCCCTTAGAATGTGACCTTATTTGGAAATAGGGTCCTTGTAGATGCAATTAAGATATAAGTTAACATGGGATCATGCTGGAGAAGGATGGTCCCTTAATCTGATATAATTGGTGTCCTTATGAAAGGGGCGAAGAGGCACAGAGACAGGCTTGGGGAGAACACCATGTGATGACAGAGGCAGAGATGGGAGTGATGCATCTACAAGTCAAGAGGCACTGAGGATTGCCGGCAACACCAGAAGCTGGGAGAGAGACACGGAGCAGATTCTCTCCTAGAGCCTTCCGAGAAAGCACGGCCCTGCTGACACCTTGATTTCAGACCTCTGGCCTCCAGAATGTGGGACAATACTTCTCTGTTATTTAAGGCCGCCAGTCTACAACATTTTGTTATACAGCCTGAGCTTCCTAACACGATGGACAAGAGAATTCATCTCTGTGTGTCTCAATTTCCCCATCTGTCAGACGAGGATAATAATACCCACCCCACAAGGCCATTCAGAGGATTAAATAAGGTGACCTCTGTAAAGCGCTCACCACAGAGCCTGGAGCACAGTGAGTACTATGCAAGCAAATCTTAACTAAAATAAACATTAACCGCTAACATATCGAGCTTTGTTTGTGGCAGGCATTGCTGTAGATCCCTTACATGCATTAGCTCCACGAATTCTCATAGTAGCCCTATGAGGTATAAACTAACAGTTCCACTTTTCAGAGGAGGAAATTGGAAATTCAAAATTGTGCAGCGTCGCATAGATTGTGAAAGGCACAATGAGGATTGGAATCCGGGTTCTGTCTGGCTCTGGAATGTTTGCATGACAGCTTCTCAGACTGTCTTGAGTGCCAGAGTCTGGGAATTTGGTGATTAAATCAATGTCTGTCCTACGCAAGCCCACCTTGAGCTGCCAGAGGTTGCAGCCTCATTTAGAGGCAGAATGGCATGGTGGTTGTGAGTATGGGGCGTTAAGTCACTTCTCGGCACACTCAGATCCTGACTCTCCTACCTCCTATCTATTTGGCCTTGGGAGAGTGATTCCAATGCAGTGGAGGCTCACAGTCCTTGTCTGTGAAATGGGTCTACAATGCGACCAATACTATCAGGTTGTTGGGAGGACTGAATGAGCACACTTGAGAGAGCTTAGCACCTTGGCTGGGATCCTACCTCCAGCCTTTTGTACCTGGTGTTCCCTCCTCCTGGAACATCCTTCCCCAGACACCCAATCTCTCACTCCCTCACTTCCTTCAGATCTTGTCTCAAATATCAACTTCTCAGCATGGCCTCTTCTTACCACCATGTTAAAATTAGAACCCCACCTCCAGAACTCTATATATCTACATTTCCTGCCTTATTTGTCTTCATCTCCTTTAAGTATCCCTAACACACCATATGTTCATCCATCTATTTTTTGTTATCTATCTCCCTCCACACTAGAAGATAATTTCCAGGGGGACAAATATTATTGCTTGTGTTATTCACTGTTGTATCGGCTGTCCCTACAACAGAACCTGCTGTATTGTAGATGCTCAAGAAGTATTGGTCGAAGGGTGCAGGAGTTAATGAATTAATGAGTGAACGTATGAATGAATAATTATTAGCTTCAGCTTTGAAGATAAAGTCTTCGAGCTCAGCCGAGACCCGCCCCTACTTCTCTTGCACCACTGCTGAATTTGCAAACAGAATTGGACCCTATCCCCCAACAGATCCCTCCACCTACCTTCACACGTCTCTCCTGGACCGCGGAATCTCATGTTTCCACTGCTGGAAACAAATCCTGGGTTGCAGACACAATCGTAGCTTCCAGGACTGTTGTGGCAAGTGGCATGCTCTGGGCAGGCTCTGGGATCCGCACATTCATCAACATCTAGAGAGTGAAAGAGAAAACCCAAGTCAAGGAAGACGAGGAAATTAAGACAGGAAACTGCAAGTGCAGATTCGCTCTACATGTCCTTTGCTTGAGGCACACAGCGCTGATGCTCCCCAATACCCACATTCTCCCCTTCTCCCTAACCTCCCTTGCAGTTAGGTGGGACCAAGAGAATAAATTCTGGCCAATAATATGTAAGGAAAAGGGTGATGAATAATTTCAAAATGTAATGATAACGGATTGCACAAATGGCCGTAGTCTTTTTTTCTTGGCATAGAGAAAAAAGATATGTTGAGGTACTTAACCTGGTCTCTGAGAATGTGACCTTATTTGGAAATAGGGTTACAAAGACTCTACAAAGTAGTTGCAATTAAGATGTAAGTTAACATGGGATGATGCTGGAGTAGGATGGTCCCTTAATCTGATCTGACTGGTGTCTTTATAGGATGAGGAGAAGAGGCACAGAGACAGGCTTGGGGAGAATACCATGTGATGACAGAGGCAGAGATTGGAGTGATGCGTCTACAGGTCAAGGAATGCCAAGGATTGCTGGCAAGACCAGAAGCTGGGAGAGAGACACGGAGCAGATTCTCTCCTAGAGCCTTCAGAGAATGCACGGCCCTGCTGACACCTTGATTTCAGACCTCTGACCTCCAGAGATGTGAGAAAATAAATCTCTGCTGTTTAAGGCCCCCAGTCTAATATTTGGTGATGCAGCCCAAGCTGCCTAACACAATGCACAAGAGAATTCATCTCTGTGTGTCTCAGTTTCCCCATCTGTCAGATGAGGATAATAGTACTCACCCCATAGCGTCATTCAGAGGATTAAATAAGGTGACCTCTGTAAAGCGCTCCACACAGAGCCTGGAGCACAGTAAGTACTATGCAATCAAACGTTAACTAAAATAAAAATTAACCACTAACATCTCGAGCTGTCTTTGTGGCAGGCATTGACAGAGATCTCTTACATGCATTAGCTCCACAAATGCTAGTAGCAACCCTATGAGCTATAAACTAATATTTCCACTTTTCAGAGGAGGAAACTGGGGCTTCACAATTCTGCACTGTCACATAGCTTGTGAAAGGCACAATGAGGATTGGAATCTGGGTTCTGTCTGGCTCTGGAATGTCTGCATGACAGTTACTCAGGCTGTCCTGAGTCTCAGAGTCTGGGAACTTGGGGATTAAATCAATGTGTGTCCTACGCAAGCCCACCTTGAGCTGCCAGAGGTTGCAGCCTCATTTGGAGGCAGAATGGCATGGTGGTTGTGAGCATGGGGTGTGAAGTGATACCTAGGCACACTCAGATCCTGACTCTCCTACATCCTGTCTATTTGGCCTTGGGAGGGTGATTCCATCACAGTGGAGGCTCAGTTTCCTCGTCTGTGAAATTGGTGTAGAGTACAGCCAATACCATCAGGTTGTTGGGAGGACTGAGTGAACACATGTATGGGAGAGCTTAACGCATTAGCTGGGATCCTGTCTCCAGGCCTTTGTACCTGCTGTTCCCTCCTCCTGGAACATCCTTCCCCAGATACCCAATCTCTCACTCCCTCACTCCTTCAGATATTATCTCAAATGTCATCTTCTCAGCATGACCTTTCCTTACCACTCTGTTAAAAGTGGTAGAATCCCATCCCCAGAACCCTTTATATGCCTTTCCTGCCTTATTTGTCTTCAGCTCCTTTAACTATTCCTAACACACAAGATGTTCATGCATCTATTTTTTGTTATCAATCTCCCTCCACACTAGATGATAAGTTCCAGGAGAACAAATATTATTGCCTGTGTTAGTCACTGCTGTGTCCGTCATCCCTGGAATAGAACCTGTTGTATTGTAGATGCTCAAGAAGTATTGGTCAAAGGGTGCATGAATGAATGAATGTATGAATGAATGATTCAGCCAAGACCTCCCCTGACTCCTCTCCCACCACTGCTGTCTTTACAAACAGAATTGGACCTGATTCCCCAACAGATCCCTCCACCTACCTTCACATGTCCCTCCAGGACCGAGGAATCTCGCGTTTCCACTTCTAGAAACAAATCCTGGGTTGCAGACACAATAGTAGCTTCCAGGGCTGTTGTGGCAAGTCGCACGCTCTGGGCAGGCTCTGGGATCCACACATTCATCCACATCTAGAGAGTGGAAGAGAACACCCAGGTCAAGGCAGAGGAGGAAATTAAGACAGGAGCCTGCAAGTGGAGATTCGCTCTACATGTTCTTAGCTCGTGGCACACAGCACTGAGGATCCCCAATACCCACATTCTCCCCTTCTCCCTAACCTCCCTTGCAGGTAGGTGTGGTGGTTAGAATAAATTCTGGCCAGCGGTATGTAAGCAAAAGGATGACAATAATGTCAAACATAATGATCATAGCTTGCAGAAAGGCTGTAGTCTTTCTTTTTTAGCATAGACAAAAAAGTACACTGTTTATTCCTTTGTTTTTGTTCATTTGTTTGTGTCATGCATCCATCCATCCATCCCCCCCCATCCATCCATCCATCCATCCATCCATCCATCCATCCACCCACCCACCCATCCATCCATCTATCCAAGCAGCTGTCCATCTATCTATACATCCAGCTTTCCATCTTTTCATCCATCTTTCTATCCATCTATTCATCCATCTATTCATCCATCCATCCATCCATCCACCCACCCATCCATCCATCTATCCAAGCAGCTATCCATCTATCTATGCATCCAGCTTTCCGTCTATTCATCCATCCAAAAGATATCTGCCACGTGTGTGAACTTCAATGGCCACATATATACCCCTGTATCCACACCTCAGGATGCAGGTTATGCAGTATGACGTAACTTTGACACTCCTCTCTTTAAATGTGGAATTTGTTTCCTACTGCTGAATCCAGCTGGCCCTATGACTTCCATTGGCCAATTGAATGCAGCAGAAGTGATGTGGCGCCAGTTCCTAACTTTGACCTCTAGAGGCTTCTTTGCTTCTGTTCATGCTTTGGGCCTCCTGATTCTGCCACATGAACAAGCCCTAAACTAGCCTAATGAGGGATGGAAGACATGGATCATCCCAGATGAGCCCCAGTCATGTGCGACAGCCCAGCCCAACCACAGATGACCACAGACACATGAAGAATGTTTGAGACCCAAAGAACTGACCAGCAGAGCCCAACCTAAACCACCAATGCATGGAATCAAGAGCTAAATAAACGTTATGTTTTTTCAGCTCTTGTCATTCAGGCTGATTTGTTACTCAGCAATAGCTAACTGCTAAAAATGGACTAGAGAAATCAGAGATGACTTCAAATATCTCTGACTCCAAGCCAAGGGGATGTGATGAGGGCTGGATCACTCCATGCCCCACTAGATGGAGTCACCCTTCCTATAAATGAATGTGGAGAACAATAGAACCACACTAGACTCTGGAAGATGGAGCCTTGGTGTCTTGGTGAGAACATTCTCACTGCAGTGTGGAGGATAGATAGAGGCGACAAGACTGCAGAAAGGGAGAGACCAGTGAGGATGCTGCTGCAGTCTGCATGAAGTCTGATCCAAGGATGGAGAAGAGTGGAGAGATTCAAGACATATTTAGCAGGTAGATTCCCCAATACATGATGACTGATCTAATATGGAAGGGGAAGGGGGGTGAGGGTAACTCTCAGGTTTTAATTCAAATATCTTTTAGGAAAAAGTGCTGAGGTTTGGATCTGAGCTCTCCCTAGGACAGAGTTTCTCTACCTCAGCACTACTGAAATTTGGGACTGGATCATTTTTATTTGTGGGGAGGCTGTTCTGTGCATTGTAGAGTATTTAACAGCATCTCTGGCTTCTACCCACTAGATGACAATAGCACACACAACCCCAACACCACCAGCAGCTGCAACAATCAAAAATGTCTCTAGATATTGCCAATGTCCCCTGAGGATAAAATTGCTGTAGGGATAGAGCCTCCCATTACTCTCAAGTACTGCCTGACTCACTGCTTAAGTCACAGTAGCGCCTCAACAGGAGTTCAAACCCTGGTTCTTCCACTTAACAGCTGTGCATCCTTGGGCAAGTCACTTCACCTCTCTGAGCCTCAATTTTCTCATTCCTAAAGTGAGGATCATGATCCCTGCCTCAAAGGACCATCAAATGAGGTGATTCTTAATTAAGTAGGTAAATAAAGAAGGGCAGGCCCTCTATGCCTTCACAGGCGGAGTTGTTAGAGAAGAGCCCAGCACGACAGCTGCACCTGTAGCTTCCCAAGGAGTTGGAACACTCAGAATGCTCTGGGCAGATTCCGCTGGAGAGGCATTCATTGATGTCTGAGGAGCAGTGGAGGAGAGTGAGCAGACAAAAGATTGGGTGTCTACAGTGAGAAACACATGTACCCAACTCAGTGATAGCTTTCCACCAAAGACCATGCCTGAGAGCCTGAGACCATTACCTGTACAGGCGAAACGACCTGGCTTTCCAGGGTTCCAGTTGTTTCCAGTAGGAGAAGAGAAACCAGGCAAACAGCTGCACTTGTACCTCCCTGGCAGGTTTTTGCAGATTGAGTTGTGACCACATTGTAGGGGATTTTGAGAACACTCATCTATATCTGGATAGAGAGAGAGTCAGAGTTACAAAGTTGCTTCATCTTGTGCCTCAGATTGTATTTTCCAAAGATGGTTGAAACAATGTTTCCCTCCCATATGCGCTTCATTCAGTGAGACCTTGGTACTCCATCCATAAGCAGTGGGGTCTATATTCCCTCCCCTTGAATCTGAGCATGCTTATGACTAAGGTGGAAGTGACACCAGGTCATAAAAATACCATGCTGGGTCAGAGGAATGTCACGCTGGGTCATAAAAATATAATGTACTTCGTTGTTCTCTTGAGTGGCTCATTCTTGGAAATGAGCTGCCATACTCGGAGGAAGCCCAACCAGCCATGAAAATGCAGCTCACATGGGGCAGAACTAAGACATCCAGCCCACAGCCCTGGGGGAGCAGCCAGTCAACAGCCAGCACCACCTTGCCAGCCTTGTGAGTAGACCCTCTTCAAAGTGGATCCTCTAGCCTCCAGTTGAGGCTCAACTGACACTGTATGGAAGCGAGACAAGCCATCCTCTCCAAACTCAGCCCTAATAGCAGATTCATTCACAAGCAAAATAAATGATTGTTGTTTGCAACTAAGTTTGCCGGTGGTCTGTTACCCAACAATACATAGGTTCAACACCTTGCAAAGCCAATTCTAGGAATTTACTTCCTGAAGCACTCAGGGAATTGTGCAGTCATGGTACCATGGTGGGGGGGCCCTCCCCTAATTTCCTTCAGCCCTGCTCTGCCAAGTCACCCCAAATAAACACTTGCTATGTACTTGTCATGCAAGCACACCTTCAAGGCAAGTCTCCTATAGCTCCCTCCCCATCAATTGCACCTCTTCTAGAGAGATATCTGGAGCTGCCACTGTACATCAAGATAAGATCACAGGGACGTTCATTCAGCTTTGTTTCAAGTTGTAAAACATTAGAAAAACCTAAGTGCTTGTCAATAGAAGGATGATTGGAGTTGACTAAAGATTAAAGTTCGTGTTCCTTCATTCAACAAATATCTATTTAACTCACAATGTATCAGGTACCATGCTGGGGGTCAAAGACATACAGTGGACAAAATCGTTGCTATAGTGTCCATCACTTTCTAGATGGGGAACATTGATTTCACACCAAATTTAAACACCAGGGCCCACCAGCACTACTGAGCTGACTGAATAACCCATGAACTGTAGCTCAAAGATAAAGAAGGACATTGGGGCTCCCTGGAAACCACAGTGATAGAAATGCATTCTCTTCTTCAGAGCTCAGCAAACTACATCCCATAGGTCAAATCCGGCCCATCACTTGTTTGTGTAAATAAAGTTTTATTGGCACACAGCCACATCCATTCATTTTTGTATCATCTATGGCTGCTTTTGCACCACAACTGGAGCACTGCGTAGTCATGACAGAGATCATAAGCCTTGCAGTCTCCAAAATATTTACTTTCTGTTCCCTTACAGAAAATTTTGCCAACGTCTGGTCTTATTCAGAGGCATAATCAGATCTTTACTATCAAGACAATAAGAGTCTAAATATAAGGAATGCAGACAAAGAACTTAGCTCTTTCTGGGAATTATGTCAGTTTATATTATTTACGTTAATATAACCCTTGATACTGCACATGTGCCTAGTACACTGCATACATTGTTGCATTTAATCTTCCCAACTATCCTTTGAGATACATACTTTTATACACCCATTTTACAGATGGAAACATTGAGGTTTAGAGTGATTAAACATGCTTCCCCAACACCCCTTAACTAGAGTGTGGCAACTAAGCCACGTGTTTGAGAGACCCTCAGTAAAGTCAGAAAGACCTGGATTTGAATCCTAGTTCAACTGCATGACTCTAAACAAATCACTTCAGCTCTCCAAGCCTCAGATTTCTCATCTGGACAATGGAGATCATCACAATGCTTACAGTCAATTTTATGTGACGATGCACATAAAGCCTTTCTCACGCAGGCTGACACTCAATAAATGTTAAAAATTCTTATTATCTACAGGAGAGGTGACTGAAGGCACACCCCAAAAATGAAATCAGTGGTTATTTCTGGATGTTGACAGATAGTAGGATTTTTATTTTCATTTTCATCCTAGTGCTAGCCCCTAACCATTGGAAATTTTTGTGACCAGGAATAATTCTCATGATGAAAGAAAGAAAGTAAAAGAGAGAGAGAGAGAGAAACGAAGAATGAAAAGAAAGAAAGAGAGAAAGAGAGAGAGAGAGGGAGGGGGGAGGGAGGGAGGGAGGGAGGAAGGAAGGAAGGAAGAAAGAGAGAGAGGCAGGGAGGGATGGAGGAAACCATATTTGGGGAAAAAACAAAAAGTACCCACATCTACTACCCAGCTAGCTTCTATTTGATTTTCCTACCACCTTTGAGGGGGTATGAACTCACCTTTGCATTCCACACCTGAGCCCCTGAACTCTGTCTCTCCGGTGCTGGACAGGAATCCTTGTTTGCAAGTGCAGTAGTAACTTTTTGGAGTGTCGGTGCAGGTTGCATAAGCTGGGCAGACAGTGGTATCCACACACTCATTCGTTTCTGGGCAGCACAGAAGGAAGAGTTCGGGTTAGTGCACCAGAGCGGGGCCGCAAGGGAAGCCAGCGTTCGAGAGTAAAGGCAACCGTTGTGGGTTGAATTGTGTCCTCCAAAAAGAAATGTTGAGGCCCTAAACCTGGTCCCTGAGAATGTGAACTTATTTGGAAATAGGGTCCTTGTAGATGCAATTAAGATGTAAGTTAATGTGGGATCATGCTGGAGAAGGGTGGTCCCTTAATCCGATATAATTAGTGTCCTTATGAGAAGAGGAGAAGAGGCACAGAGACAGGCTTGGGAGAACACCATGTGATACCAGAGGCAGAGATGGGAGTGATGCATCTACAAGTCAAGAGACACCAAGGATTGCCGGCAACACCAGAAGCTGGGAGAGAGACACAGAGCAGATTCTCTCCTAGAGCCTTCAGAGAAAGCACGGCCCTGCTGACACCTTGATTTCAGACCTCTGGCCTCCAGAACTGTAAGAGAACGAATTTCTGTTGTCTTAAGCCACATGGTTTGTGATAACTTGTTACAGCAGCCCTAGGAAACTGCTCAGTCAAGGACCTTACAGACCCTAGACTTTGCCACTCAAAGTGTGGTCCGTGGGTGGGCAGCATCAGCATCACCTGGCTTTTTGATGGAAACAGAAACTCCCAGGCCCTGCCCCAGATCTACTGAATGAGAATCTACATTTTAGCAAGATCCTCAGGTGATGTGTGTGCACAGGAAGTGTGAGAAGTACTGATCTGGACTCTTGCTTCTCCAAGTGTGGTCCGCAGACCAGCAGCATCTGCCTCACCTGGGATCCCCGGGAGACCTTGGAAAATCAGATGCTGATTCAGCTGGTCTGGAGGGACCTGAGTCTCTGCATTTCTAACAAGCCTGTGACTGATGCTGATGATGCCGGTCCATGGACCACTCTGTGAGCATCAGAGCTCCAGACAGAAGAGTATGCGAGTCAAAGCTGCAGCCTTTGGAGCAAGGACCACCTGGGCTAAAGCTCCCACAGGACACATCAAAGCAGGGAATGGTGGCTACTCCCCCACACCCATCTCCCCCTCTTTCTTTTAATAAAATTACCACCCATTTAGGCTTCAATCTCAGCTTCTCTTGCAGCTATGTGTGGCCATGTGGCTGAGTTCCAGCCAACAGAAATGAGCAGAAGTGATATGTGCACCTTTTGGCCAAGCCCTTAAGAAGAAGGAGCGTGGTCTTCACTTCTCCTTTCCCTTTCACCTGGGCTGGAATGTGGACAGAATGAGGTGATCTGTCCATAACCGTGGGGATGATGCTTTGGAAAACCTCCGCACCGAGGGACGGAGAAACAACAAGATGGAAGGCACCTGGGAGCTGAGATGATCTCAGACGAGGTAGCCCTGTCACCTTGTTCCATCCACAAAGTGGAGATTTATGAGAGGGTGAAGAATAAACTTCTAAGAAATAAACATTTTAAGTTGTTGTCATTTGGTTTCTATGGAAACAGTCAAAACTACATCCTAGCCACCCCAGCCCTGGGACAAGTGGAGTTCACATCTCTGTACCTCCGTTTACTTCTTTGGCCCTCAACTCACGTCCAGTGAGTTCCCAAGCCCCATTGATTCTTCCTCCCAAATATTCGACATCTACCCACATCTCTCCATTTCCATGGCTATACTTGGTACAGATCTTCCTCTGGATGCTGCATCCCCTACATCCCCTACAGCCCCTACACCCTCCACTGTTCCCTGCAATCATCTCTGAATGCAAATCTGATCACCCACCCCCACCCCTGCCTACAACACTCCCTGTTGCACTCAGAATGAAAATGCAAGTTACTGAATATGACCTGGAAAGTCCCCAGTGACCAGACCGAACCACATCTCTCTTCACTCTCCATTTCTAGCCTCCTCACACAGGGCCTTTGCACATGCTGTTCTGTTTTCCTCTGCTTTGCCTGGCCAGCTCCTATTCATTCTCCAGTTCTTGCTTAAATGTCACTTCCTCCAAGAAGCCTTCCCTGACTCCCCCATAGCTCCCTGTGCTCCCTGTTTATGGCACTTATCAAAATTATAATTGCTGGATTATTTGAGTGGTTAGCTTTTTAGTGATCATGTCCTCTACCACACTGTGAGTTCCAGGAGGACAAAGCCACAGGTGGGGGCAGGCTTCCAGGTGCTAGGGAAGGGACTCACTTGACACTATCATTTCTGTGTTTGGCAGAATAATGGCACCCCCAAAGATGACCACGTCCAAATCCCTGGAACCTGCAAATATGCTATGCTACACAGCACAGGGAAATTAAGGTTGCAGATGGAATTAAGACTGTTAATCAGCTGACCCTGAGATGGAGAGATTAGCCTGGGTTATCCAGGTGGGACCAACATAATCACAAGCATCTTCACAAGAGAAAGATGAAACCAGGAGAGGCAGAGTCAGAGTGAAGCAATGTGAGAAAAACTTGACCAGCCCCTGTTGGTTCTGGAGATGGAAGAAGAGGGACACGAGTAAAGGGATACAGTTGGCTTCTAGAAGCCAGAAAAGGCAAGAAAACAGATTCTCCCCTAGAACTTCCAGCAAGGAATGCAGCACTGCTGACACCTGGATTTTAGCCCAGTGGGACCCATTTCAAACTTCTGACCTCCAGAACTGTAAGAATACGCTTCTGTTGTTTCAAGCCACCAAGTTTTCAGTGACTTGTTACAGCAGCAATAGGAAACTAATACAACTTCCATTATATGGATGTGGAAAACTGAGGCTCAGAGAGGTTAAGTAACTTGCCCAAGGACACACAGCTGGTGAATGGCAGCATCAGGCCGGTGAAAACCCTAAGTGCATGATTTCCATTACTTCTACATGACAAGAGGTAGGTCTGGCTGGAAATGGAGTAAATTTTCAGGCAATTTCTAAGATAATTCTACATAAAAACTTTTGTAATTGGTTGTTTCAAGTTTGTCTCCCTGATGGACTGTAAGCCCCCAGAAGAGATGTGTGACCATCTTACTTACTACTGCATCCCAAGTACATAGAATAGCGCCTGGTGCATAGTCGGTGCTCAGTGATAAAGACCTCACTGAGAAGGTAACATTTGAGCAAAGATCTGAAGGAGGTGAGTGAGCTATGAAGCTATTTAAAGCAGAGGAAACAGCAAGTGCAAAGGCCCATTGGCAGGACCACACTTTGTGATTTTGGAGAACTACAGGGAGGCCGGTGTCGTTGGAGTACAGTGGATAAATGGAGAGTGGGAGGAGGTGACATAGCCAGATCATGCAGGATCTGCTGGACCACTGTAAGACTTCAGCATTTTATCAGAGCAAGAGGGGAGCAGGGGGGAGTTTTGAGCAGAGGAAGGACAGAGCGTGACTTTAACAGGATCCTTCTGGCCGTTGGTTGGAAGATGCACTGTAGAGGGACAGAGGCCAGATGACCAGGGAGGAGGTGACTACACTTGTCGAGGCGAGTGATGGTGGTGGACACAACCCAGGTGGGAGCTATGGAAAGCTAGGATTCTGGATTTATTTTGAAGGTAACGTTAACAGGATTTGCCAGTGGATGGGATGTGGGGCGTGAAATAAAGAGAGGGGCGCAGCGAGAATGCCAGCATCAACTGGTAGGATAGGACATCACAGGAAAACTCTTTATAAAGTGCCATGAAAACGTAAGAGATAGGGCCAGCCCCGTGGCTTAGCGGTTAAGTGGGCGCGCTCCACTGCTGGCGGCCCGGGTTCAGATCCCAGGCACACACCAACGCACCGCTTCTCTGGCCGTGCTGAGGCCGCGTCCCACATACAGCAACTAGAAGGATGTGCAGCTATGACATACAACTATCTACTGGGGCTTTAAGGGAAAAAAATAAATAAATAAAATCTTAAAAAAAAAAAAAAGTAAGAGATGGATTATCATTATTAGGGTCTTGAGACCCAGGCTCTTTGCTCCCTACAGCGTGCCTTGCTTATTTCCCTTCCCTGCATGATGCCTCAGATAACATCTTGCTTCTCATTTCCAGCTTCCTCTTTCAGCTACGAAGGCAACATTTCTCTTTGCAGACTTCCGGCATGTTACCACTTGTGGTCTCTCAACTCTGAGCTTCCCATTACTCACAACTCAATTTCTCACAACTCAAATCCACCTAAAACCAGAATAGCAACCCATTCCTGTCTGACTGGGCACTTGTCAACCTCTACAGCTCATCTCCTATCCTGTCCCATCAGCCATGCTCACTTTCACTCAGTTCTCCAAATTCCTTCCAGTCTCAGCACAGAGATCTTAAGACTTGCCAGCCTCCATAATTGTGAGCCAATCCTCTATAATGAATCTTTACGTATGTGTGTGTGTGTGTGTGTATACAGATATATATATATCCATCCTATTAGTTCTGTTTCTCTGAATAACCCTGACAAATACAAACACCTACTATACACCAGGCACTATTCTAGGCACTGTGGATTCAGTGGCGGAACAAGACACACAAAATTCTCCACCTTCACAGAGCTGATAATCTGGAGATGTGGGGGTGAGGGATACAATGTCAAAAATAGAGAGGTCACTGAGAAGACGACACATGAGCTAAAACATAAAGAAGGTGAGGGAGGGAGCCACGTGTATATGTAGGGCAAGAGCTTTCCAGGCAGAAGGAACTGCATGTGCAAAGACCCTGGGGCAGGACTGTGCCTGGCATGTTGCAGGAAGAGCGAAGAGGCCCATGTGGCTGGAGCAGAGGAGGCGAAGGGGAGAGAGGGAGGAGGAGGGGAAGGGAGGAGGGGAGGGGGGGAGGGGAGGGGGGAGAGGAGGGGGGAGGGGAGGGGAGGGGGAGGGAAGAGGGGAGGGAGGAGGAGGGGGAGGAGGAAGGGAGGGAGGAGGGGAGGGAGGAGGAGGGGAGAGACAAGGGGGGGAAGGAGGAGGGGAGGGAGGAGGAGGGGGAGTGTTAACATAATGGAGCACTTACCATGTTCCATATACCACTCTAAGCACTGCCCGTACACACCTCATTTAATCCTTATCAAAACCCTGTGGAATTAAATCCTCTTACCCTCATTTTCAAGGAAACTGAAGTCTTGGGGAATTTATTGAAATGCCTGAGGTCCCCAAGGCAATGAGCACCAGAACCAAGATTTGAACCCAGGAAGAGTGACTCCAGAGCCCCCCTCTTAGCAACTCCACATGGAGGGGAGTCCTCACAACTATCCCATTAGGTAGGGGTCGTCACAATACCCACTAATCAGATGATGACACCGAGAGATGGAAGTGCTTGCCTAAGGCCTGATTGCCTTCAATCTGGGGGAGTTTCTTACCAAAAGCCGTCCCTGTCAGATTCAGCAGCCGACCTGCAAGCAGAGGACAGAGAAGTGATTAGCTGCCTTGGAGATCTGGCCATGAACCACCCTCTCACCCAGCCAGGCTCCATATTTCCCTGGGTGCCAAGGTCATGGTGGCAAGTTATGGAAGCAGGCGTTGGTATGTGATGAAGAAAACCCAGTCTCTTCTTGGAGATTTACCTGCATCAGCTCATGAGTTCTTCACACCCAGCCAGGTGAGACAGGTGGGACAGTAGCCACTCTTGGCACCACCCCCATCCCCTGTACCAGGTTGGCACACTCGTCTGACAGCTGTTTCACTGCTCCAGAAGCGATGACAGACAGATGCAGGAGTGTAACAGCGCAGCCATCCCCTTGCCTCTGAGCAGGTGAACGTCTCTAGTGCAATTCACACTCTAGAGCTCCGGCGGGATGGGCTGTGGCTAAGCCTTTCCTGAAATGCCTTCTGAGTGGCTAGTTTCTCCCCCTGCCCTATCCTGCTCCCCTCACTCCTGCAAGTGTCTGCAAGTGCCTCCTGAGAGCCCTCTCTTCATGAATTACTCACACCAGAATCCTCATCTCAGGCTCTGCTTCGACGGAAACTAACCAAAAGCAGATGGTAATCCTTATTTTTGTTTCTTTTGTTTTTATCTTTTTTTTTAAGAAGGTAATAATTGCTTGTTGTAAAAAAAATTCGAACAATGCAGAAGTGTATAAAATTAAAAGTGAAAGTCTCCCCATCCCCCATCCTCATACCCAGAGGTAACAATTGTCAAAAGCTTGAGTGAATCCTTCAAGGCTGGGTCCTATTCACAACTCAACTGTGCAAATATACTATCAAATAGAAATGAATTTATAAATTCACACAATTTTCTTAACACAAATAGGATCATGCAATCTACAATCCGCTGTGCTCTCTAATACAGTAGCTACTATTTACACTTAAATCTATTAAAATTAAATAAAATGAAACATGCCATTCCTCAGTATATCAGCCATGTTTCAACTACTCAATAACCACATGTTACTAGTGGCTGCTGTGGATCTAGAACATTCCATCATCATGGAAAGTTCTGTTGGACAGCTCTGTTCTATTTCTACTTGCTTTTTCACTCAACAGTATGTCTTGCAAACCAAGAGGAGCAAAATTTGTCAGGCATTGAAGCTGTACAATGGGCACATGGGAGTTTGTTATACTATTTTCCCTGCCTCTGAGTGTTTAAATATTTCTATAATAGAAATTTAAGAAAATAATACATTTTGGGCAACTTTCCATGTCAGTCCATATAGACCTAACTCATGCTTTTTAACAGCTGCATAGTATTCCATTGTATCCATGAGCTATAGCTGCACCAGAGATAGCTAGGTAGCCAAAGATCAAACAAAAACTCCACACTCCCCTTTCCGTGGTGTGGAATTGTCACTAAGAGGCAGCCGCCCAACCATGGACTACATTTCCCAGCTCACCTTGCATCCAGGTATGGTCATGTGACCGTGAGCAGAAGTGACATGTGTCACGGCCAGGCCTAGGTTTTTGTCAAGTGGGTGTGGCTTCTCCACTATTTCTTTCCCCTTCTGCCACTGTCTGCAGAAGACTCTGAGACCCTAGCTTGGCTGAGCCCCAATACAGAAGGATCTGGGTCCCTGAATCATCCCGTGGAGGAAAGCCACTCACTAGCCAGAAATATCTGCGTTGGGCTCTTAAACAAACAAGAATTAAATTTCTTTTTATTAAGCCACTGACAGTTTTGGGTTTATTTGTTACAGTAGCTGGAGTTACTCTAACAAACACAACAATTTACCCAATCAGTCCCTGAGTGTAAACAAACATTTAGTTTATTCCAGGTTGTTACCAGGATAGTATTAACATGCACATTCTTGAGTATATAGCGAGGTATCTGTGTATGTTATATGACTATCTCTTTGGAGTAAATTTCTGGATGAGCGGTTGCTGTGTCAAGTGTATGTGCATTTTTATAACATTTTATTAAGTGTAATATATATAGAAAAGTGCAAGTATCATAAGTGTGCAGTTCGATGAACTCTCACACAGTTAACACACCTGTGTTTATGCATTTTTAATCCTGATAGTACAGAATTTTCTCAAATGTTGAGCCTTTTGAATTCCCATTTATAAATTCCTTGTACAACCCTCTACCATACATTCCTCACACTCTCTATGTGGCGCACATATTCTTCATTTATCCATCTAACTTGCCCACACTCTGCCAGGCTTGGACTGGGTCCCAGAGCTATGGAGATTAATACAATCTCTTTCTCACCAATCAAAGGCTTTCTGGGCTCAGGTTTATTAAAAAATTTTATTAAAGATTTTTTATTATTTAAAAAACAATAGTTTTTTTAAATCAAGGATGACCTTTTTGGGCATATATGATGTAATTTTCTCTTTTCCACTTATAGGGATGTGACCCCCCCCCCACCAACCCCTGCTCAAACCCATTCTGCCAAAGGATTTCATCTCATTCAGGAAAATTTAAGATGTCTTAGCTGCAGACACACAATGACAGCCAAAGGTAATGTTCAGATTTTCATTATCACATTGGGTTTTTGAGTTCCCAAGAAGACAATAGTCTTGAAAGCAAAGCCTTACAAGATGCATACATTTTGGGAGTCTAATGTACAAAATGGTAACTATAGTTAACAATACTGTATTATATACTTGAAAGTTGCTAAGAGTAGATCTTGAATGTTCTCACCACAAAAAAAAAATGGTAGTTATGTGAGGTGATGAAGGTGTTAGCTAATGTTATGGTGGTAACCATTGTGCAATATATAAGTGTATCAAATCAACATGTTGCATGCCTTACACTTGCACAATGTTATATCTCAATTCTATGTCAATAAATGTTTTTTTCAATAGCCAGGCTTGGAGGACTAGAAGATAGAGATTTCATTAAGCTGTGGCATAGAGAGGACTCAGGATATGATGTAAGGGAAATACCTATTATATAGGAAGAGTGAAAACTGAAGGAAGCTAAAAGAGAGCTAAGACGAAGAAGACTCACCAGGATTCCTGCTTCTCTGCCGTCTCCCCTCAAGGCTAAATCTAAGTGGAGTTGGGTCACCTGAGAGACTTCCAGATAGGAGTGGGTGAATTTAGGGGCATCAAGGCTAAGGGTTAACTTCTCCCAACAAAAGCTTTCTTTCTGCTGTTGCCACATCCAACGTGGTGTGGGAGCCAAGGATTAGAACAAGCAGAGGGAGAGAGCTGGTAGGTGACCCAAGAAAACTCTTCTGGTTTCTGTAGCCTGGACATGGAAACCAGGAGCTACTGCATGGACCCCTGGGAGATGCCGAGCTTCTGAGAGGATTGATGGACAAGCAAGAACCAAGATGGGGCCATGCTCCATCAGTAGACAAAACACCCCACCCAAAGTCCACACTTCACAGCTACAAGATCCCATAAACTGCCCCTATGCCAACACCCAGACACCATCTTGGGAGGAACAAGGGTAGGGTGAGAAATTTTGAAAGATTAAGTCTTCATACAATATAAACTGGGTTTCCCAAATAAGACTAAACCAAGAAACTGAGACACTGAGAACACTGAGAAAACTAACACTGTTTTCCTCCTCTATCCAGTAGGAGCTTATATGGAAGATGAGAATACTTAATGAAACATAAAAAAAATGCATTTTTTTCCACATTGAGTTGTAGTTTGAGTAAATTTCATGCCCATTCCCACCACGTTACCATTTATGAAGCTCTTATCACGCACACCAGGTGGTTTAGAAAGTTACCCCTTTTGACTCAAGCTTCACAACATCCCTGTGGGATAGGAACCTTGTTATCTGTACTTCATAGCTGAGGAAACTGAAGATCAGAGAGGCAATGTGACTTGCCTGAGGTCACACAGCAAGTCCAAGGCGCAAAGGAAAGAGCCTGGAGTGGGAACCAGGAGACCTGGAAGTTATCCCTTGTTCTGCCACTAACTAGCTCTCAGCAAGTGACCAGCTGTCAGCCTCTGAACAAAAGAATCTCCTCTCCAGAAAACATCCTCCCACCACATTGGACATATGGATTCTCTTGGACCAACTTACGCCATGCCGCTGATTCCGGTGGGGTTAATGTGACTGTTTCACAGCTACATATACCACAACACCCTGCGTAGAAAGAAAAGAAAAAGACCATGAACCACCAAGAAGCTCTTTGGGCTCGACCTTAAAAATTACTCCTGGCATGGCCTCAGGTTTGATGAGCTTACATGAGAGACCCAATTGAGTGAGAAACATACATGATTTCACATAATCTTCACAGCCGCCATTCCTGCTTTTCTGCACTTTATTTTGGTTTTTCATTTTGGTTGTTTTGGTTTTCTTTTCAGTTACAAAAATAGCTCCAGCTGGTTTTCAAAGATGTACAATAAAACATGCATTCTCAAAAGGAATGATATCTCCCCCAAAAGGGCAAAACTTGGTTCTTTTGGGAAAGATGAAAAAAAATCTTACTATTTTATGTAGAAGACACATATAGATATACATATAATACACAAATAGATGTACAGTCTATCCGTGGTATTAAAATTTCATGAGAGGGTAGGGCAATTAGTTTTTTAAAATGTCTAAAAGGCAGTGTAGTCCTCCAGCATTAAGCTCTTCCCCAACATCATCATCATCATTATTATCGTCACCACCATCATCATCACTATCACCACCGCCACCACCACTACCACCACCACGACCATCATCTTCATCACCATCATCATCACCACCATCATCATCTTCATCCTCATCATCATCATCATCGCCACCACCACCACCATTATCATCACCCTCACCATCAACATCATCAAAGTCATCATCACTACTCTTTGCTGGTTGACTTCAGGGCATAACGAGGGGTGCTAATGGCTAATACCAGTGCTGACACCCCAAAGCAACATCTCTGCATTCCTGCATTTGGAGTCCATGAGTTACCTGCTCCTTCTAATGAAACCTTCCAGTCAACCAGTACCACAGACCCAAACTCCCAACACTCCCACTCACTATCACTAACTGAAATTCTCTTGCTCATGAATTATCTTAGAGGCAACAGGGTATTGTATTTAAGCATACCAACTCTGGTGTCAAAATATGCGGGTTTAAAAATGTGGCTTCACCAATAAATGACCATGTGACTGCAGGAAAGTTATTTAATCTCATCATACCTAAGTTTCCTCTTTCGTAAAATAAGAGAAACTCTACAACAGCAGAGGAAACCCACACTTGTCACTTAGACAAGGTCCGTAATTCTTAGATTTGAACCAATGACCCAAACTCACAAAACATGTCAAGGAAACCACAACATAGAAGATAAACAATACCAAGACAAACTGACGCCTAAAGAAGAAGCAATAAGAGGACAGACAGAAAGTCTCCATCTCATTGTTCTGATCTCAGCACAAATATAACCCCTGACAAATGTCTTCCCTGACTTCCGCCTTCAACATAACCCCCAGTCACACTCTATAACAACTTCTTTCATAGCACTTATTATTACCTGAAATGCTTTTGTTTATTGTTTTGGGTAGCATAGTGTAGTGATAAAGCATACAGAGTCTGGACCAGACTGCCTGGTTTTAAACCCTGACTCCACCCCTTACCATCTAAGTGATCTTGGGCAAGATATTTAATCTCTTTTGCCTCAGTTTTCTCCTTTGTAAAATGGGGCTATTGGTGACCCAATATCAGAGAAATTCTGTGAAGGTTGAATGCATTCTATATTTGAGGAACTTAGAACGATGGTTAGTGGGTGGTTGCTATTACTGTTAGTGGCTTCTTTTCTGCCTGACCCCTCCCACTAGGATGTTAGCTCCATGAGAGTAGGAACCTCGTCTGTTTATTCACTTCTCTATCCTCACTGCCTAGAACAGCTCCTGAAACATAGTAGATACTCAGGAAATACATGTCAAGTGAATGGCTGTAAAGGAATTCTGCCCTGACAGATGGAATTCCCTGGGCTAGAGTGATTTTTGTCAAAGGTCCCCCAATGAAGGTGTTTGCAGTGTCCAACCTACATTTATGACCTCTTGGCTGGACAGTCCATGGCCCTCCCTTTTTCCTACAGCCTGTTTCCAGCCCAGGCTTCCCCGAGTGCCCCATTCAGCCTCACACTCACCCCAGAAGAGGAGCAAGATGAAGGTCCACATCGTGCTGTGTTTCTGTCATTCGAAGAGGGGAACCTTTTCTCTGTTCTCCGGGTTTTCAATTACAGAAAGTGTGGGGAGAGGGCAGGGGTGGAGCCAGAATTTCTCAACACTGCCAGAACATCATAATCTTTTTTGCTGAGTTGCTCCCACTAAATGAGGACAGGGTGGCAAACCCCTTATTTTCTCCTCTCATCACTGTGAAGAAGAATTGGTCTGGCTGCTGTGTCACCATGTTCTCTCTCTCCTTCCCTCCTGCTCTCTTTTTCCTTTCCCCACCAACATTTACCTCCCATCTCTCATCACCTTCCTCCATTGCACCCAATAATAAATGGGCTTCCACCACTTGACCCCGATGAGGCAAGCCCCAACTCAAGGGTCTCTTCCCAGCCTGCTCCGTAAAAATAATCACCATAGCCATCATGTACCAGGCACTGTGTAGACACATTGCCAACAAAATTTAATTTCATCATCATGTCAACATCGTAAAGTAGAGATTCCCACCCCCTCCTATTTTACCAAAAATTACAAAAGGAAACTGAGGCTTGGAGAAGAGATGTGACTTGTCCAAGATTACTCGGACCTGAGATTTGAATCCAGGACCCTCTGAATCCAAGGTCTAGAGTTTAACCATTTCATCTGCCTGCAGCTCTCCACTATATCTGATCATATCCATCATCACCGCAATGCACAACAACACTCCCACCCCATTCCCAGCCCCCCAACCCAACCCAACACACACACATGCACAATCTCATACATATGGAGGTCTAGTAATGCCTTAGTTGGGGTCCCCCAGAAGCGGATGCTGCGACAAGAATTCTGGTAAGAGTAGTTCATCAAGGAGGTCCCCCAGAACTCCAGCTAGTGAGGGGGGAAGTGAGATAGGGAAGGGAAAGAGCCCACAGTGGGTGTGTTATCAAGCAGGTTACACAGTGAGAAACTGGATCTTAATCTCCCTGGCACCTCTGGAAGGCAGCATAGAGTGCACTCTTTAGAGTTATCCCAACTGAGGGGCGAGGGAACTGGGGTGTTTATCCACCAGCTCCTGTCACTCACAGATTGAGGCTCCAGAGTGTAACGCTCTTGATAACAAAATGCAATGGCTGGCAGATGTCAGTCTAGTGTGCCTTGAGGGGTTGAGGGTCACGGGGGTGGGCAGGCACCAAGAGCATCTGCTACAAGCTAAAAAGTGAGATGGAAAGACCAGCCCCAAGTTCTTGGGAAGAAAAGCCCCACTTGTCTTTGCATTCTCCCTTTTGATCTGTGCAAGGCAAGATACCTGCCTTGGAGTTATGATCACTGAAGCAGATTCATCAAGGGACTCTGCCCCAGTGAGGCTGCAGTTAAGAACCAGCATGAAAATGCAGCAAATTCCACCAAGAAGGAGGATAAACAGAGCTGTGTTGTGTTTGGGAAGCACTGGAGGGTAAAAGCAGACTCTGGAACCAGCTTGCTGGGGGGTTCAAATCCCATTTCCACCACTTGCCAGTCATGTGTTGTCCTGGGCAGCTTCTCAATCTCTCTATGCCCCAACATTCTCATCTATAAGATGGGCCCAGTAATGGTAGGATCTACTTCGTGTGGCTGACATGAACATCCGAGGAGTGGTCATATGTGACGTGCCTGGAACAGAGCCTGGCACACAGGAAATCTCCAAGTGTTGGCTATTATAGTGATAGGAGCTGGGATCAGACAGAGCTGGGATCAAATGCTGACTCTGCGAGGTCAGTGACCTTGGGAGGTGACTTGCCTCTCTGGGCCTCAGTTTCTTCATCTGGAGAGTGGTAATAACAATATGTCCTGTCCCAAAGGATCATTGTGGAAGGGATGTAGTAATGTGGGGTAACCTTGCTACCTGGGAGGAGATGCTGGGACTTGCCCTTTCTTCTATAATCCTTGTTTGATGCATCCAGGAGTGTGGACCCTAGAGGGAGACAGACCAGTGGGGTAGCTTTAACAGATGTCCACAAATTCTTTGATACTCCTCCGTTCAAGAGGGGGAGGCTAATTCCTCTCTCCTTGAGTGTGAGCTGGACTTAGTGACTTGCTTCTAATGAACCGGAAAAGGAGGATGTGACGTTCTGTGATATCTGAGACACAATGAGGTCGTACGAGTCATTGTGGCTTCCTCCGTGCTCTCTCTTTCCAGGAGCACTCACTGAGGGGAAGCCAGTCACCACGCTGTTGTGACACTCAAGCAGTGCAGTGGTGAAGCCCCTATAAGGAGAAACTGAGATCTCCAGCCATCTGCTTGACTGTGACCTCATGAGAGACCCCAGTCCAGAACCACCAAGCTAAGCCACCTCCAGACTCCTGACCCTCATACACTATAAGAGAATAAAAATGTGCTGTTTAAAGCTGTTAAGTTTTGGAGTAATTTGTTACACAGCAAGAGATAACTAACACACCGAGAAGCAATTTTTCCCCGTCAGTAAAATGATGATAATAGCTTCATGAGGTTTGAGGTTTTATATGATAAAATCACAAAATCCTGCCTGACACAGGTTAAATTCTCAATAATGTTAGTTGTTATTGTCAATATGATTATCCTGCTATGCTAAATGGCTACAGCTACTCATAGGAGGCACGGTACCAGCCAGAATTGAATTGAAGAGGTCGCTGAAGATCATTTCATCCAGGATCTTCTGAAGTCGGTGAAAGGGTTTAGGCTTTATCTTCAGGGCAATTGAAGGAGGTTCAGGAAGGAAGTAATGGGCAGGTTGCTGTTTTACAACACTTGTTCTGTGTAGAGTGGGTGTTGCACAGGATGTGGTCATGGGCGAGGAGACAGGGAGAAGGCTGAGGCTGATCCAAGAGAGAGAAAAGAGAGGTGGTGGTCTGGTGTAGGGCAGGGGCTGTGGAGATGGAGAGGAATTTAGGAAGTAGGAACAGAATTGGGGTAACATCAGGATGTGGGTGGGGAGTCTGAGACAGAAGGAAGAGTTGACTTTTGGAGGTTGCATTAAGGAATTGGAAGGTTTTCTGATCGAGCCCAGATTCCTCCTGGGGATGGGAATGGGATGAGGTGACGAATGAGTCTTCTGCTGCTGCCATAATGAATCACCACAAACTTAGAGGCTTGACACAACACAAATTTATTATGTCACAGGGCTGGAAGTCAGAGTCCCACATGAGTCTTATGAGGCTGAAATCAAGATGGCAGCAGGTCTGTATTCCTTCTGGAACCTCCAGAGGAGAATCGGTTCCTTGCCTTTTCCAGCTTCTGGAGGCCACCTGCATTTCTCGACTCAAGACTCCTTCCTCCATCTGCAAAGGCAGCAGCATAGCCTATTCAAATCTCTCTCTTCAAATCTCTCTCTCTCTCTCTTCTTCTCCCTCTCTGTCTTTCTCTCTCTCATCATCTCGATAGATAGATAGATAGATAGATAGATAGATAGATAGATAGATAGATAGATACATACATACATACATACATACATACACACACAGATAGATACACAGATACATAGATCACAATCTCTCTCTCTCCCCCCGCCTCAATATCCTTCTCTTATTCTCTCTCTCTGACCCTTCTGCCTCCCTCTTAAAAGGACCCTTGTGTTTACATCACACCTACCTGGATAATCCAGAAAAATCTCCCCATCTCAAGATCCTTAATTTAATCACATCTGCAAAGTCCCTTTTTCTGTGTAAGGTCATATATTCACAGGTTCCAGGGATTAGGATGTGGGCAACTTGGGGTGGGGAGCCACATTATTCTAGCTACCACAGGTGGGGTCTGTGGTCTTGGTGAGTGATTGAGCACACAAGATGCCATTCACCCTTCAAACCCAAAAGAAGTGACCAAGGCTATAAAATCTGGACCGCAGAGGTCCTTCACGGATGAGGGAAGGCGTAAGGGGAGAAAAAGGGGAAGGATGTGTCAGAGGAAATGCACCATTCCAGTCAAGTGATTGCAGAAACCTAACCCCTTGTGACTTTCCCAGCAAAGGGGAAATCTAAGGACACCCAAGACGGAAGAGGTCAGCCTGGAGGAGCCCCAGAGATGTCACTCATCCTCACACTGTGTGTGGGGCTCCAGGGAAGCCCTGCCCAACTTGACCATGCTCCTTCTATGTTCTAAACCCTCCCATGTCTCCCTATAACCTTCAGGATGAAGTCCATGCTCATTAATATGGCACTCAAGACCGTGCCTCATGTTACGCTGATTTCCCCCTCTGGCCTCCCCACTTTCCCAAAACCCCAGTCATCCTAAACTAATTGAAGCCCCTTGTAGCAGACACTGTTGATGCCTCCCTGTCCAGCCACCCTTGAGCAGCTGGTGCCCCCATCCCCCAGCTTCTGGGAGCATTGCCTGCTCACAGCTCACAGCTTCCGCTTCCCCAGAGGACTGCTTTCCAGCCCAACAGCTGCACAAGCCCTCTGACCCAGCCCACAGCCAATAACTGGTGGTCACAGAAGTACAAAAAGCCAGCCCTCGCCCCAAGGTGAGATCAATTCGGTGGTGTTGTTCAGGCTACAGGGCTCCCCACGGGATTAGGCTGAGGCTAGATTCCAACTGAGACCACCTCCTTGCTCAGCTCCTCCCTCTGTCCTACCCTGCTCCCCTCACTCCTCCTCTGCTAAATGTCCTCCCTCAATAAACCCAGTGCACAAGAATCCTCATGGCAGGGTCCAAGTTCCCAGACCCCAACCAATGGCCAATTATGTTAACATTTTTCTGCACAGGTGATATTCAAAGTATAGGATTCCTGGTCTGGGCAGGGCACTGACCATACAGAACGGACACTGGCTGTGAGCCTCAGACAAGATCCTAGAGGCCACTTCTGGTGCCAGCCACTAACTCATCAGTAGCTGGATTGTGGGATATCTTATGACAAAAGCTAGACATGCAGCTGGACTGAAGTCGTGATTTACCAACTAGAACGGAAATATATCCACATATTTTTTTAAGTTTAAGATGTACAATGCGTTGATTTGATACATTTATATATTGTAACATGATTACCACTGTAGCATTAGTTAACATCTCCATCATGTCACATGATTATCAATTCTTTTTTGTGGTGAGAACATTTAAAATCTAGTCTCTTTGCAACTCTCAAGTATACAATATGATATTGTTGACTGTAATCACCATGCTGTGCATGAGATCCCCAGAACTTATTCATCTTATAACTGCAAGTTTGTACCCTTTGGACAACATCTCCCCATTGCACCGACCCCCGAGCACCTGGCAACCACCATTCTACTCTCTGTTTCTACGAGTTCAGCTTTTCTTAGTTTCCACCTATAAGTGAGGTCATACAGTATTGTCTTTCTCTGTTTGACTTATCTCACTTAGCACAACGCCCTCAAGGTCCATCCATGTTGTCACAAATGGCAGGATTTCCTCCTTTCTCATGGCTAAATAATATTCCCTCATATATATGTCACATGTTCCTTATCCCTTCATCTGTTGACAGACACTTAGGTGGTTCCCACATCTTGGCTATTGTGAAAATGATGCAATAAACATGGGAGTGCAGATATCTTTTCAATATCCTGTTTTCGTTTCCTTTGGTTATGTACCCAGAAGTGGGATTACTGGATCATACGGTGCTTATCCAAGAGAAATAAAAACATATATCCACAGAATGACTCACACACGAATGTTCACAGCAGCTTTATTCACAATTGCTGAACACTGGAAAGAATCCAAACTTCCGATGACAGGTGATATATCCACACAATGAAGATATGAATCACTGATTCAGTCAATGACATGGATGAATCTCTAAGACATGATGCTGAGGAAAAGAAATCTGACATAAAAGATACAAAAGAGTAAACACTGGAATATTTCTGTATTAACCAGCGTTCTCCAGAGAAACAAAACCAATAGGGGAGAGAGAGAGATCTTAAGGAATTGGCTTATGCGATTGTTGGGGTTGGAAAGTCTCAAATCTGTAGGACAAGCCAGCAGGCTGGAGACTCAGGTGAGACTTGATGCTGTAGTCTTGAGTCTGAAGGCTGGAAACTCAGGCTCTCTATATACAGACTCAGAATTTCTATATTTCTACATTACCGTCTGGAAGCGGAATTCCTTCCTCTCTGGGAAACCTCAATCTTTGCTCTTAAGGCCTTCAACTGATTGGATGAGGCCCATCCACATTATGGAGGGCCATCTGGTTTTCTCAAAATGTACTGATTTAAATGTCAATCACATCTGATAACTACATTCACAGCAACATCTAGACTGGTATTTGACCAAACAACTGGTCTCCACAGTGTAGCCAAACTGTGTCATAAAGTTAGCCATCACACAGTCCAACAACAGGAAATTCTAGAGGATGCAAACCATACATAGGGGGGAGGGGAGGAACAAATCCGTGGTGGCCTAGGGTGAAGCAGCGGGAGGGATGGATTAGAAAAAAGGCTCGAGGAAAGTTAGGGGGACAATGCAAATGTTCTTTATCTTGATTGTGACAGAGGTTGTCAAAACACAGCAAATTTTACACTGTGAAAGGAAGCCCTGTGTTGTACGTGAATCATCCCTCAATAAAGTTGACAAGATTGGCTTCCAAAATAAAGAGTCCCCACCATTCTGCCAAGTTATTTTATTGCACACTCTACATAAAGGGACCAAATTATTTTATGCTATATAAAGGGACAAAAAGACATGAGTTTTGAGTTTCTCCAGAGAAGCGCGGTCTCTTAAATTTGTTTTCATATGGGTCTTGATCTCATTTCACAAAGATAAATACATTTGACCTTAGAAAGCTAAGAAACAACCTCTAGCTATACCTCCTTAAAAATTAAGAAGAAACAACAAAAACGTGTACAGTTTCTATTTCCTAACTGCACACTGACTGATAAGAAATATTTCTTGGAAACCCCATCCCCAGCGATAGTTAGAGCTCAGCCACACTCTTTTCAATCTATATTGTGTGCTGTTCTGTGAACGTGTCACAATTTGCTTTCCCACCCCCTTGGAGCGGATTCCTGGTGTTTGCAAGCCCTGCTGGACACACACGCTCCCTCTGCAAATTTCTGCAGAAACTCAGTTCCACGGATGCTCTTACTTTCCATTCCGTCTCAAAGGCAGAAGGAACAGCTAGAGGAACTGTCACCCTAGACCTTCAGACACTCCCAGAAGTAGAACCAGAGGAAGATGTGAAAGTGCAGAAGCTTGGAGAGGAAAATAATACATCATCACATTTGCTCCCCAAGCACAGGGCCCACGGGCCAGAATTTCAGGGAAGTGGATCTGCAAGAATCTAGAGAAGAAAAAAACGAGCCTCCAGGCCTAAGCCTCTGAGAAGGAAGAGGTTCTAGAAGGAGAGGGACGTCTGAAGGGTACAGCCCAAATCAGGGACAATAAATTCTGTGAGCTTAGAGGACCGGCTTTTCTGGCAGATAGCATGAGTTTCACAGTATTAGTTTGCTAGGGCTGCTGTAACAAAATATGACAGTCTACGTGGTTTAAACAACAGACATTTATCGTCTCACGGTGCTGGAGGCTGGAAGTCTGAGATCAAGGTGTCAGCAAGGTTGGTTTCTCCTGAGACCCCTCTTCTTGGCTTATAGATGGTCACCTTCTCCCTGTGTCCTCATATGGTCTCCCTTCTGTGCATGTCTGTGTCCTAATCTCCTCTTCTTATGAGGACACCACTCATATTGGATTAGGACCCACCCTAATGACTGCATTTTACCTTAATCACCTCTTTAAAGGCCTTGTCTCCAAATACAGTCACACTCTAAGGTCCTGGGGGTTAGGGCGGCAACATACGAATTTGGGGAGACGTAATTCAGCCATAACATCCGCATTCCAGATCCAACCATGTAATATGTGACCTTAACACGTGACAGCCTCTGTGACCCTCAGTTTTCTCATCTACTAAAAAATATATGTCTACTTCACATAGTTATCATTGGGACTAAATGAAATAATACACAGAAAGCATTTAGGAGAGTAGAAAGTACACAGTAAATATATATCAGCTACTATCACTATTACTATATACTGCATACAAATATGTACATATATTATTTTTACAGGCTATTATAATGAGGCTCTCTCTTAATTTGGCTGCAGCCCCCAAATGAGGGAGAATATAATAAGAGGAAACAACAGAGCTTTATTACTCCATCCAAGCAGAGCTTGCAAAGGAGATGACTAATAATCAGCCTTGTGACTCCTTCATCAAAGGTTCAGTGGCTCTTTCTGTAAAGGGTCAGGTAGCAAATATTTTCAACTTTGCAAGCCATAGGCTCGCTGTTGCAACTCTGTTGTTATAATGTGAAAGCACCCACAGATGTTAAGAATGGGTGTGGCTGTGTGCCAATAAAACTTTATCTGTGGACACCAAACTTTGAATTTCATATACTTCTGACGTGTCATGGAATATTATTCTTCTTTTGACTTTCTTCCACCATTTAAAAATGTAAAAACCATTCACAGAAGCACTATTCCCAATAGCCAAAAGGTAAACAGAGCCTCGATGTCCATCAATGGACGAATGGATAAACAAAATGTGGCATAGCCGTACAATGGAATATTATGCAGCCATGAAAAGGGGTGAAGCACTGACACGTGCTACAATGTGGTTGAACCTCGAAAACATGATGCCCAGTGACAAAAGACTACAAAATGTATGATTTCATTCATGTGAAATATCCAGAATAGGTAGGTCTAGAGAGATAGAAAGCTGATTAGTGATTTCTAGGGGCTTGGAGAAGGGAGCAATGGGGAGTGACTGTTAAAGGGTATGAGGTTTCCTTTTGGGGTGATGAAAATATTTTGGAACTAGATAGAGGTGGTGGTTGCACACTGTGAATGCACTAAATGCTAATGAATTCTCCACTTTAATTGGTTAATTTTATGTTATGTGAACCTCCTCACCTCAACAACAACAAAAAATTGTAAAGACCATTCTTAGCTCATGGGCTGTACAAAAACAGGTGAGCCAGATTTGACCGAGGGGCACGTGTTTGTACTGTTGAGAAGGCAGAGAAACATATTGGAGGTGGAGGGGGCTCTGCCCAGAGCCTTCTGGCTGTGGCTTGAAGGCTCTTCCCACTTCTTTAATCCCTTTCAGGGGGCTTCAGCGTGAACTGTTGAGTCAGTACTCTGTATCTTCTGGAAGAGAAATGCTTTGATCCAAAGGAATGACTCACTAATGGTGGAATTTCAAAGAAGTCAGGCATGAGGCAGATTTTCTTTCTCTCTTTTTAAAACCAGTTTACTGAGGTATAATTGACATATAAAAAGCTGTACGTGTTGAATGTATACATTGCGATGGATTTGAGGATGTGTTTCTGCCCATGAAACCATCACCACCAACAAGGCCATAAATACATCCGTCACTTCCCAAAGTTTCCTCCTGTGGCAGATTTTTATGTAGCTCAACACCCAATCTCAAGGCATATAGGAGTTGAGGTTAAAAATTGGGGGATTTTTTGTCGAGAGTTATTAGCTGGGAAAACCCCCGGTGGGGGCCATTGGGGACTGAGGAGCGAGTTCCCTCTGACAATGTTGAATTTTATCTGAGTCCTATGACCCTGGAAAAAGGGAAGCTTAAGAAACCATGCCCCTCCCTCATTCTTTGTGTTCCAGAAAACTGCAAGGAACCACTGTTTCTGTATATCCTAGATAAGGCTCACGGATGCCCCCATTGTTGACCAATGACACAGCCAGACACAGACTGCCCCCAAATTCCCATTCTTTGCCTCACAAATGATTAGCTGAACTGCTTGTCCCCACTGATCAATCAGAACAAAATGCTTGTTAACCAAACGTTGGTTAAGCTTCTCTCCTTCTCTCAGGCCCCTGAACTGTGGCCCCCCTCACCCCAAGCCAGCAGACAACCATCTTTAATCTACCACAGGTCTAGACTCAGAAACGTGAGGCTGCAGATAGAAAGTTTAAAGAGCACACAGAGAGAAATTGTAGCCACAGTGTGAATAAGATCTCTTACCGGGTCGGAGACTCACTAGTTGTTCAGCAAACTGTTTTCCCTTTGTTTATAGGTACACAGCTATGGTTCATTTCCCAGCCTCCTTTGCAGTCAGGTATGGCCAGGTGACCGAGATCCAGCCAATGGGAACACAAGGGAAGTGATGGACACTGTTTCCAGGCACAGCCCATAGAAACATCTGCCCATCTTCCAAACCTCCACTTTCTCTCTTGCCCCATCTGCCAGCCAGATACAGGACCCGGCAGAGGATATCGGGGGGAGGGTGGTCTAGGGGATGACAGAGCCGTGAGACGGCAGAAGGCTGGGTCCCTGAATGACTGCTGGACGAGATCTACTCTGGAGAACCACCCAACCAAGAACACCCACATTGAACTACTAAGTGAGAAATAAACTATTGTGTTAAGCCATTGGGAGTTGAGGACGACTTTGTTACAGCAGCTACCATTATCTACCCTAAATAAAACATCCAGAGTGTAGAAAGAGGAGAGTCTAAAACAGAGCATTTGGAGAAGACAGGAGCAGAGATGGGGCTCACAAAACAAATTGGAAAAGACTGGCCAGGAGGTAAAGAGAAAAACCAACCAGGAGAATGATGGCAGCCAGGGACCAGGACATGGGAGAGGCAAGAACCCAAAAGGAGACGTTGGAAAGACCACAGCCTACAACGGGCTGGGCCAAAGAGAACTGACGGAGAAAACGGAAGCCTTCCTAAGTTCCGAGTACAAGAAGAAGAAAGCAATTGGCCCCATTACTGAGGGGCACCATTGTCAAGGTTACAGACAACTGACAAAGCGGAAGTCTTCAAATCCTGTTTACCCCCTTTTCATCTCTATCACAGAGAAAGGGCAACAAGGGACTGAGAACCAAGATGAATTAAAGCTCCCGAGAACTAGCCACAGGGTCAGACAGAGCTTGCAAAATTCAGTGCTGTTTGCTTTGTGTGTGTGTGTGTGAGGAAGATCAGCCCTGAGCTAACATCTGCCAATCCTCCTCTGTTTGCTGAGGAAGACCAGCCCTGAGCTAACGTCTGTGCCCATCCTCCTCCACTCTATACGGGACGCCGCCACAGCGTGCCCTGACAAGCGGTGCATCCGTGCGCGCCTGGGATCCGAACCCAGGCTGCCAGCAGCAGAGGCGCGCACTTAACCGCCGCGCCACGGGGCCGGCCCCGTGTTTGCTTTTTTTTTTAAAACATCGTGGGGAGACAGAGAAGGGGAGGGAACCCTTTAGTATAAAGATTCTGCCCCAGTTTTCAAAAGTCATCCCGGAAAAGTGTAGATCAAACACCTGATACTAATTCCAAGTCAGCCACTCCCATTCTTAAACCTGAATTCTCTCTCAAAACCCTGCATCCGTAAAAAGGCAGTCGGCTTTCACCGAGCTTAGCTCAACATCGCTAAGCGTTAGGGAAATGCAAATCAAAGCCACAATGAGAAGCCACTTCAGACTCATT